>NW_017618464.1:221405-398905 GCF_001879475.1 Ipomoea nil | reverse complement strand
TATATATATATATATATATATATATATATATATATATATATATATATATATATATATATATATATATATATATATATATATATATCAAGGTTGCAAAAATCGCGCCTAGGCGTCCAGTCGTTGCCGCGAAGAAGGCCGGAATCGGCCTCCTCCGCGGCCGGCCGGCTAGGCGGCCGCCTAGCCGGCTGAACCGGCGATTTATTATTATTATTATTATTATTTTTTTGGCGTTTTAAAATTGTGAAAACTTCGGGAATGCATAACTTTTGACTCGGTTATCCGTTTTGGATAATTTTTTTTTTCAAATCGCGTATTTTTTCGAGATCTATCCACCGCAAACAATCGAAGGCGGTTTGGTCCACTAATTTCTCAAAAAAATGCTTCTTTAGCTCTTAATTTTAGTTTTTTATGTATTTACATGGTTTAAACAATCTTTTGAACACTTTTACAACCACTTTCGTAAATAGTTTCTAAGAAATAACTATGGAAACCTTATGCTTTATTACTAAATTTTAAAAAATTTTAATTCTTAATTTAAAAAAATAAATAATAAATAAAAAATAATAAAATAATAAAATAAAAAATAAAAAAAAATCGACGCCTAGGTGCTAGGCGCCCCCTTGCCGCCTAGGGAGCGCGAGGGGGCGCCTAACGTGTTTTGCAACATTGATATATATATATATATATATATATATATATATATATATATATATATATATATATATATATATATATATATATATATATATATATATATATATATATATATATATATATATAGTTGTGTTCGAATGAGAACCACCCTTAATGTGATAATGTGATGACTAATCATGTGCGTTCGTTTTTTAATTTGAATGGACCAAAATTTGACTCCCTAAGATGGCATGAATTGATTTATTATGTTTATTATTATTATTTTTTTTTTGTTAAAGTGGGGTAGTAGTGTCTTTTTCTATTTTCTTTTTAAGTGTGAATGCATAGTGATTCTTAGCCAAATTTATTTTCTATTTTCTTGGATCATCGCCGTTGTGATTTAGAGTCACAATTTCTTCATCATCAATTGAATGTTTGTTCATGAAAAACATGATGGACAATTTGAATATGTCCTCGCAAATGCACGAATTAATTGTCGTGATAGTGTACAATAGCAAGGGTCAAAGTCACATGAAATTAATACAATGCAATTTATCTTTTGTATCTACACTTTATATGGTGATTATAAAGGGTGCATTGTTATTTTTATTTAACCATCAATGTTAAAATTCATTAAATAGTAACAGAGTTATAAAAATTGATAATTTTATCCAATAAAAATACAATTTATAACATTTAAATTACAATGTATATCTTCATTAGTACCTAAAAAAAATAAAATAAGAACATAACCTAAATTAACATATAATGTTTTTAGATTAGATCATAGAACTCTCTATGAATTTAATATTTACCAAAAGGTTATACATACTAAGTCGATCTTTTAAGCAATGACTCATATATCCATTGATGTTAAGCATTAATATATGTTCTAAATTTTATTGAGTATATTGAAATTACCCATCAAAAGAACTTACAAACAAACAAAAAAAAACTATAATAAATTCTTATGTAATTCTACAATAAATAATTTTCTTTTATTGTATATTTTTTAAATGGCGAGACATCTATAGTCACTAATTAAAAATGTGTGAGTTGTATATTTTAATTGAACACTATATGCCCGTCAACATTTATCTGTGTTTTTTAAGATAATGAGAAACTTTCAGCTTAAAACTGGATTAAAACTTTATATCAATAAGACACGAGGGAGGTGGTGATGAAAGATGAAACCCCAAAAACTTTATTATTATGATTTGGGCAACAGAACAGTGTATACATACATTTCACAGAAAAAAGCTCAGCTCTACTATGGACATTGCTTAATTAATTATTTCTTGGTTAAGAATATAATATTGACTAATGCTTACCTTCATACTTAGCTTCCTGAATCTTTCTCCTAAACTCAACTAATTTACACACACCCACCTCTCAGCTCAAACCCCATGCCTGCAAACAAGCCAAAAACATTTGAGTTTCAACACATTTACATTATCACCAATGAAATTTATGTTGCAGTCCTCATGAATTACCAGAATTTTGCCATCAGATGTTCCAATCACCAAAACCTCTTCAGTGCTGTCTAGACCCATGCAAAGAACTTTGCCATTTGTACCTGTCTGTAATGTCTCAACTCTTGTGTGCTTCTTTTTGCACCAAACTTCCACCACCCCTCCCTTGCACCCCAAGTATATTAAGTCTGAACTCACTGCAATTGCGCGAACTTCCAGTGTTGATACCAGTGATCCCACCATCCTGTAAGTCGAAGCATCCCATATCTTTTGGTGCCCAAAAACGTTTACATGAATATAGTTAGAAATGTTACATATACCATATTGTAGTACAATAACGCGTTAAGAAAATACCTTAACTGCTGCTCCATCCATGGAGGAACCTGCTGAGTATATTAGTCCCTCAGACACTTGTAGTGCATGAATGGGACTTGATTTTCCTAATAATTTTCTTAAGCCACTTTGAATTGAGTGAACTGCTCCTGTAGCCAAATCAATCTCCTGTGGGTGGAAGAGATATATAATTTTAGTAATATCGAAAACAAATGCCCGTTTTCAGATGTTTTTTAAGGTGGTCTGGTCTGCAGTTTCTTGCTTACCTGAATGCTGTTGTCATAACAGCCACAGTACACTTTTTCATTAACAAGAGCTAAGCACTTGGCATGTTTTTGTTGATTTAGCAGTTTGGACCCTCCACTCCATGAGTGAACCTGATGTTGAAAAAGAAGTCGAAATGTATATAATGTATCAATAAAACCGGGAAAAAAAAGAATATTTCAAGAATTATATTGCAAATTTGCAATCCTTACCTTGACACCAGCTCCTTGTGGAATGAAGCATGATATGGTGTTTGAAACGACGAGATTGTTGACATGATCCTTCGTTTCGTGGACTTGTTCACACTGTATTCCTCCATTGGTGACAGACCAAACCTATGACCAACCATGATTCAACTTCAGACAATAATCACACAATTCTATGAATTTAATGTAGTAGGAACAGAAATGTCATACATACCCTCACTGTCCTATCTAGTGAGCCACTGTATAGCTTCTCGGTCGAGTGTAAAATGGCCAAGCTGGTAACTGCCTTGGCGTGTTCTCGAGTTTCTTGGATGAGATGAAGAAGACCGCCTTTTAGAGTCCACGCCTTGATGGTTCCATCCGAATGGCTAGAGAAGACCTTGAGTCCAGAGCAGACTATTGACAGAACTTCTCCATTAGCGTTACAATCTTCTTGCACGATTTCTTTATGGTTCCATAGTTCCTGTGCCCAAAAGAAAGTTAAAAAGGCTGCAGTTTTAACTTTTCCTGGAAATTGAAACATGTGCTCCATCTCAACTAAAAGCCGGGCTCTGATACCAAATTGAAGCATGTGCTGCATCTCAACTAAAAGTCTAAGCTGATAGTTGGATTGCACATTAATGGTTATATGCTCAATGGAAATGGATTGAAGAACTTACAGCACTAGATTCCTGCTCCTCCGAGAAAAGTTTTAACATGTCAACAGCCAATCTAGAGGACTTCTTAAGCTCTCTTAAACCTCTCATGATATCTTTCATGTGGGCTGTTAGATCATGCATCCCCTCTGGCAATTCAATTCACAGTATCACATGTTAGAACAGTATTCAGATAAACGAATTTATATATACTCGTACGATTTAAATGCTAACTGACCAGGATCACCGACGAAACTGTTCAGTGCAAGCAGGGAAATAGCTTTATCTTCAGTGTCCTTTGAGGACTGAAAAATAGACACAAATGGTTTCAACAAACACACTCTTGCTGCCCCTCTTATCCCCGTGTCGGGGAGAACGTTGATCGTGTGTATAAGCCAAGCAGCCGAAACGAAACAGGCTGAGAATATATCCTCATATCTACTTTGCAAGCCTGCTGCTAAAGCCTCGAACATTAGTCCAAACTCATGACTCACTAAAGCAAATGCCACCTTTCTTTCCCATTCCTCAGCAGCCTTCTCTTCTTCCTATCATTGAATTCGAAACCATAAAATAAGATATCAGAATCGTTTATCTGATTTTATAGCTCATAAATATGTACTGATACAGATATAGAGACAGTCTCACCGAGTTATCTGGATTCTCATCAGAAGAATCACCATGATGATATTGCATATGAGATTTATAACTTGTGTTAATTCCTGCAAGGTTGAGAAGAAAAGCCTGGAGAAGGGGTTTCCCGGAGTACGAAAACCTTCCTTGAAGGGACAAAATTGTTTCAGCAGCAGCTAATTGAGCAGCAGGGAAGTCTGGGTTTCTGAGACATGAGATTAATGTATCAATGGCTTCTTCTCTGTATATACTCATCTTCCTTGGTTCGGCCTACGTGTTAACATGATAATAAATTTACTGAGACAATTAAGTTACTTTGAATGTAAGGATATAAAGCCATACCAAAAGATCAAGGTGGAGAAGTAAGCCAGCAATGATGGGGCATTGATCTTGGAGAGCATTCTGCAGATACATGAGAAGGCTGTGCATTGTGCTGTATGTTCCTTCGTTCTTGATGATATGCAAGAGCTGCTCGATAAACGTCCTTCTGAAGAAACCGAATATAAGAAGAATCCATGACTATTTGCCATAAGGACTAGATATGATTAAGAATTACCTGTTCAGTTTAAGCAGCTCAGACAGGAATTGAACAATCTCGAATCTCTCTCCATCGTTTGCCTCGATGAAGCTCTCGAGAAGAGGAGTTAATTCAGCTTTTTCAGCAATCAAATTCCTGCACTCCCCGTCGGCCTTCATGCATCTCAGCAAGATAAGTCCAGCTGATTTTCTTTCTTCCATGGACTCGGCTTCCAAGCTGCCTATAATCGACTCTACTAGTTCTGCAGAAATCACCATCTTAACAGTTTCAGAAGCCTTCTCCTCCTCCTCCTCAGTGGTTCTAAGAAATTGTCCCAGGAGGAGAACTGAAGCTGATTTTGGGTTCATACACATTTCGATCAAATCCTCCTCTCTGCAGCTAAGAACTGCTAACAGGGAATTCAACATGCCCATTTCAAAGTAATTCTTTGCAAAAGGCTTTAACAGACAAATAAGCACAACGGCCTCGAGCAAGCCTTTCTTGAAAAGGGCAATAATGCATTCCACATCAGTATCAACTCTAGTCAGAGTCTGGATAACACTATTCTCTCTTGATCCTAGCTCAGCAAGGAGAAAAACTGTTCCCTTCAAGACACAAGGATCAACCGAATTAAAAAGGATCTCCACGAAGCCATTAATGACAGGAGGTTTCGAAAGCAGTGCTTGAATCTCCTTTCCTGCATTATCTTCCTGCCAAAACCTCTGGATTTGGAGAACTGCCATCTCAGAATCTTTAAGAATCTCTGATGTACAAAGGCTGGTGATAGCAAGGTGAAGATCATTAACTGTGGAATCTATAACAGCATTTTCCATCACATTCCCACGAAAAACCGAATCCATCACCCCCTGGAAGTTTGGCTCATTTTCAGAACCTAAACCTGAACTTGGATGCTGTTCTTGCCAGCTCGCGATGAGGCGTTTGAGCACATAATTCGTTTTAGGAAGGCGGGTATTCATCAACTTCTGGCGTGTAATCGGGCAAGTGGAGTTCCCCCTATCAAGCCATTCTTGGATTGCTTTTCTTTCAAAAGTCTGACCAGTCTCAAGAGTCACAGGATCATACATTATCTGAGTAGTAATGGGGCAAACAAAGTCCTTAGGAGGGGCATTCTTTCCAAAATCTCCCATGAAAGGATCTGGAGGGCTGAAATAGCACAAGTTAGAACACAAAACACAAATTTTAGGAGCTATTTAATCGCCTACATACCGGCTTGATTCTCCCAATAGAGGCTGCTGCCTTTGTTGTTTCTTGGGCTTGGTTTGTCTAGACTGAAACACTGACATCTCTTTGTTCTTGTCCTAAAAGACAGAGATGCATAGGACAATCAGTCATTAGTATAGACAGAAATGTATTCTCAGTTGTTAATATCGCCTACCTCTTTTTCAGCTTCAGAATCTGAGGAAGAAGAGTCACTCAGGTTGTCACTGGAACAGGATTCTTCTGCTGATTCATAGTCAGATTTTTTTAAGGATCTCTGCCTTGTTATTGCTCTTGGAGATACCCTTTGAGGATAAAAAGATGGAAACTTGGATAAATTTTTGTCTCTTCTGTTGCTCTTCACCTCAACCAATTCACCTCCTTCCACTGAATCACCCCATAAAGGCTGCAAGATATAGCAAGTCATCAAGAACTTTGAAAATTAAAGATTTATGTAGCAAATATTAATCTTTTTTTTTTTTTTTTTTTTTTTTTGGTAATAGTTGATTATAAGTATCGGATACATCTCTGTGAGTGGGTAACTCAAACAAGTTGGTCAGTCTATTGACTTGGTAACCATGATGTTGCGATTTTAACTCTAAGTGGGAAACAGTTTATTGACTTTCTTGGTTTGAATCGGTGAATTATGGACAACTAGACTGATTTACCTTAATTCTTTGTTGGCTAAAATTACGAACCTTTGCTGAAGCAATCACAGATTAATATCCTATGCACCTATGCCACCTAAATGACAGCCGCATGGATTTGAAAAGTTCAAATAATGCGAGTGATTGGTATCATTATTAAAATGCCTTTTTGTTTCTTTTTCTTTGTTATTGATGACTTGAAGGAGTAGACTATGAATCATAAAGCAAGCAAACAAATGAAATGCAGACAAAAATGGTAGTATATTATTTTTATAAACAAATAAAATAAAGAACACTTTCCAGTAAAATGGATCCAGACAGAATTCTGCATAAAGTTTTGGGATTTTTTTTTAAAAAAAAATTTGTAATGATATCTGGTGTCTTATTATGTGAGGCTAATTTATATTTAATCCTAATTGTATTTGTAAAGTTTGATTCTTACTCAAAGTTTAACCAATAATTATTTAACGTATCATTCATAAGAGTCATACTATAAGAATTTGAAGTGAAATAATTCCTATGTTTATGTGGTACTTTTTAATTGATTAGTTGTTCAATTCAGTCAAATTTTACTATGAACAATGCATCAAAACTCATTCATAAATAATACATACATACATAAAGGGATGTGCTAAATAAGACCAGCTATGTTTTACAAATAATGAAACATATATAACATAAATGAACTTAGAATATACATGTCTAAATAATCACCTCCAATAAATTTGTATATGCTTAAATAATGAACATTATGCTTACAAATAATGAAACTTATATATATAAATAATGAACCATAAATTTATTTCATACTATTTTGACCACAAGTACATCCAAAAAATGAACATTACGTATAAAAATAATTTACTATATACATAAAAACAATATACAATATGCATAGAAAATAATGTATCTTATGTATAGAAATAATGTACACATGCATAGTTCATACAACATTATTCAATTGATGAACAATTAACCAATTTAAAAGTGTCACATTAGATTCTAGTCGCACAGTCTAAATGATTTTGCAAGCTGTAAAATTTGTTTCAGAAACTTCAAACTTAGCTCCATTCTACAAAAGGGAAAAATCCATCTAGAAAAAAAAATTAAATAGACTTTAACTATATATCAAAATGCAATTAAACTCTTAAACTAAAAAAAAAATTGCTTTAAACGTATTAAAATGGTATAATTAACATTTTAAACATGTTACTAAAATATAGCTTGTTAATTTTGATTGAATGACATCTTATTCAAAAAAAATTATAAATTTTTTTAAAAAGTCATTGGTCCCAAAAAAAGACTTCTTCATCCAAGTCATATGAAGAAACTAACGGATTTCTCCGTCTAGATTGACATGGACGAAGAAGTCATGGAAGATTTTTCTTTTTTAAATATATAATTATTTTGATTTAAAAAATAATAATTTTAAAGAAAATAATAACAAATGTATCCTCTTGTGGCGGATGACTTAGTGGAAATAAATTATTATAGGTCAAAATGGGTTAATTGCATTATTTGAATAAATTTAAAATTTCAATTTAAGCTTATTATTTTTAGTTCAAGGGACTAATTGTATTTTGATATATAATTGGAAAACCTATTTAACCATATTTCCATTAAAAAAAGAAAAGAAAAAAAAGAAATTTGTGTTAAAATTGTTTCATTCTTCAAATTGAAAAATGGATACAAAATTTCTATTAGTTTGTAATCTCAACCCAAACGTATCCCAATATATCCAATATTGTGTGTGTATAGGTTTATATTTTATAATAGTCCATGTTTTTAAGATAAGTATTGAAATAGGGGACAAGAAATTACTTCATTTACAGGAAAATCCATAACCACTATCTGAATATGTAAGGTGAAATTCACCTTGTGAGTCATAACTAATCAGCTTAAACCAAAAAGACTGTTCCGAAAACTGAGATCTAAGATTTAATTTCTTTGCAAATACTCAGTGCAGAAAGTTTATCCTTTCCATCTCTCTCTTTGTTTATATACTCAGTACTATAAGATGAAAAGTATAGCAATAGAAGGGCAAGAATATAAGCAAATTCAAAATAAAGCATTACATTATACCGGCCATTTTTGAATCTGAATCCTCCGATTTCCATCTCCTCATTATCTTCACTGTGATGAAATTTCTCAGCCATTTTGTTCTTTCCAAGTACTACAGGTGGCGGATCCACCAATTTGTTTCCATCTTCATTTCGCAAAACCTCCATGAAATACTCTGCAAAAGCTCTGCAATTCTCGTCAAGGATCTCCTCATAACTTCCCTCCAAATCTTTCAAGTCGGAAGCTTGATCCCCGCTCATGGTTGACAGCCTCGTAGCTGACACAACTGACTGATCATCACTAGTATACTCCGAATCCAATGATGATAAAATCATAGATCTCTGCTCGTTATTCCATTGAAGAACAGGAAGTAAATGAACAAGAAACAATTCCTCGAACAGGTGGGGTGCAACTTCTAATCTTGCCAATGAAGGGTCAATGCGGAACACGTCGAGAAGTCTAAGACTAGCATCGACGGGGCGGTTGCACAGAGCGTAAACGAGCGACAAAAGGTACGAGGAAAACGGGATTTCTGAGAAAGAAAGGAGGACCTTCTCCGCAAGGCGGAGAGATGAAGTTTTGACGGAGGTGTTATTGGCTGCGGAAATTGCATTTTCGATTGTTTCAGCTGCCAGGTTGAGGTGCTTGCGGGTGGTTTGGTCGGAGGAATGGATTCTCTGGAGGAAAATGGAGGAGAGCTTGTGGCGGAGATCGGACTGCGAGAGGGTTTCCGACAAGAAATTGGCGGTGTGGCGGAGGATCACGGCGGAGCGATTGGTGGTTGCCATGGTTTATGGCTTTGTGAAGGTCTCGACTGATTTTTAACTTCTTTATGCTGGCGCGAAAGAGGTCTTAGACGGCACTGTGAAATGACAGATATATCCATAGTTTTAATCTTTCTGTTTCTTCATTTTAATTAGAGTATTTTTTTTTAGTCACTTGAAAATCCTCTATTTTGTGATCTTAGCCGGTAAATCGGTTCGAACAAAGAAGGTTAGTAGACCCAAGTTAACAATTTAATTAATTTGACTAAATTGCCCTCTTAATTAGAGAACTTTTACACATACATCTACCTAATTTGGTTAATAATCGAACTAAATTAACTGAATTTACAAAATATTTTAAACATTAACTGAACTAAATTTTCTATTTTCTAAATAAGATAAATGAATTTATTTTTTGAATAATCAAAATATTTTAGTAGCATTTAAAATTTCTAAAAATTTATAAATAAAATTTTTTAATCTATAGATTTACACTAAAAAATAGTCATTACGTTAATATATAAATCATAAAAAATGAAAAGCTAGTCTAATAGCATAATTTATTAATTATAAAAAATTTATAAACCAGCACACATATGTATACACTAACAGTTCAATTAATTGGTTAGTTGATTTGGTTACTTAATACTTTCTAACAGAATTAATTGATAACTACAATTCTTAAAAATCATTATATTAACCGTTAAGGGCGTTAACTGAATTGAAATATTTCAGTTAAAAAATAATAAAACTTGACAGTTCAGTCAGTTAACGAATTTTTCACCGAATCGTACATACCCCTAAATACATTAGCTATAAATAAAAGGTTGATTAATTGTTGCATTAAAGAACTTTATAATTTGACAATTAATTAATTTATAATATATTCGGATTAAATTTTTATTGTCTGAACAATCATTTATTATTTTTGAATACTTTTTGGGCCGTAATGGAAGAGAAACTAAAATAATAAGGTGTGCATTGCCTCGTTAATTTGCCGTCCAATGCCGGCTTTGACTCGATGCAACGAACAACGTTCGACATTTGGACATATGTTCTTTTTGCATCCAACTAAAACTAACAAGTTGCAACCTTTTTATTTATTGAGCAAAAAATAACTTTTATTAAATAGAATTAATCAAGTCACTGATATAATAAAGAAGGTAAGACTCCAATTTTAAATCAAATTGAAAGCTTGTAGCTCGAGTCAAAATGTGTAACAAAGTTTGGTGATTTCCTAATGGATTGAATTGTGACACCAATCTAGAGTTAATAATTCTATTTCAATTGATAATTAGGACAATATATGAGAAATTTGAATTGTAAGTGATGGATACCTTTGAGTAGGGTACCTATCCAGGACGACACCTTAACAGTTAGGGATCGCAGTTTGACTACGTCCTTAGAGGACGGGCGGACTTCAGTACCCTAGCCTCGGTCCAGGTGCACAGACCATTCGTCCAGCCTGGCTGGGCGACCGGTGCAAGCAGCCAATTGGGCGCAAATTATGCTCTGGATTCGTGTCCACAATGCATTGTGGACACGAGTCCAAAACGACGTCGTTTCCAGAAAAAACGACGGCATTCCAGTTTTAAAAAAAAAATTAATTTTGTCTCGTCGTTAACGGCGTTATTCGTTTGTGGAATTATGAATGTACAGTTATGGAATTATGAACACAAAGCTCTGACATTATGAACTTACAATTATGAACATATAGTGATAAAATTATGAACATAGAGCTCTAAAATTGTGAACATAGAGCTTCAAAAATTATGGATGTACAGTTATGGAATTATGAACACAGAGCTCTGACATTATGAACTTACAATTATGAACATATAGTAATAAAATTATGAACATATGCTCCTATAACGAAGCGGTCTGAAATTAAAAAAAAAAAATTGTGGAAGATAACGGTGCCACTAACGGCACCGTTACAGTGTCCACAATGCATGCTGGACACGGGCCCATAGCATAACGATTGCCAATTGGGAGTCCCGACCGGGTGCAGTACTCAGAGGCGATTAGAGGGGATTTGACGGAGTTTTTTTCAGATTTGGTGCGAAATTTCCTTTTCCTAAGTTTAAATTTGTTAATTTCTTCTTTATTTACTTTCCCAGGCGCATCTATATAAATATCCACTGAGAATACATTGTAAAGGGTTCTGAATTCAATTCCAGTGTAATTAATTACTCTATGCATTCAAAAAAAAAAAAAAAAATTACTCTATCAATTTTCTCTCCTATAATTTCCTTATTATTTTAGGGTTGTATTTTTCTGCCGTCCGATTACCCCGTGATCATAAAACCAATAGTAACGTTTTAACTATTAACAAAAATTTAGATTGTAAAATTATCTAGGACATGTGACGTGACTTGAGCCAAGATAATGTATCTTTGCAGGCCATTCTTGCCTATGCTATTTCCAAATCTTGGATTATTATTAATGATGATTTTATCTAATTTCATGAGTTTTAGATGGTCTTGAATTCTTGATATGAGGTCATGAGTCGATGTGTATGGGACCATGGCTGTACTACATTGTAGGATTCGGACAAAAACTTTGGCTACTTAGAATTTAATACAACCATTGTGACAAATGTGGAGGAATATATTCTTAGCTTATTCCAAATATAATTTATATCACACCAAGAAGATTATACATTATATTGTAGATAACAAAGAGCGAAGTGTTTAAATCTGATTTAACAAATGAAAAGTCTGCAAATTATCTATCCTATGTATTACAAAGAGAGTTAATTTCACTTTTGGTCCTATAAGTATTGTCGTTTTGTCAATTTTAGTTCATGAGTTTCAAAACTGTCAATTTAGTACCTTAACTATTCAAATTTTCTCAATTTTGATCCATCCGGCCAAATTTCTGGTGAGAAATAATTGAAAAGACAAATTTATCCTCAAAATTTTAAAATAATAATTGGAAAAATACTTTTTTTTTTCCTCATACCGTCGGCGGCGACCATTTCGGCATGTTATGATTAAAAAGAGCCAGAAGGTACTGGTCAGGCAAAAGGACTTACTCCGACAGGTTTGCTTTATTCTTCCTCCGGCATCCCGTCAGCAAAGTTGAGAGCGTAGCTCTCGGCGTCGTACTGAATGCCATCATTTTCCCCTTCTTGGGGTTGCAATACTTCACGATCTTCCTAAGCATGTTCTTCCACTTGGGCCCCGCAACCACCTCGGAGAACTCCATTAGTTTCTTAGCAAAGATAAGAGACGGAATAAAGTATAGAGAAGGAGATAGCATGAAATGACACAAATACCCTCTTCTCAAACGGTCATCTAACAGGAATGCAGACGGAGGATCAAAATTTTCCTCGTCACAATAAGAGTGTCCACAAATTGTCTGATATTGATGGAAGACTAAAATTGTCAGTACCACTATAAGTCTAGCATCAAAAATGTCTTTTACTCTTATATATATATATATATATATATATATATATATATATATATATATATATTAGTCGCAGGCACGCGCTTTGCGCGAAACGTCATGCCAACGATAAATTAATGTTTTCTAATTTTTAAATGATATAATATATAAAAATTTTAATAATCAACATGATGTAATTATAATTCTGAACAAGATAATAACAAATTAAACATTAATAGTATATTATTATATTATTATATTATTATATTATTAATAACAAAATATCGTATACATTGCATTAGACAACGATAAATTATTTAGGTCTAAAAGAGAACAATCAATTCCGTCTAAAGCTTGCAGGGGAAATGGAGGAAGAAGAACTCATCATTTTTTCAAACCTTCAATTCTCTTCAAATAGCGGGAGCACACTTTCCTTAGTCTTAATGTTGCATCATCGAACTTTAAATTTGAATCTTTTAGCAACAAACATTTCTGTCTTATTTTTCAACTCCTTTACAAAATTTCCTACCTCAGCTTCGACTTTGATGCTGACCAATTCCTACATAATAATTTGTTAACATTCTTAGAATCTTTTATTATTGATTGTGGTGGCATTTGGATATCTAATTGTGTTCATACAGAAATATATTAAACTTAATGCACTTTCCACTTGTCTGACCCAGAACACATGACATATATAGAAAATTTGATGATTCAATTGACATGCAGTCAATGGTGCTTTCTTGAAGAAATGATTCAACTATGAGAATAGACACAGGAAGTTGAATAAACTTCTTTGAATAAATGTAGGTGATTTTGAATGTAGAGGTTGAGTTGCAAGTCATAAAAATATTGTTAGAAATACATACAACTAATTTCTGATCGATCATAATATTTAGAAATAATATTAATAATAATGTTTTCCAGTGTCATAGCCAATATGTTATTGCAGGTTCGTAATCCAGTTCTGGCATTCTGTATTTAAGTTTTTTTGTAGTTAAAAATATACATAAAGTTACTCTCTTAGGAGTTAAAAGATATATATATATATATATATATATATATATATATATATATATATATATATATATATATATATATATAATGCTACTGACTCTATTACATTGTAGTATCTGTTCAAACATACTTTTTCAACTTAATGAAGCACACAGAGTCAACAACGCCTCCACTGAGGCTCGATCTTATGACCTCCCATATGGGAGAGGTCACTACAAAAAAAAAGGGAAAAGAAGAGAAAGGAGGAAGAATAAATGTATACGTTTGGGTAATTTTGGAGAGAGAAAACAAATAATAAAAAAGGAAAAATGAAGGGGAAAATGATAACACTGTAATAGCCACGTGGAGCTATGCTCAAAAGAAGACAAAAACTGGAAAGAAAAGAAAGAAAAAGTGGAAGGAAAAGTGAAAGAAATTTTTGTCTAGAAGAAAGAAAGAAAAGAAGAGTGAGCTATAGAATGGTAAAGTTGTAATTCACTTAAAAATTGAGGACATTTGATGACAAAAATAAATCTAAATGTTATGTCAAAACATTTAAATCACATGATTTGAGATCGATGGTTAATAAGAGGTGTCATTTTTGAGGGGCGACTCCCAAGTGGCTTGTGGTCCACTGGTATCTGATTGGTTTCTTTTGTAAGAGGTCTAAGGTTCGAGCCTTAGTGTAGGCGTAAATTGTATATATGGATATCCCCTTCTTTTGTAATAATAAAAAAAAATATACGTTTAGTGTGATAAGTGGTTTATAAAATGCAAGCTCCATTTTTTTAGGCATGATTTGATATATCCATACCATGGACATAAAGTGAGATTAAATTCATTAGCAATATAATTTATTAACGAACACATAATGACATATATTATTTGCATGCATATTTCTTTTTTGGGAGGAAAAACACTCCGATCCATAATTTTATGACAACTCATTTAGAATTGTAAAAGAGGTGTCATCATACTACATACTAGTTGACCTTTTTTTTTTTTTTTTTTTTTAATTCCTAAATATTTTTCTTTCCAAACGTAACGTCTATATTCCTAGAATACAATTACTTTAATTACTAGGGAAAAAAATCCAAAAATGGGAAAGGAAAAAGTAAATAATAAGTATTAACTAGGCAATGTAGATATAAGATATGACAAAGAAAATGGGCAATCCATATAGAGAACAAGTCATTTACTTTCATGTCAAAAGCAAAAATCTATCTTAGACATGGGTAGACCAGACATATATGAAGTGAAATTACACCTTTACATGTTGGTGTAATTGCCCCATATATACATATACAATATCTAAATTTCTATTGAACTTGGTTAAATTAATGGACATCTAGCTACCTTATGCTTATAATTACAATTTGTTTTGTTTTTGTTTTGTTTTTTTTTTTTTTTTTTAAATTGATGCAATGATTATAACAATGTTATTGCATGCAATCTTTCAAATTGATGAATAGGCTGATATGATTAATTGATCTATTGTATGTATTAAGATAATCAAATACAAGCTAACCCAGGACTATGTGGTTTAATGGTATCCGGGTTGGACTTCCATTTGGAAGGTTGTGAGTTCGAGCCTCAGTGGAGGCGTTATTGGCTCTTTGTGTTTCAGTAGGTTGAGAAAGTATATGAACAGATACTACAATGTAATAGGGCCAGTAGCATTCAAAAAAAATACAAGGTAACCAATATTCCTAGCTCCGTTAATTGTGATTTAAATATATTCAATAAATATAAACCCATATATGCATAACATTTGAAAAATGTTTTAAGTGAAACTTAAACACCGAATCAAGTTTGTAATTGCTTTTTTTCTTCATTAATTAAGTAAAAAATGTCAAAAGTAAATTAACTTTTTGTTTTGTTTTGTTTTGTTTTGTTTTTGTTTTTGTTTTTTTTTGTTTTTTTGTTTTTTTGTTTTTTTTTTTTGTTTTTTGTTTTTTTTTTGTTTTTTGTTTTATTTTTTGTTTTTTGTATTTTTTTTTTTTTTTGGGATTGACCCTTGTAACACGGGGAGAACAAAGAAAAATTACTAAACTGAGCTAGAAAGTAAACTAGTTAGAGTGCCTTTTTGCTTGTTTTAAAATCTTTAGTATTGGAATTGAATGCAATGCCTTTTTTTTTTTTAAATAAATTATTTTTGCTCAATTTAGTTTAAATAAATGGTATATCGCCATATTTGGAAACATAGTCAATTTAGTTTATTTGACCATTATTAGCTGTTTGACTTGGTTAAACAACTAATATAGTATTTGATTAGTTAGCTTTTTGTAATAATTTATTACTCCAAAACGCTAAAATTCAAAAAGTTGGTCAAAGTAGTTTTCTCGATCAGCTTTTAAAAAATATCATTTTGTATGTAATCATCTATCAGCTAACAACTAATTTATATCACCAAACAACTTTTCTACAATCCGTTAATGCTACTAACTAGGCAACCTTACTAACTCAATCAACTAACCGTTATTGAACAAACACCCGCATATTATACTATTCTCCTACATACTAGAAATAAGGAAAAATAATAGATAAAGACTCTTCCTGGAGAAGCTAATAAAGGAGTAGTCTTTATTGCCACTTGAAAGCCTCATGGCATCTCAAACCATTTATATGCAAAATCTAATGTCAAAGTGAAAAACAACTATATATATGTGTGTTTTTTTTAATGAGCCAATGTAATAGTGACAGACTACGATTACATGGATATATATGCCTAGTTACATTGTACCAGATACTATATATTAACATCAGATTTGATAATACACAATACAATTAATATGATATAACTAATTATGTCGAATACAATCAACACCAAAGGCATATGAAGTGTCACGTTTTGCAGTGTGTTTGTCCACAAAATGCGAAACGTACTCTCTCATCCCCAGTCCCCAGGACCCTACATCATAACTTGATAAAATAGTGAAAGATCACAGTAAATCACAGTAACTTATAGTGACCCATTAAATGAAAGGACTAATATCTGGTGCCCACACAAAACCCATCTCATTAAATAAAACTTTACAAAACCCATCTCATTAAATAAAACTTTATACTATAACTGTTAGGGCTCAAGAGTATACTATAATATAAAATCATTTTCATTGTGTTTGGTCATTGCAAGCATTTTCTTTGCAAAAAGGCTCGGCACTCTTTCTCAATGGAGAAGGAGTTCTAGTCATTTTGTGAAACATGTACACATGGTCACATGCTTGATAGTAAAGGCAAACAGCCACTAAGCTAGTCTATAGCTCTAGCTACATACATAGCTTGCTATTATGATATAATAATGTACTATAGATTAATTTGAAAGGATCGGAGGACAATAAAAGATGGTGATATTAGAAACCTATGAAATTCTTTGTGTTGGGCTTTTACCTTAAACGGAAAACAAAAAGATTTTTCACAGTTACATAGATTTGGGAATCTAATTCTTCTTTAACCAAAAAAGGAAAATAATGCCATTTTTTCTTTTAGGTATAGTGCACGTAAATACTAGCTAGGTGTAATTAGTATTTAGTAGATTACCTTATCTTGGTATGAAAGCATTAAATCAAGAAAGAGCAATGCTATTTTACCTCATAATTTTATTCCATAATGTCATAATATTTAATAAATTTTGTAATATTTGATTAATAAGTAATTTTTTAATGTGTGATCACCCAATTCACATGTAACTAATAAATATAAAAAGTTTTATTACTGCATAAGAGGCAGACCAGACAATTTGCGTAAACAAGTTCATAATGGGTTGACACTTACTCGATAACAAAATGAACACGATAAGGCGCTAAACACCGACTCAACCAGTTAATTAAGATTAACATGATAGAGTTCTAAACAAAAACACGAACATGATTTTTAAATGGATTAAACATGTTGGCACAATAGACATGTTTAAATAACAAGTTTTGGGTCTACACGGCACTATATATATGACACGCTAACATGTTTATAACCCGTTAGACATGTAGTTAATTTAATTTTCTTTTTAGAATATAAAACTTTAAACATTTCTTTTTTATTAAGGACAAAAAGGTCAAATAGACTTATCTACTCTTCACGAGTGTTCAACCCGTTTAATTTTTTTTTTGATTTTTTTTTTAAGGCAGAAGGGTCATGTCGCAAAATCGCAAATGGCCAAATCTAATAAGAGGTGAGTAAAATCAAGCTAAGAAGAGAATACCAGTTTTCATTAAGAAAATTGCACATAATTTTTTCATTCAAAAAATCACTTCCCAAGATCATAGCTAGTATTCTTAAGTCACATTTACGAGGCATAAAAAAGAATTTTACTTTTATATTCATTAGCTACTCGAAATTGGTTATATATCAATCAAACCATGAACTAATAATGAGTTCATATAATAGTTAGTTATATATATCAATCAAACCATGAATGAAGTAATAATTAGTCCATATTTCGTCATCCTACGCCTAAAAATGACAATATTCAAATAATCTAACGAATGTTCGGATAAAACTATATGGTATTCAGATAATATATATATATATATATATATATATATATATATATATATATATATATATATATATATATATTCTGTTATTCACGTCATTAGACATGACGTCCAAACCACGTAAACTTTTATTGTTTTTAATCGATAATAATCAAGTATATATAATATATTTGTCTACGAAGAATTATTGAATTATTTGATAGACTCAATTGAAAGAGTGTTAATAAAAATTTTAATTTATGACCATTCAAATATGAGAGGTTCAATTGAGAGGGTTTATGTTGGCAATAATCAAACTCATAACTATTTAAATAGGAGAATTGTACTCACTCACTCAACTACATACCCATTTTAAAACAATATATACCATCATTTGCATTTGATGAAATTAGAAATAAAAAAATATTTTTATTTTATTTTATTTATTTGATGTATGTACATCTCGATCTCTTGTGGAAACAGAAAATAATGAAATGATCCTCATCGTACTTGTTGGAAAATTATTCAATAAAGAAGGGTTTTGTCCAAAATAATTCTTGGTCATGACTCATGAGTTAAACTTGCACCTTTTACTCTTATTTTTGTGGCTTCATTCGAATTATTATTATTATTATTATTATTATTATTATTATTATTTTTTTTTTTTTTGTGTGTGGCTGAAATGAAGAGATTAGTTGGAGTCCTTCAGTATATAAACTCTCATTTCATTTTGTATGAACACAGCAAAACAAACTTTATTTCCTCTCCTTTGTCTATTTAGCAATAATCACGTTCATCTACGTTTAAGTTGGTGCAAATTTAGTAGTATGAGTGTTGCTCGAAATCTTTGGATTACACTCGATACTTGACCAGGAAAATGCTGGTGCAAAAACTGCAAATTTAGTATGAGTGTTGCCCGTTGAAAGTGTACCAGAAATCTTTGGATTTAACCCGATACTTGACCAGGAATGTAGTCTGGTTCAGGACTAATACAAGTTAGTAAGACCAGGCTACACTCTTGGTCAAGTATTGGGTGTAACCCCGCTACAATTTATAGATGACAATGTAGCACTGTCATATAACACGGTACAGACTTCTTTCCTTTCCTCTCTTGTTCTCTTTTCCAAAAAGATTGTCCAATCTTTGTTAACATGCAGTTGCTTATATTTTTCAATAGTACTAACCCATGAAAAAAGATAGGATAATAATATTGATTAAGAGCACTTAATTAAGATCATAAATAATATTACAGACAGCACACATTAAAACAACCTTGTACGATCTAATAAAATGTATAGCATCATGAGCAATCAACCTTATAACTTTAGCAGATTGACTGCTCATGATGTTATAGCCAGCAAGTCTTTCGATTATACCCTTCATTATATTCCAATTAAGTAGTTAATTAATTAATTTCTAGTGCTGTGTGCTGCATCATATCTTCGACGATTAATTCGATTATAATTTTTTGTCTCCGATCATCGGAAACCTCCACCAAAAGCCGCCGGAGCCCAGTAATCCGCCCCATTGTCATTCCCAACTTGTAACGTGCACGATATCGGGACAAGACATAGCCCTCTGCTCCTTAAGTCCTTCTTTGATTCATCATGCAAATCCTTCATTAATAAAAAAAATATAATAGAGTCAGTAGTACTCAATAAAAAAAAAAGTTATTTTTTTATCATAAAATTTAAAAATAAAATTACAAAATATAATACCTGATGATGGGAAATTCCTTTCCTCTTCATGCAGTTGTCATTCAAGAGCTGATAATAAGGAGAGAAAGGTCAGAGGATTCCATTAATTAACAAACAGTAATAGATTAAATCAAACTTTTCTTTTTATTTGGGAATTAAGTAATATTAGTAAATTCATTTTTTGAGGCTTTTAAGGTTCTGATTGAGCTGAGTGAAATTAGAGTTACAGTAAAGATGCAGGCTTTGTGGTTGGAAAACTTCACTTTTTGCAGAGAAAGAATACTTTATTTATTTATTTATTTATTTTTAGCTTTCTGAAAACAAGATAATAATAATTTTATTCCCAAAAGTAATAATGGTATATATTGAAGGCAATGGATCCAATAAATTAAAGCATACCTGACCAGGGTCTTCAGGAAATAAAGAATTCCTTTCTCCTTGAACAACCTGCAAATTATGTAAACAAATTTTGATATTAATCATTCATCAATAAATGCAACATCATTATTATTCATTTCTTTATTTGTTTAACTCGATCACATGCTCAATTATATATACAGCATCCATATCTATCCCTAGAACTTCACTCAGAACTCTTTAACATGATACACTTTTTACAGAAATCAAACACTTGACCTATCGATCTTGACATGTGTTTAACTTAATTTTCACATATAATATACTAACGGGTTTATCAAGAATTTTGATCTCGAGACTTAATAAGTAACAGTATTATATCATTCTTACAGGTGGTTGATGGTGCCTCATGGTTTCTGTTGCAGTGCCCAGGTAAGGCAAGCTAAGGGCCTGCAGTATTGAAAGAGGAGAAAATATAACACACATGAAATATATATATGCATTTTGAAGTTGAAGAAATTAAAGAATGCATGCCTGGAAATAGGGCTTTAACCATTTATGAATGGAAGAGCCAAATTCATGAAAGTTTGAGAAATTGAAAGAGGAAGAAGTATTAAACATCACCTCAATCTGACTCTGAAGGAATCTTATGTATCCAATAGCTTCTAACAACACTGAGGCTGTGTCAGTCTGCAAAAACACACCAACATAAACAGGTTTAATAAATTTGTTTTTTTCTTAATTGTCTGCCATCAAGAAACCCTAATTTAAAGAACATATATATATATTTTTAAATGTTTTCTTTTGTATTTTTTAACTTGCTTCAATTCGATCTGATCTCTAGCTACCTGTTATATATCATGGTTTAATCGTTAAAATTACTAATATTGATGTTTGATTAGAGACGCGTATATGCATCCTGATCGAGTAAAACTAATTCTTTAATTAGAGCTTAATTACCTTCCCAAAGGGGGAGACCAGTTGGTGAAGGGCAGTAATTCTATCACCCAATTTCTCCTTTCTCACCTGTTTAATTAGGAAAACAAAAAGGTTGAAATATAAACTATAAAGTGATGACAAATTAAAGATAAGATTAGTAGTAAAAAGATAAAGGGTAATTAATTACCTTGAAGGTAGATTGAGTAGTTGAAGAAGGTTGTACCCTAGGCTTCTTAGGTGCCCCACCAGTAGTACCTGTGCTGTTACACTTCACAAAAATGAAGACAAATAAAGCTTGATAAATTCTCCTATGACCATATAAAGCTAATCAGAAGAAATTTTTCTCGGCACAATCAATAAATAAAATATCAAATGAAAATTAGGGTCCACATGGAAAAAGAAGTGGGTGGTGCATGTTTAACTTAATTATTCTGTATATTTAGTTATTAATAACCCATGCTACACTTTAATCAAAACTCAACTATTTCCAGATCAAGAATATGATTTAATTGCTTTATATATGTATATGTATATGTATGTATCCAAATCCATACATGAAATTCTAAACCCTAAAATTTGTTGTATGTTTTTTTTCTTTTGGTGAAGATAGAGAGAAACCCGCAATTACTACTCGAGAGTATGCACTGGTAAACTCCGCCTTGTGACTATAGTCCGCAAAAGGTTATAAGGAGGTAAATCAGCCTAGGTTGTCTATTGCTGACTGACTCAAACTAAGAAGGTGTGACTATAGTCGGCAAAAGACTATAAGGAGGTAAACCAGCCTTGGTTGTCTATTGCTGACTGACTCAAACTTAAGAAGGTCAATAGGTTGCTCGAGTTAAGAGTCTGAACTTGTAACCTTGTGAATAGTCTGATGAACTTGGTTGGGGTTAAGGAGTTAATTAGAAGATAGGGTTAATGACAGAAAACATGTGGAATATATTACCTCAGATGAGTGATCTGGGGGAGGATGTCTGGTAGCATTATCAGACATGACAATCTTGTTATTACAAGAATCCAACATGTTACTGGCGCAGCTTAAAGTGGTAACACAAGACGTGGGAGAAGAAGATTGAGACCAGTTGTTATTGTTGTTGTTGGGTTGCTTTGCTACTGCAAATTCTGCATTTGGGCCATAGACATTATAGCAGCTGCTTTCTTGGTGCTTTGTGTCGTCGAATGTGGTCGGGCCGCCATGGCCGCCGAGTAGTTGCTCCTCCCAATTCTCCAGCTTCTTGGCAGCCTCCATGTTAGCAGTCAACCCAGATTTATCTTCTTCATCCACCAATCCTCCCCTATATATATAATTCATAATATATATATTTGTATTAAACTACATACATACATGCATAGCTATTTTCACACACACAGACAACATGGATTGAACCTATATGACATCTAATCCCGACAACTTTTTTATAATCCCCAAAACACTTACTTGCTATCACAGATAGATAGAGAGAGAAAGAGGGAGAGAGAGAGAGAGAGAGAGAGACTTACAGGAGAAGTTGGCTCCAAGAGTCAGACGGAGGAAGGGGGTGGTGGGTATCACTCCAAGAAGAGGAAGAAGAAGAAGAAGAAGAAGAAAATGGGAGTGGGGGAGGGGTGAAGTGAGGGAAGAAGGTGGTGGGGGGAGGGGGAGGAGCAGCCATGAAAGGTGAGCTACTACTACTGTTAGCTCCAGCTTGTTGATGATGAGATGTGGGAGGCCTCATGCTAGTGTTGATGCTCCACCAACCATGGCTCTGCAAAACACCTCTATTCATTGCTCTCTCTCTCTCTCCTTTTCTCTCTCTATATCTATCTATCTATGTATCTATCTCTCCTAGAAAACTCAAAGAGTAGAGTTTTATCAAGGCAAATCAGATAGAGCAGCAAATATAAAGCTTTATTTGCTTGGTGCCCTTCAATTCACTTTCTTTCTTCTTCAACTCAATTCACTTTCTTTCTTCTTCAACTCAATTCACTTTTGTGCTGACCTTTCCTTCTCTTGTACTTTACTTTTCTCCATGAACCTCCTCCCAAACAAGCCCTTAGAGAAGCTTTATTAGGTCTCCCTCCTCTTGATTAAATAGAAGAATTTTGAAGCATATTAGAAATCACATAAGTCTATAGAGAGAGAAATTTGAAGGAACAATGATGGAGGTTGGAGAACCTTTATTATTTATGTCTTTGTTGTATCACTTCTTTCTTTCTCTCTTGCTTTTGGGTTTTATTTATTTATTTATTTTGGTTTTCCCTTTTCTTCCTTGCTTTTGCTTTATCATCAAAGTGGACAGAAAAGGTGGTGTGGCAATTCTCATTAAGTAAAAAAGCTGAAGAAAAAAGAAAACCAAAGTTCTACTACTCTCACTTTGGGTGCACCGTGACCTGCGGGCATTCAACAAACTATATATTATATGTATCCGTGGAGGTATTATAATTGAGTTTATCTATATCCCAAAGTAACTTTAGCTAAGATATGCTTTAATTATTATGTATTGTATACTACATACTCTAGTTGGAGACAACCTCAATCAAGTTGGTCAGATAATTGATCTGCCTTAGGGTTAGGGATTAAACCTTTTGGAAGGAGATAATTGATCCTCATGGAATTATCTATTGACTTTTGCACGAATAGTAAGTTTAGTACTCCATAGTTTATATTGTTAGATATATTATTATTGTTATTATTATTATTAGACTTTGTATTAGTCTAAGTTAGTTATCTGTTCCTTAGCCTAGATTATAGGTCTTCTCTTATTATCTGTATTCTGTATTGTATCTTGATCGTTCAGTTAGTTCAATCAACAGAATCATTATCTCATCTGGTATCAGAGCGATAGGTCCTTTTTTCTCTCTCCGATGGTAACAAACGTAAACAACTCCTCGGAACACACTGTGTCCGCCACTGCCGTCGGCCAACCTCCGGTTCCAATCATCTCACTTCCGCTCACCATTTCGTGTCGATCAAATTAACGACATGAAACTATTTATTTTGGCGAACACAGCTCATCCCCTTCCTCCGTGGCCAGGGTCTGCTTGGCTACGTCAACGGTACGCATCCATGTCCACCGCCGGTGCGCCTGGCTTCCACGACCGGGACGCCGTCCGACGAGGCCACCTCCACCACTGTTAATCCGGCGCATGGGCAGTGGATCCAGCAGGATCAAAGCATCCACCATTGTTATTTGCTCTTTGTGTTGTTCCTTTTTATACTTCTACAATTTTTTTTCTTTTAACATTTATTTTAATACTAGTTTTTTACGCACATTGCGCGATTGAAATAATGTCCAATGTTTTTTTTTAATAAGTACTTTAAAGTATATCAAGGTAAGATTACATTGAAATTATTCATGCATAGATAATTGAATGTTGAATTTACCTATTTAAATAGGTAATCTAAGTTTACAAATGCAAGATAATATAGTCAAGATTGATTAGGGCATAAAATATTAAATATATACTAATATTGAAGAGCTAACTACTGATTGTCAAACAAGGACATTGCGAGGTAGTTTTCAACTTCTATTTGTTGTGTGATTTGAATACTTTTTTATCAATAAATCCCCAAGTAGTTAATATGATTTGCTTAATTATATCTTTTTATTTTTTAAAATCATTATTATTATTATTATTATTATTATTATTATTATTATTATTATATGTATACCTTAGGTCATTTTACATGTTAATTTAAACAGTTAATTTTTATAAATATATTTTTACCAACTGTTGATATAATTCGCTGGTCAAATCCGCTAACGCTAATCACTAACTGCTAATTGTCAAACAAGGATATTGCGAGATAGTTCTCACTTCAATTTGTTGTGTGATTTGAATACTCTCTTTGTCAAAAATCCCTCAAGTAGTTAATATGATTGGCTTTATTAATGATATATGTTTTTATTTTTTTCATGGTATTAATAAAATACTTGGTAAATAATATATAACATTATTTTGTATTATAACTTTGATATTAAAAAAATAGTGCACAAAAAGATAATATACTACTGAATATAATCAATTGATGAATTTGAATGTAAAGAATTTTTACATTAGAGGAAAATAAAGATAATATAACTAATAAAATTATTTCTATTAATTAATAGATAATGAATAATTTTTTTTTAATAAAGACATTGTATGGACAATGTAGTGAATATAATCAATTGATAAATTTGAATGTAAAGAATTTTTATAGTGGAGAAAAATAAAGACAATATAACTAATGAAATTATTTCTCTTATTTAATTTATTGATAATGAATATTTTTTTTGAATAAAGACATTGTAGACACATAATTCTAAATTAAAGAAATGCATATGTATTATTTTTTGTTGTAGCTACTAAATTATTATTTATTAATTTAATAAGAGTAAAATAGAGTACTAATTATGCCAACTTTGATTGGGATGAGGTTCGAACCTAAGACCTTTCTTATTGAAATCAATGAGTTAACAGTGAACTAACAAAAAATAACGGAAAGGATAATATTTTATGAAAAGTTAACGGATAATCATATTCATTAAGGATAAATTAGGAAATCTAAAGGAAAAAATAAAATCTGATCAATTTGAGCCATTCATTTGATTAAAAAATTTGATCGTCATTTTTCCTACCAATTATAGGCCTAACTCTCCTGGGCTCTTATTAGTTGCAAATTATGGAGCATAACAAAAAGTACATTTGTAATATACTAAATGTACATTATTTTTCTACTGAATGTACATTATATAATATAATGTACACTCAGAATAAAAATAATGTACATCTCCTGAATACAATGTACATTATTTTTATACTGAATGTATATTATTTTACAGTAAACAAAATATGGTCCACACAATAATGATTGCTTATTAATGCCCAATTTTTTTTTTTTTTAAATAAGTACTTTAAAGTATATAAAGGCAATATTATATTAGAATTGTTCATGCATAGATAATTGAATGTTGAATTTGCGTATTTAAATAGGTAATTCTAAGTTTACAAATGCAAGATAATATAGTCAAGATTGATTATAATTGTCAATAAATAATTGTATAGGTATGGTTGAAACCAAATACGGGACATAAGGGAGAGCAAATAAAAATTAGGGCATAAAATATTAAATATATACTAATATTGAAGAGGTAACTGCTGATTGCCAAACAAGGACATTGCGAGGTAGTTTCCCACTTCAATTTGTTGTGTGATTTGAATACTCTTTTTGTCAATAAATCCCCCAAGTAGTTAATATGATTGGCTTAATTATATATTTTTTATTTTTTAAAAACAATTATTATTATTATTATTATTGTTATTATTATTGTTATTATTGTTATTATTATTATTATTATTATTATTATTATTATTATTATTATTATTATTATTATTATTATTATTATTATTATTATTATTATTATTATTATTATACCCTTAGGTCATTTTACATGTTAATCTAAACAACTAATTTTTTCAAATATCTTTTTAACAACCGTTGATATAACTCGTTGGTCAAATCCGCTAATATAATCCACTAACGCTAACCACTAAATGCTGATTATCAAACAAGGACATTGTGAGATAGTTCTCACTTCAATTTGTTGTGTGATTTTTTTTTTTAGAAGGTTTGTTGTGTGATTTGAATACTCTCATTGTCAACAAATTTCTTTAAGTAGTTAATATGATTGGCTTTATTAATTATTATTTTTTAATTTTTTCATGGTATTAATAAAATACTTGGTAAATAAATATATAACATTATTTTGTATTATAACTTTGATATTTAATTAAAAAATAGTGCACAAAAAAGATAATAGACAATTGATGAATTTGAATGTAAAGAATTTTTACATTGGAGAAATATAAAGACAATATAACTAATAAAATTATTTATCTTAATTAATTTATAGATAATGAATAAAGCGTAAAAGCTGTAGTAGCTAAAGTATGGGCTAATAAGTTCTGCAATCTAGGAATAAAAACAACAGAGCAGGAAGTAAAAGCAGACATATAAATTCTGCAACTATCTATGGCATAGCCAGTGTAGGAACGAGATGGGTTGTCTGGTGTAGACAGGTAGCACTGTAACGTGTGACAATCCGTATAAAGCTGCATAGATTGTTCACCTTGGGCCCTTAGCCAAGAGAGAGCCTCTTTACATGCAAACGCTTCGGCCATAAGTGGGAAAAAACAACTCAGGATAGGCGCGCTGAAGGCCGATATAAAACAATCACTGGCATCGAGTAGGACCGCCCCGACCGTAGCCGAGTTCGTTCCTTGGTGATACCCGATGTCCACATAACATTTTCTTAGCCTTGCTATATTTGGTTGGTGCGGCGCTGGACCATGCAATCGGTTGGCAGGGGCGTGAGGCAGCGTGTGGTATGGCGGCGACATTTGGTTCGTCGCGTGGTGGCCCGACAGTGGCGGTGTAGCAGAAGTTCGGCCGTGAAGCTGCCGGGCAGCGGTTCGGATGTGGGCATTCCGCCAAGCACTCATGGTGGCAGTGGCCGCCGCAAGAACAGATTTTGGTCACGGTAGACAGGCATCTCACATAGCTCCATTCCGTGCTCTCCAAATATGATATAAAATTGCAGCTGCGTAAATAATTCCATTAGTGTCTAGAACATTTATGATTGCACTAAACGATTCATGGAAAATATTTGTTATAATATTGGGGAGTGGTAGGTTGGATTGAGTCCATATGGAGCTTGCATAACCACACAATACCAATGAATGCATAGTGTACTCATTTATGATCCTACACATGACACACATCGGATCAACTTCCTCTCTCTTTATAAGTAAATTATTGGTAGTGGGTAGGATATCACTAATAGCTCTCCATAGGAAGGTTTTCCATTTGGGTGGAATTTTTAACTTCCATAGAGTGGTCCAGTTGCTAAACGCCCCATTATTGCTATCCTCATAATTCCCAATAATGCATCTATAGCCATTCTTGACAGAGCAACAACCATTCGGATCCCCATACCAATACCACATATCATCATAATCTGGGGAGATCGGAATTTTTAGGATTTTAGGTATATCAACTGGCTGGAAAATATCAGTGAGAATATGTTGGTCCCATAAACCAGTATCCTGGTCAATCAATTCCTCAACCCTTGCTCCAGCAAGCTGTGGAGGCATCTCAGTTTGAATCATAGGATCCTATTCATCTTGTAGCCAAGGGTGCTCCCAGATTAAGGTAGATTTTCCATTCCCAACTCGCCGTCTTACCTCACTGCATATTAAATTCTTAGCTGCCATAATACTGCGCCAGCAATAGCTGGGATTATTTCCTAGATATGCTTCAGAAAATGTATCCTTAGGATAGTATCTGGCTTTGTAAATGCGCGACACCAACGAATCAGTGTTAGTAAGCAACCTCCATGTCTATTTACCTAGCATTGCCAAATTCAAAGCCCTCAAATCCTTGAACCCCAGGCCCCCATATTTTTTCGGGATGCATAACCTATCTCATGCCTTCCAATGAATTCCCCGGTCAGTTCTTGATCCCCACCAATAGCGGTCATGACCCTTTCAATGGCCGTGCAGACAGACGTAGGTAGCAAGAAAACACTCATTGAAAAGGTAGGCATGGCTTGAGCTACACTTTTCAATAGAATTTCCTTACCAGCTTGAGATAACAATTTCTTGTTCCATGAACCAATTCTCTGCCTGATCTTATCCTCAATATAAGCAAATGCTGCCTTCTTATTTCTTCCCACGAAAGAGGCCGGGCAGTCCAAGATACTTCCGAAAGTTGGGAGCTTGGGTTACCTCTAAAATTTGTGCCACAACATCCCTTTCCTCCTGCCCTGTATTTTTGCTGTAGCATATACTTGATTTATGGTAATTGACCTTCTGCCCAGACAAGGCCTCATATATGGATAAATAATCTTTAATTGCAGTGGCTTCCTGCACATTTGCTTTGAAAAATAGAAGGCTGTCATCAGCAAAAAATAAATGAGAGACAGGAGGAGCACCTCTAGCTACTCTGCATCCATGTATTAAACCACTCATCTGTGCCTGCTGCAGTAATACTGAAAGTCCTTCTGCACAAATAATAAATAAGTATGGGGATAAAGGGTCCCCCCTGTCTTAGCCCACGAGTGGGTGTCACCGGAGTACTACGAGTGCCATTAACCAAGAAATTGTATGATACTGTAGTTACACACATCATAATTAATTCCACTCATCTGTCATCAAAACCCAGAGCTAGTAACATTTTATGGAGAAAGGATCATTCCATACGGCCGTAGGCTTTTGCCATATCAAGTTTGAGGGCACCCCAACCAGTAACCCCACACTGCTTCCTATTCAAATAGTGTCACACCTCAACTGCTATGAGTATATTATATGTGATCAATATGCTGGGTATAAAAGCGCTCTGAGACTCGGATATAATAGTCTGCATCAAAGGTTTCATTCTATGGGTAATTATCTTGGCCATAATTCTGTAGATTACATTACTCAAAGCTATAGGTCTAAGATCAGAGACCACCTCAGGGATGTTTTTCTTAGGTACCAGCACCACATCTGTATTATTCAAATCATCAGGGAAAGAGCGGGTATTTAGACAAGTAATTATAAATTCCGAAACATCCTTCCCCACTACATCCCAGAAATGTTGATAGAACCCAGGGTTCATACCATCAGGGCCATGCGCTTTATCAGGTTACTTCATTCATCTCTAAGGGTCTTAGTAAAGAGTTATTTTGTGTCTGGGTGACTCGTGGTATTACATTATCAAATAAAGCATTATCACTCACAGGGTTACCTGTCTTGAAGATTCCATCAAAATACTCCAAAACAATATTCTTCATATCCTCCCCTTCCATCCACTCCTCATGATCATTCATAAGTTTAAAGATTGCATTTTTTTCTTACGATGAGAGGCATACCTGTGGTAGAACTTTGTATTGGCATCCGCATCCTTAAGCCAGTGTTGTTTGGCCCGTTGTTTCCAGAAGGTATCCTCCTGGATCTCCATGTGACTCAGAACTTCCTCCAGGCGCTGGAACTCAGCTAGGGAAGCTGGGTCCGTGCGCCCTCTAAGCCGTAATTGGTCTTTTCGTAACTGTGCAATTTTTCCCCATATTTATGATAACGATCACCTCCCCATCGGACCAAGCGATCTCCACAATGTGTTATGCAATCTTGGACCCCTTCTGACCTTCCTTCTTCCCATGATTTCTCCACCACATTCCTACATCCTTCATCATGTAACCAGGCCATCTCGAAGCGGAACCTCCTCCTCCCCTCACCCCATCTACCAAGATTGCGGATTTCTAACAAGAGTGCAGAGTGATCAGATTCTCTTGTCAACAAATTAACTACTCTTGCTTCAGGCACAACACTACACCAATCATTTGTTGCTCGAATCTTGTCTAGCCTTTCCTTAATCCAATCCGGCGTCCCTTTGCTTTTCTCCCACGTAAACTGATATCCACTCATAGGGGTACCCGCCACCTACCCGCTACCCAAAGTGAGACCGCCAGGCAGCGGGCAGCCGTCTGCCCGCCGGGTACCCGCTGCCCGGAAGTTGTCGCCGGCGGGTGGCCCTCCACCCACCGGCTACCCACTGGTTTGTCACCCACCCCGGGTCTTTGGCTTCCCCGTTTGATGTTCCCCACTCCCCGTGGCGTCCCAACAGACCCCGTTTGTCGTGCTTGAGTCTAGTTTGATGTTTCGGGTACCGTTCATAGGATAAAAGAGTCTATGAATTGCATGCTGGTTGAATCGGTAACCCGTTGGCCTAAGTGGAAGTCATATGAACCCCTTAGGACTATTCTTAGTGTGTGAATGACCACACGTAAGCTTATTTATGTGTCTCCCCCTCCCAATGTGCTATTATGTGCTATTGTGTGTTATGTGATGCATGATTCCCCAATCTAGTTGCGATCAAATTGGCTATACGGGCAGTTGGATGCGTTGAGAACCATACCAACTGTTAACCAGGCCGGTTGCGATCAGTCAGGTATATAAATATTATATAGGGCTGCGGTCCACCGTTTGGTTGCGATCAAACGTTTTGCATGAGCTGCGGTTCATAATCTGGTTGCGATCAGAAATACACTTCTGGGCTACAGCCCACGGGCCTCGTGTGCAGATGGTCCACCGATTGGACGCGCCAGCGGTGTGTAGGGCACCAGCCTGAGGAAGGCCATAGCCCACCGAATGAGTGATCAAGCGGTGTGTAGGGCTATAGTCGACTACGACAAACGACATTGCTCAATAGTCTCCCCAAAACCGCGAAGAAGACTATTCGGATGCGGATTACCTCATCTTTTCTCATATTGGTAAAGTAGGTTATTAAAATCACCGACCATCACCCATGGTAGGGTTGATTGCGATGCTAGTGACTTCAATAACTCCCATGCCTCTGTACGACTATTACGTTTTGGATAGCCATAATAGCACGTCATACGCCACTTTGGAAAACCAGACATAGTCACCTCAATATCAATATAATTTTTAGAGTAACTAATAAGCCTTGCTGTGTTATTCTTTCGCCACAACAAAGCTAGACCTCCTTTCAACCGAACACTATCAATATAAAAAAGGCCATCAAAACCAAGATCAACACGAATACGTTCAGCATGTATTTGGCCTACCTTAGTCTCTATTAGAAAAATAAAATCGGGCTTCTTACGCGACACAAGGTCCTTCACTTCACGAACTGTTCGTGGATTGCCCAAGCCACGACAGTTCCAGCTGAGAATACTCATGATGACGGGCGGGTCTGGGAACCAGTACCCGCTATGGACAAGTTTTTTGGAACAACCTCAGTCATTGAAACATCCTCCTCACCCTCATCTACATGCACCACATCCCCCCTTCCCGCCGTCTCTTCGCCGAAGCCAACACGAACGGCTCAGGCCCCCGCTGGCTAGAATCCGAATCCACCGTAGGGCCGGCAGTCGGTCCTCCCGGCAGTACAGAAGCCATGGTCGCCGCCAATTGCACTGGCTTACCATCCTTATCCAACAACCACAGTGCCCCTACTTTCTGTGGTCCCCTCCGCTGCCCGGCACGAAGCTCATCAGAATAGGGATACTTATCCAATGGAATAGCCGCTTCCCGGGCCTTCAAACAATACTTATGCAAGTGTCCCATCATACCACAAAAAAAACAGAAGTTATGCAATCTCTCATATTTAAAGCTTACCCAACAGGTTGTCTTGTCACGTTTTAAGAGTTTCATACGGCGTTTGAGTGGCTTCGTAACCGGTATGGAAACCCTAATACGGTAGAACGTCTTCCAGGGCGCATTTGCGAATCGGTCATCAATATTAATGAAGGTCCCTAGGAAGTTACCAACCTGCTCCAACATCATATCTGACATATACCTCAACGGAAGATCATGGACTTGGACCCACATATTAACAGTATCCAGCGGTACCGTAACCGGTATCACACCACCCTGAACTTGTTTGCAAACTAGTGTGTGATTCTCAAATGACCACGGGCCACCATCAAGAACGAGCTGCATATCGGTCTCGTGATAAAAAAACAAACAAGAATATGCCAGGTTGTATCTCAGTTACCTGAACCCCCCTGACTGGCTGCCATACCGAGGCCATAACCTGGCTCATGTATTCCACTTTGATGATTTTTGAAGTTAAAAACCTTCCAACCAGCCGCCATGTCTGACTGCCCGGTTCTCCGCTGCCATCATCAACCTGCTCCGCCGGTGCAAAAATATCCTCCTCCTCCTCCAAGGCGATATCCGCCCACCGCGTCCTCAACCCCGCTACACCGCCCATCGCCGCTGCTTCCATGTTGTTGTCTGTAGCCATAGTAGCCGGCCACTGCCGTAGAGAAGAGAACAGAAGTCGTCGGGAAAATTGATGAACCTTCGTCGTCGAAGGGGAGGAGCCGAAACCCTAGGCGTCGCCTTCGGGAGAGAGTCTATTTTATTCTTTTGTTAATTCAGTATTTACTTGTAGTATAAGTAATTATTAGAAATTCTTAGTGCTTTTGATTAATTTTGTTGGTACCCTGATCCACTTCTCAATATTTAATTTTATATTCATATTTTAAAAAAATATTCACGAATTAATTAATCTATTTTATGTTGATTTTTTGAGTACTATCGACTCTATTACAGAGTAATATCTATCTGTTCAATAATATATTTTCTCCATCTGTTCAGGGCTGGTTCTTGGCTCGTGCATAATGCCCAATAGTACTACAAGGACTCAATTTTAATTTAGATGGTCCAATATCTATTTTGACCTAGTTGCTTAAGTTTTTTTTTTTTTTTTTTTTTTTTTTTTTTTTTTTTTTTTTTTAAAGAAGAAGAAAAATCTGCAATTAAGCCCACATTATATTACTTCACGCCTCTTTCTATCTTGCTTAAAACTCAGTTTTTCCCCAAATCACGCACCAATCACCACCATTGAAGAGGGCAAGATCCTTCCTTCCTCCATTAATTTTACAATTTCCCCCAAATTTCTTTGATTATCAAAGTTGCAATTCAACTTTCACTTCTCTCTCCTAATTACTTGAGCATGATTATGGCAAAATCGTTCAAAATCTTTGATACAATTCAATTTTCTTTCTCCCAATTTTCTTCTCAGTTATTTAAAATTAAAAACGGGGCCACAAAAATTCAAAAGATGGACCCTGATATGTTGTAGCCCAAAGAGTTAATACCCCACCACCAGGGTTCGATCTTGTGACCTTCCCTCAAAGAGAGCCATAGAGGTGCCAACTCTATTTTATGTTGATTATTTTTTTTTTTTTTGAGTATTATCAACTCTATTTTATGTTGATGATAGTAGTATTTTAGATTTTAGATAATAATAAAAAAAAAAAAAAACAACGAAAAGAAAATCATAATGTCTCGAAGGACTTAACTTAATGGTTCAAGGATTAATTCTGAAAAAAATTGACATCGAGCATAAAAATAGGGGTGGAAATTAAAGGCTGATTAAATGATTTGTGATTTACTTTCTCCTGCACTTCTTGAAGTAAAATTTTAGAAGTTTATGGTTAGTCTATTATAAAATGAGAAGCCTAGCTAATGCATATTAAAAAGAAAACATGATACTTAACGAACACTGTCAACATGTGATGCAGTACATATTTGTCAATGTTTTTTGTAACCATAATTTTGGCTGTATCGTTTTGTAGGGATCTTGTAACCGCAAGACGATAAAACGTGAGGGGCAAGACGGTAATTTAATGAGAAGATGCCAAGAAACCAGAATTGTTACACAAATTTTCAAGTGGTCAAAATTTTGGGTTTTCCCTAGAGAATGCTCACAATTACCAAGAAAACAATTCTTATTTTTCATTTTTGGTCTTTTATTTATTTATTTTTTCGTTGTTGTGAAATTTGACCTTACGTCTTTCTTAATTTTATCTTCCTCAAAAGCAGGTTTTTAAGTTAGGTACACTACACAAAAGTCTACATACAAATGATACAAAAGCTATTTGAAGATATTATGGGTGTGTTTGGTATATGAGTTTACACATTAGGAATGAGAATTAAAATTATAGTTAGTATTTGATTAATGGTAACTTTTTAAAATATAACTATGAGAATTGATTACCTTTTCAATTAAAAATTATATTCTCTAATTAATTAAAAAAGAGTATCAATTTATCTCATTGTTAATTTAATTTTTAAGTTTAGATTAGTACTTTAATATTTTTGTTTCAATTTTTTTTTTCATATTGATGCTTTAATTTAGTTGTCATTATATTATGATCAATTATCTTGATTTTTTATTTTTGTATTTTTAAAACCTTTATTCCTATTAGTGGATCATACACAACCAAATATCAATATTGGTAATCATTCCAATTCCACCCTACTACCAGATATGTAAAATACTTTCACCAAAATTCATTACCAATATCAAGTATTGATTCCCATTCCGATTCTGATTTCAATGTGCGGACCAAACACACCCTATATGCACTAAGCATTAATTTAGTGTATGAGAAGGCTCATCCAAGACTTATTTTTAGCGGCAAGGTGGAGTTCGATTAGGTTGGGTTTTTTGAGCGCAAAATTGCATACTTTGGTGTTGAATTTTAAAGTTAGATTGATTCGATTTATGTTCTCATAATCTTGGGTGCGGGTTCATGATATAGTCAAACGAATTCAGAAAACATATGGATTATTAAAAAAGATATCATATTTTGTATACACAAAGTATTTTACTTTAACCAATTAGAATAAAGGTTATACAGTGGTGATTGAACGGTTTTTTCCTCGAAATGATAAATTATTATAATTCTTATTAAAATTAATGTTGAATAGATAAACTTGTATAAAAAGACTAACAATAATATGTATAAATGAATATATAATATAATGTATGGGATGTAACTTGAAGTTAATTATGTTCTTAACTTGTTGAGATGGATGTTCTGCAGGCCTAACCCAAGTCTAGTTGATACGTAAGACAAAAATACCTACATTTTATAAAGTTTGTCATAATATAATTAGGACAAAGGTGGTTTATGATCCATAAATAGGGATCTTGTCACCATATTGTATATTACATTATTACTCACTATTGACTTCTAAGTAACAATAATACTATGTTGTTCTAGCACCTCTTCCATTTTTTTCTCAATTTATTGCGTATTATATTAATCGCTAAACCTAAGACTTATTCCTAAGCTTTCTTAAGTTTGAAAATCAGATTTTCAATCACGAATTCATCCAACAAAAAATTTCGAATGTTAACTCAACTATACAAGTCTTTGACAAATTATGACAATTAAATTTGTGAATGCAATAGGTTGCAATGGTGAAGGGGGTGTACTATACATCGGGCACGAGATACTTTGCACAATTTGATACGCTCTATTCTTTAAAGGTGCATTTAGGAGAGTAATGAGCTGAGATTTGTGTGTGTTCTCGATCATTACATTGTTCCCATCAAACTCTTATCTTTCTAATTGAAACTTTAATTTTATATACGAATGAAGTGGTAAACTATTCCAATTGTAGTTCACCAATATATCAACTTTCTAGAAAATAATTAAAGCGATTAATCACTCTCCTAAATTCAATTCACTCTAAATTTGCTATACAATTTATTCATTTATAAATTGAAATTTGCCAAAATTCAATAAATATTGAATAATATGTCTTTTTCTTTTGTGTAAACCACGAAATGTTCTGAGTTCACCTGATTAATTTTCGTTCGTTCTGAGAGGCGTGGGAACTAGCTCAAGGAGAATTGTCACTTATGAAAAGCAAATTTGAATTATCCTTAAGATTGTCTCCAAAAAAAAAAAAAAAAAAAAAAAAAAAAAAAAAAACTCCTTTGTCACTTGATTTACCCTTTGGGTTGGATAATATGCCTTATTAATAATCAAGTTGAATATTATAATATGGTATAATAAATATGAAATAAATTTATTAACCCCTCATTTAATGTGAAATTTGCAGGACATATGACCCAACTTTAAGACAACAAACAAACAAAAGCATCCTCAAATCCAGAGAAAAATGGAATGAAGAACACATGGGGGAGAGTGAGAATATTAAAAAATTAAGGGGGGTGGCTAAGGAATGGGGTTTCCGTACTGCGCCCAAAAATCTTTGTCGGAAAGTCCCTGTCTTTTTATTCACTATCACATTTTTAATTCCCATGTTTATTGTCCCCTTTTATAGTCCCATTCCAAGAAATTCCAACAAACAAAACTCTTTCTCCTTGTCCTCTTTCTAATCCCATATTCTTGCCCCATTCAAATCCCATACTCTCATCTATGCCTATGCATGCCCTTCTACATATATAAATTATACTTGACTCCAAAAGACGAAATTACTTGCCCCGAGGGTCATTACATACTAATTCAGCGACCTCAAGTGAAAACATCAGTACTTGGAGTTCACAAGAGAGTGAAATTTCGACCCTCACGGGCTTAACTTAATGTTTCAGTAGGCAGTATATAGGAGAAAAAAATCAAGAATTGAGTCATTGAGTCACCGTGCATAATTTATATCTTCCCAAATCCCAAATGCTCAGTCGAGCTGGGCTATAGGGACCCTTTGGGTTAGAGATTCAACTTTTTGGGAGAAGGAATGAAACTGTACTCCACATCGTAAAGTGTTAAGATTCAATCATGTGTCCTTGGGTACAATCTACACTAAAAAATCAACTGAGGACTACATAAATTATACTTACATAGTGTAATGAATATTAAATAATAAAAATTTATTTTATTATAAAATTAGAAATTTACACATGTGATGACATGAAAGTGGTCGGATTAAATAAAATTTTTTAATCTCTTTCTTTGATATGATAATAATATTATAATTCATAAATAAATGAATTATTACACTCAAAAAATAAACAAAGACTTAATACTTCTTATATGGGAATCGGATCAAATACTTTTTATATAGAAATAAATAAATAATAATATATGTGATGCAAATTGTTCCTAGTGGAGATGATATTTTGACATGCATAAACTTTAAGAGGTGTACGTAGGAGTATCGTGTCAACTTAGCAAAGCTTTCATAAATTTTTTTTTAAAAAAACTTAAATAGCTAGTAATAAATTAATATGGAAAGATGTTAAATATATATCTTTCTAGGGTGTAATCATCAAATGTGCCCTTTAATTTGTTGATGATTAGATGAAAATTAAAGAAAAGAAGAAAAAGAAGGGTGAGATCTCTACCACCAATAATACTATACATATTTTCTATTTGTATTTTTTTTTTTTTGGATGATGTTGAAGAAATTTGCGATCATTATTTGAGTGTACGTATATATTAGCTAAATACTATTCCTATATAATAGTAGCTTGCAAACCATGTAGGATAGTTAAACTGCATTTTAAGATTTTGGACGATAAATTTGACCAAAAAAATATTAGCAATAATTGAACTCGTGATCTTTTTGATGTGAAAATCACTCTAGTAAATAGTAATGTGATGCTTACCAATTGGTCTAGAAAAAAAAAAAAAAGAAGAGTAAGGGCCACAATTTTTTTCTTTTAATAAAAGCTGAATATATTAATATATGGCGGGTAATATTTTCTAATAGTACAATAAGCATTTTTCTTATAATATATAGAGCAGAATATTATCATCAAAGAATGTGTCATTTTGGTTTCATTTGTTAATGCTTGAATGTTGGATTCCCTGAAATGTTCAATCCCTATAATGTTTATTTTATTATTTTAGTCCACTTCTAATCTTGGTATCAAACACGAGGAGTTTAAACTTTCCAGTAATTAATTAAGAAACTAATGCACATATAATTAAGAAACTAACACACATATATAGGGAATGTTTATGTGACACATTCTGCTACGTGAAAAGTAAAGAATGATATGATCAATCTATTTAGATAGATTAACGGTTGAAGGTTGTTGAAAAGTAAATAAAAATAAGGTGGAGTGTTCTTTTTATAAATATCGAAAATTTAAAATTTTTTAATAGTTAGATCATGTTTTTTTTTTTTTTTTTTTTTTTTACTAAAATTCTCAATCTTTGATAAATCCTGAGGAAGGTCCAAGTGCGGCGGTGTCTAATGGTGCGGGGTCACCAATAGTTGAGAGATTATACACCATCAATGTTAGGAAAATATACCACAAAAATACACACAAATTAGGTACACATCACCAAAAACACACCATTAGGTGTGAGTAAAAACACCATACAGTGTTCGAAAATACACCATTTGCGGTGGTGAGTTATATGGTGTATTTTTTGGGTCTGTTGTGTATTTTTTGGTATTTTTTTTTTTTTTTTTGCATTTCATTGTGGTGTGTTTCCCTTACACTGTTGGCGCATGTTGTTAACACTGTTGATGTATTCTAAAATTCCGTCATACCGCCGCATTTGAACTTTATTCTATATATATATATATATATATATATATATATATATATATATATATATATATATATATATATATATATATATATATATATATATATATATAATCCAGTTCTCGTGCGGTTGGGTGTCTCCCGTGCGATTGTCCGATTAAATATGAGCCATTGATCTTGGTTAAATCAACGTTCAGGATTGCCAAAAAAAAAAAACAAAACAAAAAAAAAAACAAACAAACGGCGGTGGTAATTTGGTAATTTTTGCATCTAGCTCAAATTTAAGGTGCGTGGTTTTCTTTCTTAAGGTGCATGGTTTTTGTGCTTAAGGTGCGTGATTTTTGTGCTTAAGATGCGTGGGTTGTGTACTTAAGGTGAGTAGTTGTTGAAACTTAAGGTGCGTGGGTTGTGTGCTTAAGGTGAGTAGTTATTGAAACTTAAGGTGCGTGGTTTGTGTTCTTAAGGTGTGCCATTTTAATGTTTAAGGTGCATCAATCGCACAACCACACGGAAAGCTATACCCGCACCTAAACCCTTCCATATATATAGCTTCCGCACGTAATGGAAGGACGGGGGATTACGGGCAGGAATAAAGTTGATCGGGTGTTGACCAACTCTAAGGTATAGACTCGGCGGATGATGATGTTGGCTGGGCGGTGCATACATCAAATGAGGGTGGAAGGAGGGAGGAGGGAGGTGTATTGGTTCAAGGAGGGCGATCATATACTGGCAGTTGTGAATCGTAGGCGGCTCCGACCTTGTTTCGATAATCGTAGTCCATATATCAAGATCAAAATGAGCACGAGAGGGATAGATTTCGTTGATGAATCGGGGAAGGAAGTTTGATTGCTGCGACCTGCGAAGGAAGGGTCCTCTTTACACTCAAATCATAAAGTAAATACATGTCACTTCGTCAGGGCTTCAATCTAACATGCAATAGGAGAGGTCTTTGCTTATTTTTGTTTATGGCATGTACGACGTTGTGACAGTCCGATTCGAGATAAAACTTATCAATATTCAGGAGTTTTGAGCCAGAATAGAGCCTCCATACATGCAACTACTTTAACTTGATACATATCTTAGTTGCAGCTAATCGGGGTACTGGTAACTGCTTTGAAACCTCGACGGTAAAATTTGTCTAAGGAATACCGTTACACCAAATTAAAACTCTACAAGGTATGGACTATGGAGTGATCTAATATTTGTATAAAGATTTAAGTCCATAGTTGAAATTCAAATGGTAAAAAATTATGTGTCTGGACCCATATGTATGATTCTTTACCATCCTTGTGAGCTGAGCCCACACAATGTGAGGTTTGTTTTACATTTTGGACCCTATTCAAAAATGATGCTATTTTGTTTAAATTGGTATGATATTTTTTTTTTTTTTTTTTTTTTTACCTTTCATGTTGATCAACACTCATATTTGCAGTATGTACATAATTTGTTAATTGTAAATACATAAACTTAAATCTATAAGTATATAATGTGTTAATTAAAAGTGTACCATATCAAAAAAAAATTTTAATTTTGTTCTAAGTTCATAACATGTGAACTATGAGTTAATAAATTTAAAGTTAGAGGTTTAAGTCATAAATTGAGTATTTCAATACCTTATTAAGTTAAATATTTATGAAGTAATTTATTGAGTTTATGAATTTCAGAACTTGTACCAAACCAAGAACATCATAGATGAAATATAATCCAAAAGAATTTTAAGTGGCTATTTAAAAAATCAGTGTACGTGGAGTGTCAGATTCAAAAGCGGTGAATAGAAACAAGTGTCAGATTATTACATCATCATCAGATGTGTTCTAAGGAGAATAGAAATCAGCTCTAATCATCATATGTGTTCAAGGACAATATAAGATAGAGCTGCTTCAAACTGAACCTAATTGTCATCGTCGTCATCGTCAACGACAAATAGTAGTTCCTGCCCCTACTAATCAAAGAACGTAAATAGTACGCCCTCTGGTGCAATTTGAGCGGGTTCTCTCTCTCCATTCCATAAATCATCTGATGGTTCTATGTTCCCATATCCATAAAGAGATAGTTGCAAAGTTCTATAAAACTTAGTTCGATTATCTTCTAGAAATTTTCTTAAAAGAAAACATTGTGCATGATCCCATATCTAAATTGTGATGCGTAACTATGGGGATTTTCACCCCATCATCATCCTCCTCAAGGACTACCCTACTAAGGCGTCCTATAAACTCAACCCGCGTATCCAACCCAAGAGGGTCTAATGTCAAGTATAATATGAGATCTTCATCCTGGTGCCATAAGCTATCATAGTTTACAATGAAATTACTCTAGGGCCAGAGTACGTGGGGAAATGAAGCTGGGAGGGACTAAGATGGGGAAATCAAGCCCGAAAGGCTGTGAGAAACCATGAATATGAGTTGCTAACGATGTGTACTTGTTAAATTTGTCTCATATAAGGATTATGTATATGAGTTTGTTTCATATAAGGAAATAAGAATATAATGAATTGAGTTAGTCCCATCCTACATGGATCAGAGGTAATACATGGTTGTATTCCTAGGTGTATCATCACCACTATCACAATCACAATTAATAAAAGAATAGTATTACTCACGTGGACGTAGGCACATTGTCAAACCACGTAAATCTTGGATTCTTTACGTGTCTGCCATTATTATTGTTTCTTGTTTTTCTTAATCTCAACAAATTAGTATCAGAGCACTATTGTTATCAGAGCACTATTGAGATGACTAGTCCAAGTACAAAATTTGAGGTATCAAAGTTTGATAGTACATGGTTCTATGTTCTCATATGCATAAAGAGATAGTTGCAAAATTCTATAAAACCCGCTTCAGTTACCTTTTAAAAATCTTCTTAAAAGAAAACATTGTATATGATCCGCATGCAAATTCGAATTGTGATACATAACTATGCGGATTTTCACCCCATCCTCATCATAATCCTCCTCAATGACTACCCTACTAAGCCGTCCTATAAACTCACCCCATGTATCCAACCTAAGATGGTCTGATGCTAAGTATAGTATGAGATATTCATCCTATTGCCATAAGCTGTCATAGTTTATCGTGAAATTACTCTAGGGCCATAGTATGCTAGGGAAATGAAGCTAGGGAGGACTAAGAGGGGAAATCAAACCCGAAAGGTTGTGAGAGATCCTGAATATGAGATGCTAACGATGTGTACTTGTTAAGTTTGTCTCATATAAGGAATATGGGCAGAATAGATTGAATTAGACCCGTTGTATAGGGATCAGATGTCTATAAGTACATGATTGTATTTTTAGGTGTATCATCATTCATCACCATTATCACAATCACAATTAATAAAAGAATAGTATTACTCACGTGGACGTAGGCACATTGTCGAACCACATCATTATTATTGTTTCTTGTTTTTGTTAATCTCAACAAATTAGTATCAGAGCACTATTAGTATCAGAGCACTATTGTTCTCAAAGCACTGTTGTTATCATAGCACCATTGTAATCGTCATGTGGATTAACTTGTAGAAGATCAATCAAAGACATACAATGAACCATTCAACTCCTTTGATGTGTGTTCTAATGACAGTCAACTTCAATTATCAAATGTGATCAATGTGAATATATGATAAATGTGTTTCAAATTGAACACAATCATGGTCACCATAGTCAAATAGTAGTAGTTCATGCCCCTACTAAACAAAAAAGGTAAATAATACGCACAGTCGAACAATCTGAGCAGACTATTCCTCATTATTTCATAAATCCTCTAGTGATTTTATATTTTCATATCTATAAAGAGATTGTTGCAAAATTAAATAAAAACAGCACTTGTATCTATAAAATAATTAAATTGTCAGTTGCAGTTCATATAAAAAAAATCTTGTTATTCCTCCTACCAGTATATGTAACAAATGTTTATCCAACGTAGTAGTAACAAGAGTGGATGATGTTGTCAATCCTACCAACTTTATCCAGTCTATAAAAGAGAGTAATTTTAATTCCCAAGCAAAATGAAATCTCAATACTTAACATGTTTCACTTATCATCTATACTAATAATAAAAATAAAATTCTACTTTTAGAACTTCCCGCTCAAAGTACCTCCCAAGCTATTACTATATAAAATCTAATAATTATTATAGTGAATAATAGCTCAATAAATGTGATAACTTATATATATATATATATATATATATATATATATATATATATATATATATATATATATATTGCATGCTGAATTGCTAATATAATTAAGACTATTCTTATCCCAGCAGTTTTCTCTCACTTTCTAAAATGAGTCCCACTTCCACATCATCAAATTTATAAATTATCTACTATTTGTTCTACATTCCTGCAATTTTCTCTCACTTTCTAAAATGGTCCCACTTTCATATTATATTATAAATATAATAATAAAATAATAATAAAAGAAATAAATAATAAATAAAAAAAGCAAAAGTTGCCTCATTGGCGCAACTTTTACTGCCCATCGCATAAAAAGCTGTCAAGCAGCAGGAATAGCAAGCTTGCTATTCCTGCAAGCTTGCTAGCCAAGTGGCAACAAAAAAAATGAAAAATAACTTTAACAATTCCATGTCACTCTACACATCATCTTGCAAGTGAGTGACTTTTAGGGTTAAGGACAGCCTAACACTAAAACCAGGATTTATGTACTCCATCACTTATTATATTATTTTTATTATTTTTACATGATTTATTGTAATTTTCACTATAAATTTTTGTATCTGGAAATAAATAAAAAGTTGTCACAATTAGATTAACCCTATAAAAGTAATTTTATATTAATTTGTATAATTACATTTTGTACTTTTGTTACCCCTTTCTTATATTTTATACTAATTCGTAACCTCATCACCTCTAGTTCAAGAAAAAAAAAAAATCAATCTTTTTTTTTTGGCACAATACTTTCAATTCAAACATAACTATAATACTATCTAATATTTTTTGCCCGCATGGGTAGCTCAACTGGTCATAGAGGTAAAACTTTGAAAGAATGACCAGGGATCGAGTCTCACCAGCCGCAGTGAGCACCGGTCTAGCCTAGCAGTGTGGGAGCAACCTCTCAAAGTGAGGGGGGCTCCTTGTGCGCAGTGAGCACCGGTCTAGCCTCTGTCATTAATGTTCAGTTGAGTCACCATGATTTACATTCTCCTAAATAAATTATTAATAACCACCTTAAATCAAATCTCAGTAGAAATTGGACAATGATTTTCTAGATAATTTTTTTTTTTTTTTAAATGCCGATATCTTTCCGTCCAAATAATACTAATTAAATATCGTTCCCATCCAATCCCACCTTCATCATGCGTTGTGCATTGAAATTGCTCATATTTTGTCTTATTATATACTCCGTAGCATACAGATAGGAAAAAAAAAATGACACTTAATTGTTTCCCATTATGACAGCTAAGTTTGCATTTGTTTGGTGATATTGAAATTTAAATTAACTGAAATTAAGAAAAAAAGAATAGATTTCAATCGTAAGATCCATGAAATAAGGAGTGAGGATTATTAGAGAATTATTGCAACGTGACGAGAAATAATTGTTTTTTTTAAAGTGTGACTCACTCTATTAAAATGTAGTATTTGTTAGTATATATACTTTTTCAACTTATTGAAACACAAAGAGTCGATGCTCTCAAACTTATAACCTCTAATTTGATAAAGTCACAATTATATCGCTTGACTATAAAATCTTTGGCGGTTTTATATAGCTTAAAATTTTTAATTGTATAAAAAAGGAGTGGCGTAATATAATGCAAATGAAAGTCCACTAAATCAGAGAGAAATTGCTTAGGAAAAGGAAAACATGTGCATATTTTATGACGAATTTTGATTAACAAGCTAACTCGTAGGGATAGCAATGTGTCGGAATGGATCGGAGAGCGTTACATCTATCACTCGATCCATTTTATATTTTTTTTACCCACCCTTATCCTTAACTCGCATCAGGTGACCTTTTTCAAAATTTACCCTAGCCCATCGGGTGCGGGTGCCCACTTCGAATACCCACCACTTATAATCTTGTTATTTTTTTTTAAAAAAAATATTTAAATTACTTACCCATAATAAAATAATAAAATTCATTAGTTATATTAAAACATAAAATAATAGAAATATTTAAATATAATAACTAAATTAATAATTTTTAAAAATAAACTTAGTAGTTTAGATATAAAAATAGTAAAAATTTACACGAAGTTATGAAAACTTTTATAAATAACTATATACTAATACTTTTACTATTTTATATATATACACACACATGGTGGGTTGGGTAGAGTTTTAGGCGGGTTTTGTACATAAAATCCGAATCCAACCCGACCCACCGCGAGTTTACTTTTTTAAAATCCACCCACCACCCATTATCACCCAAAAAAAAAAAAAAATCCCGACCCATGCGGTGTATATTTGGGTGGATATCCGCGGGGCGGATTGAAATTGTCATCCCTACTAACTGGGGCATGCTTATGCTTGATCAAGTGATCAACATCTGAATAATATTAAAGGTGTGTTTGGTTAACAGAATTGGAATCGAAATGTGAATCAAATACTTGTAATGTTAATGGATTTTGGTGAAAGTATTTTGCAGTTTGGTAGTAGGGTGAAATTAAAATAATTACCAATATTGATGTTTGATTATGTATAACCCTATAATAGGAATAAAGGTTTTAAAAATACAAAAACAACAAATAAAATCAAGATAATTTATCTTAATATAATTACATCCAAAGCACCAATATGAACAAAAGAAAAATCAAAACACTAATCTAAACTTAAAAATCATATATTTCTAATAAGTTAAAATGATACCTAGAGAATAAAGTTTTTAATTGAAAAGATAATCAAATTCCATAATTATGTTTTAAAAAATTGTCAATTAAATACTAACTATAATTTTGATTCTCATTCAGTCATTATTAATGTGTAAATTCATGAACTAAACACACCTTAACAGGGCGTTTGGTTGGAGGAAGGGAATTACGTGGGAATGGAATTGCAATTCCATGGGAGATGAATAACTAGGAATAAAGTGAGAATTTAAATTCCAGTGTTTCGTTTACAGATATAGAATTACTGGGAATTTCAATTTCAATGTTTGGTATACATGAGAATTGAAAGGGAATAAGTAGTATAAAGTTTAAAATGCTCATTGGTGTTGTGGTATTAATTTTAAGTTAAAAAATTGGAAGGGTAATTTTGTCTCATCACTAACTTTTTTTCTTCCTAAAATTCTAGAAATTAAAATCCCACGGGGGACTTGGGATTTTAATTTCATAAAATGGGAGAATTGCAATTCTTTACAATCAAACTAAGAAACTTTATGACCTTTAATTTAAAATTATGTGAGAATTAAATAGAAATAGAATTTAAATTCTCTCCAACCAAACGCCCTATGCTTCCCACGTACGATTTGGCAACAATGGAATCAGAGGGTAGCTATGTAAGCCCTTTCTATTCTCAGACCAGTGTCGGCAATGATATTATATATCCAATCAAATCACGCCACACAACTGCTAATTGTTCTCCTTTTATTTTATTTTAATTTTTTTAAACAAGTGCTTTTAGTACCTTTTTTTTTTTTTTTTTTTTTTTTTTTTTTTGAGTTCAATTCAATCGTTTTGCTTCCTTACCATCTTCTTAATGTATAAATGTCACCCTCAACTATTAAAAATATTGATGGAACTATGGGTGTAAACGAGTCAAGCCGAGCTTAAACTCAATAAATAATAGATAAATTTGAGTTCGAGTTCGAATTTGATCAAGCTCGAGAACTGAAGCTCGAGTTCAGTTTAATTATAAAACGAGTTGGCTTGAAGTTGACTGAGCTCGAGCTTTGAGTGTGTGTATGTGTATAGCTCACGAGCGGCTCGATGAGTCATGAGCCTAAAACATTTGAGGTCGAACTCGACTCGATTATTGAACAAGCTGGCTAGGCTTGACCGAGTGGTTCGCGAGCTGCTCGGCTCATGTACACCGCTAGATAGAACAATAAAGAGTCTCTTATGCTGACACTATTTGTAATAAATGTTCAAACATACATTCTCAACCTGATGAAGCACTAAGAGCCAACAAGGCCTCTACTAAGGCTCGATCTCATGACCTCTCTCGTGAGAGAGATCGCTACATGCCATTTGAACACAAAGTATTTGACAAAGTCAAACTTATATACTATTATTGATAAATATAATTCGTCAAACTTACATACTATTATTGATAAATATAATTCGTATTTAAGGAAGCTAAGACAAGTAATTATAACCCACAAGAAATAGGGTTAAAAACTTAAAATCATCACAATACAATAATACAATTGACTGAATTTAGACGAAGTATACAAAAGCAAACGAAAATAACTAGACATGTGAAATAATTAAGGAATAAAAACCATCATTTTTCTTAATAATTATAAGAGAAAATGACACTTTTTCCCCCTGAGTTATATACTTATAACACTTTTTCCCTCTGAACTATTTAAGTGGTTGTTTTTCTCCATAAAATGTTAAATGGACATATTTATCCTTAAAATAAATATTTCATTTATTTTTCTTCTCCAACAAATTATGACCACAATTTGGTTCAAACAAAACAGACACGGTAGCAACCAAATCAAAATATTTTAATTACAATTTAGAATCGAAACTCGATATTTAGAGTTTATTAAAATCGCGAACCGGGACAGCCGGTTCATGTTCCGAACTAAAAAAAAAATATACATTTATTGTTGAATTTAGACTATTTTAAAATAAAGACGGTTCAAAATCGCAAACCGGATCTGGAACCGCCGGTTCACAGTATTGGAACAGTTATGATGTATCACTTTGTTTGTATACTGTTACAGTCTTTAGCATATTGTTAGAGTCTTTAGCGTAGACTTTTCTGCTCCACCTATTGTGGTGCTGAACCTTACTATATAAGCTTGTATAATCTTCTCCAGTGAATACAGTTTTTCTGAAATATCATTTCATCATTTGGTATCAGCCTAACTTCGGTCCTATGGCCAATCAAAATGATTCTACCCTACCAGCCGGCACAACCACCTCCCCGGTCGGTTATTCCAATCGATCAACTCAAGTTGTCGCACCTGCTAATCGCCGGACATCCACCATGTTGCAGCAAGCACATCACTATGTGTCTATTAAGCTGACAGCCACGAACTATCTGTTCTGGAGAGCGCAGCTAGTCCCTTTTTTGGGAGGCCAGAACTTGTACGGCTGTGTGGATGGCACAAATGCCTGTCCGCCGGAGTTTCTTGGCTCCTCGACGTCCACAGCTTCTCCAACTGTCAATTCGCTTCACGCCGACTGGGTGCAACAAGATCAGTCGATCTTGAGTATGTTGATTTCATCACTTGCAGAGGAGGTTCTTTACCTTGCAATCGGACACTCCACCTCCAGAGGAGTATGGGTTGCGACAGAAACCGCCCTGGGGTCTACCTCTCGTTCCCGCACGTTGAGTCTGTTGACGCAGCTACAAGGCCTTCACCAAGGCGATTCGTCGACGTCCGAGTATCTAGGACTGGCGCAAATCCTCGTCGAGCAGCTTGCACAAGCTCGTTGTTCGATCGGTTTAGATGAACAGAACCTCCATGTTTTTTGGGGGTTGCGGCCGGAATTCCGATCGTTGGTCGCGTCACTAACTACCAAGATTCAGCCGCTTACAATTCTAGAGGTTGCGGACCTCCTAAACACTCACCACTACCTCTTCCCGGAGGACGCCGTACCAACTGGACTCCCTCCGCCGGCAGTCATGGTTGCCTAGCAAGGTTCATCAAATCCCAGAAACAGTCACGACGGTAGTCGTGGTCGTGGCAGGAACCATAGGGGTCAGCGGGAGAGAGGTCAACGAGGTCGAGGAGGCATCCGATGTCAAATATGCGATATTCCAGGCCATACGGCTCTGACGTGCTACCGGAGGTTTGAAGACTTCGGTGGCCAGCACCTTCCTCCCGCACACTCTGGGGTCCATGCCGCATCCCAACCACAAGCGCATGTCGCGTATCAATAGCAACAACACGATCTCACAACCGCCCCTTTTTCGAATGTATGGCTGCCCGACACAGGGGCCAATGCCCATGCGACTCCTAACGTTGAGGGCTTGGCAGGAGTGGAGTCATACACAGGAGGTGACACACTTCAAGTAGGAGATGACTCAGGTTTGGTTATACAAAATACAGGTTCCGTTTCTTTAAATTCACAGTCTTGGTCTTTGTTTCTAAATCACGTATTACATGTTCCAAACTTACGTGCATCCCTTTTATCTGTCCAAAAGTTTACACGAGATAATGACGTGTACTTTGAGTTTCACCCCGATTATTTTTTTGTGAAGGACCGTACCACCTAGCAAACTCTGCTTAGGGGTCCTAGCACGGGCGGGATGTACACGTTGACTCTACCCAAACCAGTTGCCTACTTGTCAGCTAAAGCGTCTCCAAAAATATGGCATGAACGTCTCGGTCACCCACATTCCAGTGTCTTACGACAGGTTTTGTCTACCTATCCAGTTGAAGGATCGTTTAATATTTTAAATAATTTATGTACGTCAAATGGGCAAGTATGCGCGCTTCCCGTTGTCAGGAACTGAAAAATCAAGTCATGCTGTCCTAGATTTAGTTTTTTCCGATATTTGGGGACCCGCTCCCATACCATCAATTGATGGTCATAAATATTTTGTGCTATTCGTTTATGACTTCTCTAGGTTCATGTGGATTTATCCTATGAAACTTAAATCTGATATTTACCACATATTTAATAGGTTTCGTACATTAGTCGAAAAACAATTTTCCCGTCCTATAAAAACTATTCAATCAGACATGGGGGTGAGTATCTTAAGTTAAGCTCGATTTTTGCCACCGCAGGAATACTACACAGAAAATCATGTCCTCACACACACGAACAAAATGGACGTGTGGAGCGCCAAAATCGGCATGTGGTCAAAACAGGTCTAGCTTTATTAGCTCATGGTCAAGTTCCCAAAAAATACTGGTACTATGCTTTTGAGTCAGCAGTTCACCTAATAAACCGTATGCCATCTCCTGTTTCTAATGGTATAAGTCCATATTATCAAGTTTATCGTCAACATCCTAACTATACAATGCTATGCGTGTTTGGGTGTGAATGTTTTCCCTATTTACGCCCTTACAACGCCCATAAGATGGACTATCGCTCCACACATGTGTATTTCTTGGATACCCGAATTCTTTTTATGGTACAGGTATCTGGAAGGAACTCTGGTCGTGTTTACATTGCACGCCATGTTCGCTTCAACGAATCAGTGTTCCCGTTCTCGTAAGCAATCAAAAATCCAATCATTACACCGACAAGTGCACAGTCATGGGCATGAGCCCAAATTCGGCCGCAAGCGCCTCGAGTTCTTACCCAGGATGTGAGGCCATCTCCCAATAGCCAACAACATGTCCCGGTGTTGCCTACATCATCCTCCACAGCAGCTGTGGCGTCATCCTCTTACCAGCTGTCGACCGTTACCACAACCACAACTAAATGGCGGCGCCAACGACCAACAGTTCGCAAACATGTGATGCGCCTGCGCACAACTACTAACGCTCAATGACGGCGTCCAACAGCATTGGTTGCTTCAGTTAATGATGACGAACCCACCTGCCATTCACAAGCAATCAAAGAACCACATTGGCGTGAAGCCATGAACGTAGAATTCAACGCGTTATTGCATAACTAGTCAACCAAACCATGCACCTTGTCCCACCCCGTCCGGGAATGAACATAATAGGGTGCAAGTGGGTATTCCGCATCAAAAGGAAGTCTGATGGCGCTATTGAACGTTATAAAGCCCGCTTGGTAGCCAAGGGGTTCAATCAGATTCCAGGCCAAGACTATTTTGAAACATACAGCTGGTGGTCAAACCAACGACCATTCGACTTCTGTTGTCCTATGCGGTTTCTAACAAGTGGGTGATGCGTCAACTAGACGCGCACAACGCTTTCTTGAATGGGCACGTCAGTGAAGAGATTTATATGCGTCAACCTCCAAGTTATGTTAACCCGAACTGTCTAAATCATGTATGTAAGTTACAACGGTCGTTGTACGGTCTCAAGCAGGCCCCATGGGCTTGTTTCACGAGACTCCATGAATTCTTGGTCCAAATTGGGTTTTGTCCCTCCAAGACAGACGTCTCTTTATTTATTTATGGCTCGGGAAATGTCCGTGCCTATTTACTTGTATATGTAGACGGTATCCTGCTCTTGGGTAATGACCCAACTATGATTCAGGATATTCTCTCGAAGCTTGCCGCGGCGTTCAAGATCTGCGATCTTGGAAAGCCGAGGTTCTTTCTGAGTATTGAAGCCGTTGAGATGGCTGACTCTTTAGTATTGTCACAGAAGAGGTATATGACTGAACTTCTTCGAAAAACAGGGATGGACTCATGCAAGCCGCTAGCTACACCCATTGCTGTGAACACTCAACTTGCCCTGGGTGAATCAGACGCGCTCGACGATCCAACACCATATCGTCAGCTTGTTGGGTCGTTGATGTACCTATTAATCACACGATCGGACTTAGCTTTTGTTGTAAACAGTCTGTGTCAATTCATGCACGCTCCGACACAGGACCACTAGACGACACTCAAGCGAGTCCTGAGATACGTTAAAGGTACGTTAGATCTCGGGCTTCACATTGCTCCCTCAACTACTCCGGTGCTACACAGCTTCTCCGACTCGGACTGGGCTGGTTGCACCATTGACACGAGGTCAACATGTGGCTATGCGGTCTTTTTGGGACCCAAATTACTCTGTTGGGTATCCAGGAAACAATGCACGGTAGCTCGGTCATCAACCGAGGCCGAGTATAAAGCAATAGCCGACGTTGCTGCCGAGGTCACATGGTCCAATCTCTGCTGCGTGAGCTCGGGTTACTACCGTCAACTGTCCCGGTATTGTGGTGTGATAACCTGGGGGCCACCTACTTGTGTTCTAATCCGGTGTTCCATGCCAGGACAAAGCATGTTGAAGTGGACTATCATTTCGTACGAGACAAGGTTGCGTCCGGAGCTCTCAAAGTTAACTTTGTCTCAACTCATGATCAACTTGCAGATGTGTTTACTAAACTGCTTTTCACTGCTCGTTTTAATGATCTTCGTTAAAAGTTTGGCGTTGTTCCTTACCCCCCGCCAGCTTGAGGGGGAGTATTGGAACAGTTATGATGTATCACTTTTTTAGTATACTGTTACAGTCTTTAGCATATTGTTAGAGGCTTTAGCGTAGACTTTTCTGCTCCACCTATTGTGGTGCTGAACCTTACTATATAAGCTTGTATAATCTTCTCCAGTGAATACAGTTTTTCTGAAATATCATTTCATCATTCACAGTTCAAGAATCAATTTTTTTGATTCATAATTTTAATAAACTGAAATCCAAATATTGGGTTCTGAATTTGAATCATAACCGAAAACTTTTAATTCGATTGCTATAGTGTCTGGTTTAATTCGAATCGAATCGTGGTCATCCCTACGTATACGCAATAATTTGTTGGAGAAGACAAATAAATAAAATGTTTATTTTAAGGGTAGAAATGTCAATTTAATATATTAGGGGGGAAAACCGTCACTTTTAAAATAATTGAGGGGCTAATGTGCTTACATGAATAATTCAGAGGAAAAAAGTGCTATAAGTATATAACTCAGGGGGGAGAAGTGACATTTTCCCTAATTATAACGAGACCTTGAAGCATATTAGAGCAACCCCAATAGGAGGTTCATTCTTTGCTTTTGGAACAGTAAGTTCTCCTTTGCTAAGCTGTTGACAAATAGGAGTGGTGGATTTTAGGATTTCTTTCTCGTGCAAGAAAAAAAACATTTGTCAGCTTTTTGTCCCCTTGTGTGGGTCCCTACAAAAAAAGAAGAAAGCAGTAAGATGTGCATGGGCTGCCCATTCGCGCCCAGCCGGGCGAGTGCAGCAGTCGTTATATCGCATGCACCGCGGTAAAAAACGGCGTCGTTTCTTTAAGTAAAGAAACGGCCCGCCATTACCGTTAACGGAGTCTGCATATTTCGTGTATTAAACACCAACTGACACTACAGTATATCTAAACCGACACTGCCTCACGACAAATGAAACTGCAGTTATATCAAAATGATACTGTAGTTGTGGTGAAGTGAAACTGCAGTGTATATAAAATGAAACTGAATAACATTCACATATTTGAGTGTATATTGTACAATGAAGCTGTAATTATATCAAAATGATCATGTAGTTGTGTTTTAATAAAACTATAGTGTATATAAAATAAAGTTAAATAACATTTTCACATATTTGAGTCTATAAATATTGAATGAAACTATAGTTATATCGAAGTGAAACTGTAGTTGTGTTGAACTGACACTGCAGTGTATAAAAAATGAAACTGAATAACAGAGTTACTTTTTGTGGAAGGGTACGGAACGGCGGGAAACGGATGTCGTTTCTTTTCGTTAAACAAAAAGACGTCGTTTTGATGCGCGGTGCATGATCGATCATGCACCGTGGTGCACGATATAATTTGCGCGAGTGCAGTGCACGCACCCGCTGGGCGCGTTTAGTACCTGTAATTTTTTTTTCTTTTTTTGAATTTTCATGGCATTTGGTTGTTTTTTTTATACCTCATTCTCCTATTTTCTCTTTTATAATCACACATACAAAATCTTCTCAAAAATTCCTACTATTAAGCATGTAAGGAGGCATTATCATGGCTCAAACAGCGTGGTGAACAATCGGTTCAAATCTACAAGGATTGCCAGACGTTGCGAACCTATCTCGAGTCTTCTATCCAACCTCGATCTTATCTTGGCTATGTCCTTGATGAGTGCAGACGATTAATTGCTACTTTTAATTTCCTTTCAGTTATATTTATTCCTAGATCGCAAAATGCAATGGCTCATGATTTAGCATCAGATGCCTTTAATTATTCTATAGCTATGTACTGAGATGGAATCCCATCTAACTCTATTTTAATTCATATATAAATGCAACCACATTCGTTTTTTCAAAAAAAAAAAAGGATGACGGCATATATAAAGTCTATGCATATGGAAACGTCATTCTGACGTCAAGTATTGCATCCCCACATTCCTTAGCTTGTACACTACTTGAGAAATATTATATTATGAATACGGTAAATAATGATTCTTTGATCTCTTAAATTAATGATTTTATGTTTCATTTCGGGAATGAAAATGTACTGCAGGCAAATTTGTCAATATTAATTTTAGCAATTAATTACATGCAAATTGCATCATAAGGGTGTAATAATTATTCATTTTAGAGATACTTCTCCCAAAAGGTTAAATTCACAACCCGATTCGACAGAACATTTATGAGAATGTAAATTACGGTGACTTAATGACTCAACAGACAAGACTAAATGTCGGTACACACAAGTTTACTTTGGGCATAATACTACACTGTCGCTATCGATATTCGAACCTTTGATTTCTTTTCTCAAAATAAATAAGGGGACGACCCTCGAAGATAATGCGGATGTTTCAAAATTTATTATTGTTCTCCATTCTTCTTATGACACCAAATTTCTTTTCCCTAATATTCCCACTTTTCTTAATCATGAAACATTGATCACCTTTACATCTTCTAGCCCAATTATAATATTCTTAGCTTGATAAGATTTGTCCACCTTAATGATTATAAAACAGAAAATATTTTTTACAATTAACTTGATAATCACAAAATTCTAAGTTTGATTCTCCGTAAAAGATGTCTATAAACCTTCTTAGTTTAGCCAGTCAACTATATATAAACAATCTAAAATATATAGTTTATCAATCTCTTTATGATTCTTTATCAACTAGAATTACAAGACGAATTTCAGAAAACACACACTTTCAAGCGACAACTGCAAACTTCTCGTAAATTAAAGAAAAGATTAAAAAATCACAAGAGCATAATTAAATAATTCCACGGGTGCAAATAAGTCAACAAAGGTTAAAAAGGGGAAGTGGCACTATCATTCATAATGTCTTTTGGAATACCAACCACCAAGATGGACAGGCTTTAATAGAGAAATGAATATTCATATATCAATCAATAATTAAAAGTAAATGAGTGATATGATTAGTGGATGGGTAATATTACAAGCCATGAATTGAAGACTCCTTTGACTTAAACCCTTCATTTTCAACCCTTTTGTCAACAAACCAATTCAAGATTTGCAGACACAAAAAAAACTGGCCATTTCACACACTGCAAGTGGATATGTTGATTTTAACAGGGAATTGAAGGTGCCCTTATTCAATCTAAGTTGGAGTAAGTCTTTGAACACGTAATTGCATTTTTCACTATGTTAGGAGGAGGTTAAAATTAATCTTCTTTAGTATTAGGTATACATGCTTACCTACTTAATTGCATTTTCGTTATGTTAGGAGGAGGTTAAAGGCGGTGTTTGGTAAATAGTTGTTAGGTTATTGGGTTAGTGGGTTTGACTAGTTGATAACATTAGCTAATTGTAGAAAGAAGTTTGGTAAATTAACTGTTAGCTGATAGCATAATCTATAATCTATAATCTATAATCTATAGTTCTATTCTATAATATATAATTAAAAGTAAAATCTCCCTTCTAGCATTTTCCCGTCCAAACTCATTGTATTGGTCAAATTATTATATATAGATATATAGATGTTCGGCTGCATAGCAGAAAATTTTCTAAAAGAAAATTTATATTATTATTATTATTATTATTATTATTATGTAATAATGTAATAATAAAATAAAATTACAATAATAATATTAATAATATAATAATAATCAAAACAAAACTATATACAAAATAAAATTAAAATTAAAAAGGAAAAAGACAGAGGAGAGCCACGAGATCCCATTTGTAAATATTTGGAAAGAGGAGCTCTTGAGCTACTCTATATAAGAGGAGCAATGCTCATCTTCCAAACATAATTGTTTGTCCAACAATGTGGGCAAGTATTGAGAAGCCAAAAGGCTCTTATTTAAAAAGTCTTAGTTTAATGGCTTCTTATATTAGTTTTTTTTTTTTTAAAAAAAATTATTTATTAGGGGTGTTTGGGAAATATTAATCCAAAATGTATATGTGTCGTTTTAGTTTTTAGCAATTTAGAACAAATTGCTGAGTTATTAAATAATATTTTTGTTGTTTCGATTAAAAATAAAATGTTAAAATGGTGAATTTGATACAATTTTGGCGAATTTATCAATAATCAAACAATGTGAATCTAATAATTATTATGGTATTTAAAAAATTAATTGTATAGATATTAAAGTTCGTTTGGAAAGTAGGAAAATGAGTTATTATTCAAAAAATATTTTTCTTTTTAATGTTTGGTTGCACGGTAGAAAATTGTCTAAACATTTTTTTATATTATTATTATTATGTAATAATGTAATAATAAAATAAAATAAGAATAAAAATAATATTAATAATATTAATAGTATAATAATTAATCAAAACAAAACTATATACAAAATAAAATTAAAATTAAAATTAAAAATAAAATTAAAAAAAAAAAAGACAAAGGGAACCACACGCTTCCCTTTGTAAATGATTTGGAGATTATTTTGATCCCACATCGAAAATGCTTGGAAAGATGAGCTCTTGAACTCCTCTTATAGCAATGCTCATCTTCTAAATATAATTGTTTGCCCATCAACGTGGACAAGTATTGAGAAGCCAAAAGACTCTTATATAAAAAATCTTAATGACTTCTTATTTTAGTTTTTTTAAGTAATTTATTTATTTATTAGGGGGTTTTGGAAAAAGATTAATCTTGATCTTTTATCAAAATGTGTATTGTTTTTGTTTTTAGTAGTTTGGAGCAAATTGCAGAGTTATTTAATAATATTTTTGGTTTTTTTTATTAAAAACAAAATGTTAAAATGACGTGTTTGTTAAAAAAAAATTCGAATCGGTCAATAATCAAACATGGTCATTATCTAATAATTATGACAATTAAAAAAATTAATTGTACAGGTATTAAAGTCGTAGGAAAATGATTTATAAAAAATGAGTTATTTTACAAAAGTATTTTTCTTTTCAATGTTTGGTTGTACAACAGAAAATTTTTGTGCATTTGATTCATTTTTTTGTGTATCTGATTTATTTTTCAGAAAATGTCTTTGTGTATTTGGTTAATTTTTCAGAAAATGAACATGAAAATGAGTAGAATTGTATACTTAAACATTTTAATTGTTATATATTCAAAAAAAAAATTATTGTTTTTTTAGAATATAACAACTTTTATTTTAAATTACATGCAAGTGATACAACATAAGTTTTGATTGTATTTAGTGGAGGAGCCTTTTTTTTTTTTTTTTTTTTTTTTTTTTATCAATTTTAAAAAGACTTAATGGGTTCTTATTTTAATTTTTTAAATTTATTTATTTATTAGGGGTTTTGGGAAAAGATTAATCTTAATTTTTCCCTAAAATGTATATATGCTGTTTTAGTTTTTAGCATTTCGTAGCAAATTGCTAAGTTATCAAATAATATTTTTGGTGTTTTTATTGAAGACAAAATGTTAAAATGGCGAATTTGTTAAATTTATGGGAAATTTGTCAATAATCAATCAAGGTCATTTTCCAATAATTATTATGGGAATTAACAAATTAATTGTACAAATATTAAAGTTCGTTTGTAAAGTAGGAAAATAATTTCTGGAAAATGAGTTATTTCTCAGAAAATATTTTTCTTCTCAATGTTTGGCTGCACATCAGAAAATTGTCTTTGTGTATTTGATTCATTTTTCAAAAAATTCCTTTTGTGTATTTGAAAAATTGTTTTTGTGTATTTGAGTCATTTTTTAGAAAATGAGTAAAATTGTATACTTAAACATTTTAATTGTTATATATCTAAAAAAACATTTTTATTGTTTTATTTATAATATAACAACTTTTATTTTAAATTCGATGCAACATAAATTTTGGCTGTATTCAGTGGTGGTGAGCGGCGGTGGATGGCTGACTGCTCCACTGCTGCAAACGGAAAATGATTTTCTCAAAAAAAAAATGAAAAGTCATTTCCAGAAAATTCCCCTCTCAAGTCAAACACTGAACACCCAGAAAATGATTTCTGGAATCATTTTTTGGGTTTCCAAACGCACCCTTAGTATAATTGACTAATAATTATTACGATAACTAAACTAATAATCTATCTATACTTATTAATAAATTAAAAACAAATTCTTTCTTTCATTCTTACCCAAACACTTCTTCCCAAACAATAGAAAAGAAAAAATGAAAAAGGAAACGGAATTAACTTAATAAACAATAAAAATAATAATAAATAAATAAATAATCTATATCTATATCTATATATACTATAACTAAAAACAAAATACTCACCAAAAAAAAAAACCAAAAACAAAATCCTATTTACTTGATTTCCCGCCCAAACAATAATAAATAGTAAAGGTAAATTAAAAAAGAAACGTAAACTAAAAAATGAATAGAAATATGTCACAATAATATTCTACAACATCAATTAAAAATGGAACAAGAATTATGCATGTAAATTGGGAAATGAAATGAATATTAATAATTGACCGAAAATTAAAAATGGAAGAATGAATGGAAATTAGGTTAATTGAAAAAGAAATAAATATTAATAAATGACTGAAAAAAATCATAATTGTCTAAAATGAAAAAGGAAATGGTCAAATCATTGCATTTTAATTTCTCACAATAATATTACACAGTTGAATAAATCAAATCACAATTATATCATAACTCTTTCACAATTTCAAACAATGGAACATAAATTAAAAATGGAACGAAAATATTTCAATAATAATATTCTACATCATCAAGTAAAGGAAAATTAAAAATGGAAAGGAAATATTTCAATAATAATATTCTACATCATCAATAGTAAATGTATATTTTTAAAAATAGTAAAGATAAATTAAAAACAGAACGAAAATTAAAAATGAAACGGAAATATTTCAATAATAATATTTTATATCATCAAATAAAAATGAAATGTAAATTAGGTAAAAATATCATTGCATCTATATTCTAATTGACTAATTGTCTGAAAATAAAAAAAGAATAATTGACTCAAAATGAATCTAATATTACTAATTGACTAAAAATATAAAAAGAAATGAATATTAATAATTAACTGCAAATAAAAAATGATTCATAATTGACTAAAAAAAAAAGAAATGGTTAGATCATTGCATTTTAATAAAAAATGGAACGGAAATTAAAAATTGGACGAAAATATTTCAATAATAATATTCTACATCATCAATAGTAAATGCATATTTTAAACAATAGCAAAGGTAAATTAAAATGGAACGGAAATATTTCAATAATAATATCTACATCATCAATTAAAAATGAAACGAAAATTATGTAAAAATATCACTGCATTTGATATTCTATAGACTAATTAATTGACTGAAAAGAAAAAAAATAATAATTGGCTAAAAATGAATATGATATTACTAATTATATTGACTAAAAATATAAAAAGATCACTAATTGAGCGGTATTCTACCATTATATATTTTCACATGAGTAACTCGTCCTGATGAACTGAAGGTGTTAGCTCTAGACGAGGATGGACAAGATTGTGTTGCCACTACCAATGTCGTCTACAAAGAGATTTCAGTAATGTGTAAATATAATCGGTGATATTATGTTTTTTTTTAAATGGAAAAATTGATATATATCTAGGCAAAAAATATATCTTCCATACAAATGAATTAGGATAGCATTCATTCATATAACTGAGTTGTTAGAGAACGAGCACATTTGCCGAATTTATGAAAATACTAAACAATGATAAATAAAATCTTCAAAGTTATACCACCGCATGCGTACATCTAGACATTAGCTATTAATTTGAGCAATTATTTGCACAAATTCAAACAATGATAACATCAAAATACATAAACGATTCAAACTATCTTTAATTGCATTATATAATATTTGATGTTCTAATTTAAATAATTATATATCGATTCAAATATTCTTCATATATTACAACAAATTCATCTCGTGCATTGCACAAGTGAAAATACTAGTTTATTATCAAAGTAGAAGATCGATAGGAACAAAATTTAATTTGCCACCAAATAAAGTGGCTTACTAGTTACTAGCAACATTCAAGAACACAAGTAGAAGTCTCAAAAGCTAAAGCTTTCTAGCTAGCATCTTCAACCCATACCAAGAACAGTTTCAGCTAGCTAGCGTACATCAGGAAGATTAGAACAATTATATTAAGCCAGCAGCCCGCATGGTGTCAGACATCTAAACAAAAAACATCACGAAAAAAGTACAATATAATGTAAACGTGTTAACATAAAGAATGAACATGTGATCAAAATCTGGGCCGGGAATGACATCCATCGTACCAATCATGCATCATAATGAAGTGATCCAACTTCATAATTCTCAGATCAAGTGATTACCACTTTACAACTTTATTTTTTTTTTTTTATATTTGTATAATAGTTAGCGTTGTTATAATTCATCATCATTATGGACATTATTATTGTAACGTATGTAACTGTTATACATTTATTGCATCAATTTAATACCTTTGTATTATGTATATATACTCTATACTTAGCTTGTTGTAGATGTAGATGATAATGAAGAGACTATCATCCTTTCTCCCTCATCTCTCTATTCACTATTCTATTTTTTTTCCTTTTAACACGTTATCAGCACGAGCTCTACATCCCCGTTATGGGAACGAAACAGTGTTTAGAGATTGCCCGCCGCGAATGAATGGTTAACTTCAGCCGAACACCCTTTTCTGATTTTCCGGCACTGGCGGTTAATTTTCCGACGATCCGAATCGTTCAAAAGGTCCGCCTCGTTGAGGCGATCATGGATTGTGGTCCACCGCCTCTATCCACGGTGGAAAACGATCTCAATCGTGTCCGGAGTATTCTGGCCGAGTTACGTCAAAGATGGGGTAGAGAACTAGGATTTTGCGGAAAACTCCGCTATTTGCGATCTCACATCCGACGAGGATGGACGATGATCGCCAGCCATCGATGAGGTCTCGGACACAAATGGGAAGGCAGCAGCAACCTCCGATTGCTTTGGAACCGCTGCCATCATTGGAGAAGAAATCGGCGCAGAGGCTGTCGCGATTGGAGAAATCGCAAACAACGGCCGATGATCCAGCTGATTGATCGCGATCGTCCGAGGTCGTTTTGCCGACCGGAGATCACCGTCGCTCATTTTCTGCAGTGCGGACGTCGTCCTCGATTTTTTCGCACGCAGAAATCTCCTATCACCGTTCGCGCCATTCAGGCCGCTCCCGTGCATCGCGTAGTCGCGTCGTTTTGACGGCTACAGTCGATGTAGGCTGGAGATTCATGGCGACTGGCGATCTGCAAGTCCAGGACAGACGCCGGTTGTTGATCGCGCAGGCGAGAGGCGTAAGACGCGGTGATCGGACTTCACAGATGCTTGTACAATATAAACACAAAGTTGGATCATGCGTTTTTTTCATATACAAATGGGCGAACAGGCTTACGATAGCATAATGAACACATGGGATCGACAAAAATACCTAGTTCGATTCACAATCCCCTTTTCTGCGGACATGGACTACGCAGATGCTTCCCTTCGGTGAACGGTATTCTTCTATTAAATCCAGATTATTTATCTATGTTTGGTCCTATAAGGCTATATGAGCATATTTGATACATGATTATGTTGTGCATTGGTTATATTTTCTGAATGCTCACTTGTTTTTTCTGGATTTTCTAGAAATGTTTTATTGGCTTTTAAGAATGTATGGTAGTGATATATAGTGGCTTGGCAGTAGGTGGTGTTGATATTAATTATGGCCAAATATCCAGAATGCTCTTAATCCTACCGTAAATACATGCTTATCCATATATGATGTGCATATTCATACTCTTGTGAAGTTAGATATACTGTTTAATTGCCTGCAAGTTAGTTTGGGACTCATGTGAGAGCTCATTGAAAGTATGAATTTGCAATTAAATGTAATTGTGGATTATTTTTCTATGAGGCTAGCTTTTATACCTCTATGAATATATTGAGCTATAGGCCATGCATAAATGTTAAGATTTAGCTCACATTTCATTACGTGATAGCTACAACTTGAAATGAGCTTCATACTATGAATCAGTGACATGGTCCCTATTAAGAAGCACATGTAGCTGCTAAACTTAAATATGCTCTCGTTATAACAAATAGATGATATGAGCGAGCCTAAATATTGTGACATATAGCATGAATATTGAATATAATTTTGCCCAGAAGGCGACAATTCATAGCACTAGTTGTATGATAATAGCATTAGGACAACTTATATGACTAATGTCAAATTAACTTAATTCTGATTTGGAAGTCAAATGATTTATTTGTCCAAATTCATGCATATTGATGGTGCTAATTTGCTATAGAAATTATTTCACATCAGTCTTGGGCATTAGAATAAATCTTAAATCGGAGTATTTAAACAAAATGATAGTGTCTAATTTTTTTTATAGTTTTACCCAGAAGGTAAATCAAGAGCACTATTTTTATCTGTCACCCGTTATCCTGCCCCAAGCCGATTATAGAAATTTGATCTAAAAGAATCTATAGACCCTAAGTCAATCCCGGAAGGATATTTGGTATACGCGGGTCTCATTGTCATCTATGATGGTCATATTGTACTCCAGTAGTAGTACATGATAAAATTATGCTAAGTGTTTGGTCATTGGGCTATTTTTTTTCAATAAGGTCTGGAAGACTCTGAATGTGGATTGATCTTTAAAGTATATAATGACTCATGAATGAAGTTTGCAACTTCTATTTCTAATGCTATATGCTACTCTCTGAAAGTCAAAATTGACTCACATCATGCTGGTTTGCCTGAAGCAAACAAATTGTGAATATATTTTTACACATAGTAATCACTGCCTGAAAATTCTGACCGGCGCAGTTTGAAAATTAAATTCGTGAAAAATACTTGTTGAACTCCTTTTGGCATGAAATTTTTTTCTGGAGAACCTAGACTCATGATATTTGATGTCTGTAAAAATATTTTGTTAAAAATATGCTTTGGTTATTCCAGAAAAATTTGTAAAGTTTTGGCAGTGTGCTGCCAATTATTTTTCTGCCTGGAGCAATGTTGTGAAAAATTTCAGAAAAAATACTTCCACACCTTGGATTGACATGAAAATTTTTATGTACGTTCTAGACTTACTGAACTACATATCTGCCAAATTTTGTGTCAAAATGTGTTACCGTTTCCCCCCAGAAAAATCTGCAATCCAGGTTAAAATTCTGAAAATTTTCTGCCGTTTTCAGCTTGTACATCTTGCTATTTTTTGATGTTTTCATGCTGATATGAAACTATGAAATAAAATGAGAGCTTGCTTGGAAAAGTACTGTTTTTGACTCCCCGAAATAAGAATGAATGGGCCTGGTAGCAAACATGTGGTCATTTTCTTCGGCGAACGGTACTTCTCTCATTTTTCTAATTTATGAATTAATAAACAATATCTCTTGTCATGTCATGCCTTGTGTGTACCAAACATGGTACTCTTTATTTAATGGATGTGCATGACTCATTTGAGAGTTTGGTGTCCAAGACATAAGGGACAATTATATCACATATTGCATGTGCTTCTCTTTAATTGACAACATTTAGCATATAATCTCTTGATTATGTTCACATAAGAGATTTTGTTATTTCTCTTGTTGGCAATTTATGATTTGCTATAGGCCATAGCTATTGAGATTCATCACCCAACTTATAAGTGAGGCAATAGCATGAATTCTCAATATTGTTAGGTTGCACCTGTCGTTGCTAAACCTTAGCTTGCATGTGATAACAATTAAAGACTATGACATGTTTACAGTGCTAGTTTCTGCTATAGAAACTTTTTTGACATGAGATTTGGGCATATGATATTTAAATTTATAGCCCTCATTGTTTTGTATATTTATTTGCCCAGAAGGTAGATTAAGGATTTTAATTCTCTAAGTCATCCTTTTAGGATGAATCTTGACAATGAATTCTTGACCAAAAATGGTCCACCTATCCCATCAATCCCTGAAGGATTGCTATAAGGTTACTATGAGTCAAGTCTAACTCAATGCATATCACAAATTAATCCCTCAAGGATTGCTATACCCCCTTTTTCACCTAGTACATGGTTTCAGAAGTAACATTTCCCTATCTGCGTTATTTTATTTGCGCAGTCTATTTTATATCACCACCACAACGTACCCATGATAGGGGATCAATACATATAATTGGGTACGTTGACTGCATTCCTTATGAAGATTGTTTCTCGGCATTAGGGGGAGATAATATACTACTCCGTAGCTTTTTGGAATGCCAAGAAATTTCATAAGAATAAAAACATCTTCATTATTTAAATCCATGTACTAGTTAGATTGAACTGGAAGTTCAAAAGATAATCTATTTGCGATTTTAGCAAATAATCTGCCAAATACATCTATTGATCATAAAGATCTTAAAAGAAGTGACTAGGTCCTATATCCTTGGACCAAACATATCTATCGATACTCCTTGACACTAGAAGTATAGGAGATCTATCGGTGAAAGAGATATGGATCATAATACTAGATCTAGTAAAGAAATATTGTCACTCTTGAAATAGCTTGAATAATTATGTCCTGCAGACGTTCGTCCAGATGACGAAAAACCCTGGTAAGACTTATAGGTGCACCAAACAAACGTAATACTAGGGATGCGGAACGACCAGATCAAAATATTGGAAAATGTTTAGAATCTGGTTGTTTTTGAAATTGCCATTACTTTTACAAATATGGGAGTTTTACAAAAAGGTTATAGTTGTCGACAACACTATTGCCATTACAAATTGCTCGTTATATGATAATCTGGATCCAGAGTTAGGCACCAAAAGTGCCATGACTATTTAATATATAAGGAGCAATTAAGGCATAGCTTGACTCGCTAAAATGAATAAATTCTCTTTATAACAATACACCATTTGAGCGTTAACCCTGAAGGTTACAAATGAGTGTGTGCATGAAAGAGAAATAAGAATAATGAGGTGATAAAGCGAGTTTGTAGCCTATGGGTTCACGCAGAGACCCTTAATTGATTTTAATCAAATATACTCTCCCACGGTAAATGGCATTAAGTTCTGCTACATAATACAATTGGCAGAATAATAAATTTAGATATGCAGTTAAATTTATCTTGAGAAATCCCTGATCGATTCATAATTCTCGAAATGAGGATTTTTAAGTATTATTATGTGTCATTATTTACTCTTTAAAGGGTTGCGAATGGAGTTAATATCCTCATTGAAGGAATAATATGTACCATTGTGTGCTCGATAAAGGGTTGATAATGAACTTATTTATTATTTATTATCTCAGTCAAGATTGATGGTGTAAACATCAATAAAAGATATAAAGAGCTTAATGATGTCAGTTCATGTTTAAAGACTGAGACTTTTGAAACAAAAGCTTGTGAAAGCTATAAGTATTATCTCGACTTGGAGATCGAGTTTTTATTTGAAGATTTTTTTATATACACCAGTCAGCCTACATCTAAAAATGCTTTTTCATATGTCTATATGCATATAAGTGTCATGTTTTCATCAAACTAAAGGTTGCCTAATAATCTCTTGAAGCAGATAAGGAACCTTTTTGGACTCGAAGTCCCTTACTTCATTATCGTTGGAGCACCATTATAGAACCAGAAGTTCTATAATCGCAACATATTTGCGATGAAATTGCTAGCAAAATCTAGTGCTCCCCCCTACAAATGAAGTACTTGAATAATGATTAACATATCCTCCGGTATCTTCGAGATACAAAGACATGACATTTATGTAAGAAACCATGATACGGCTTAATAGGCTACTTGGGTACTGGCTGTTTTGTTTGATCCCCGCAATGCGAAACCCAAACTGGTTATACAATGAATTTTCCTAAATGTTCAAAATGAGGACAATAACACTTGTGTTGCACAAATGTTATATGAGCTCTAGAAGAGCCATAAGATTATTGTACACTATAGTGACAATCCAGAAGATTTGTCCAATCCATCTCTTCAAATTTTGAAATATATGTAGAACTTGAAGATTGTTATCTTCAGGGGGAGACGGGAAGTACATTTACTTGAATCAATCCGGAAGATTGAACGTAAAATCCTGAAGATTAAGTCATAAAAGACTAACAATTGCGCATTATTTGCAACACAACGGGAAGTACATTTACTTGAATCAATCCGGAAGATTGAACGTAAAATCCTGAAGATTAACTCATAAAAGACTAACAATTGCGCACTATTTGCAACGCATAAATACATAAATATCATGTACTCTTTTCCTCACTAGTTTTTCTCCCATTGGGTTTTCTAGTGTGGTTTTTAACGAGGCATGAGTATGATATAGTAATGACAATGAAGAAAAGTTGCAAAATAATTGCTTAAATGGACAAACCCCAAAATCCTGAAGATTATGCGGTTTGCGCCCTGAAGGCTTATGGTTGTACTCTTTTTCCCTTAACTAAGTTTTTCCCACAGGGTTTTCTTAAGTTAAGGTTTTTAATGAGGCGACCAAATACAATATATGTTTTTACATATATCATGTACTCTTTTCTTCAACTAGGTTTTTCCCACGTGGTTTTCCTAGTGAAGTTTTTAATGAGGCATGAATATATTTTCTATTGTACTCTTTTCTTGTCTAGGTTTTTCCCACCGGGTTTTCCTAGCAAGTTTTTTTTTTTTTTTTTTTTACGAGACGAAATCGTGGTCAAATAATGTCCAAGGGGGAGTGTTATAATTCATCATCATTATGGACATTATTATTGTAACGTATGTAACTGTTATACATTTATTGCATCAATTTAATACCTTTGTATTATGTATATATACTCTATACTTAGCTTGTTGTAGATGTAGATGATAATGAAGAGACTATCATCCTTTCTCCCTCATCTCTCTATTCACTATTCTATTTTTTTCCTTTTAACAAGCGTCACATTTTGATGACAAGATGCTGGATGACTCGGCTTTCTAACTTCATAATTGTCAGATCAAGCACTTACCACGGACAATTATGTCATGGATACGGGTAGGACGGAGCCAGAAATTCAGTTGAGGGGACGAAGAAGTAAGGACGGATTCAGAAATTTTTTTCAGTAAATGCAAAACATTAAAACAAAAGAGATAATTTTTTTTTTAAAAAAAACGCATCTCATTATATGTGTGTGTGTGTGTGTTAAATATTAAAAAGCTATTACAAACGTGATTGTGTTGAAATCAATTATAAAACTATGTTAAGGCCAAAATTCAAACCCATATCCTTTATTATAACTCAACATATGCTCTTGTTTATATTCAATAGTTTTATTTTACTAATGCTAACACATGTACTATATATACATATATACATACAAAAATTATATTTGGGGGTGGGGGTGGGGGTGGGGTGAGGGGGGCGGCTACCCCCGCTTTGGCTCCGTCTCTGGATACGGGTCCACCTTGCAAGGTGGATCCAAGTCAAAATACACAATTTATATACTGAATATTCGCAATTTACATACTAAATGTTCAATATTTGAATTATGAACATTCAGTATGTAAATTGTGAACATTTAGTATATAAAATTATGAACATTCAATATGTAAATTCTGAACATTCAGTCAGTAGGTAAATTATAAATATTTAGTATATAGCCCGTAAGGATCAAGTCTCACATGCGGTAATTTCATTATACTTGCATAATAGTTAGCGGCACATTTCAAGAATATATATATATATATATATATATATATATATATATATATATATATATATATATATATATATGATTCTTATTTCTTGAATTCCCACTGCACACTCGATATTCATGCATGTAAGGGAACACTGCACAAAAATTATTTGGATTTTGTGTATGGAGGTTTTAGCTAGGTGTAGCAGTGCAGCTGCAGTAGTACCTATTAGTATCGATCTTGAATAGAATTCACTACCTGCAATATAATATAATATAATGTGATGAGATCCAACCACACATACATTCTCAAGTGCATTCAATAATCAATCCATCTATCATATATACTTCAATTCTCATCATCATTAATAATATAATTCTACATTCATCTCATTTTGACTTCATCTGTCATTTGTCATTTGTCAATGTCCACACCTTCCCCAATTCCCATCAATATTCCCCGCCCTACTTGCTTTTTATTTATTTTATTTTTTTTTATTTTTTTATTTTTAGAAAAACATGCAACCATTATTCAAGAGTATGTGACATTGGATAAATTTTGTCTTGTGATTCTAGTCAGGGACGGAGGGAGAGGGGGGCAGGTGGGGCGGCTGTCCCCCCTCACCCCACCCCCACCCCCACCCCATATATAGTATTTGTATGTAGATATGTATATATAGTACATGTTTTAGTATTAGTATAAAAAAACTATAAAATGTAACCAAGAAGTGAGTTAGAGTAGGTGGTAGAGCACATTTTTGGCAATAATGAGGTTAAGAGTTCCAATCTTAGCATTTATATAGTTTTACAATTCTTTTTTAATAGCTTTTTTAATATTACACACACGTGTAATTTATAATGTGTTTTCTATTCAAATTATTTTAATAATTATGTTTCATATTTTGTTATGAATATTTTGTTATGTTTTATTTTTCGTCCATATTCAACAATATTTACAATTATATTTCTTAGGTAGTTTATTTATTTATTTTTAAATTATCTCTTTTATTTTAATGTTTCGCCTTTTCTGGAAAAATTTTCTGAATCCATCTGTACTGTTTCGCCCCCCCTCAACCGAATTTCTTGCTCCGTCCCTGATTCTAGTGATAATAAAGAATCACAAAAAAAAGTAAATTCAAATAAAAAAAATTACCACTCCTACTAAGAGTCAAACTTTCGCTACTTAGACTGGTTCTTTTCCCCCTTATCCACTATCTCGCATTTTCACCCTACATCTTTTGGCATACTCAATGCATATATCTCTTTCTGTTGACTCTTAGCTTATACATATATATTCAACACCCAATTCAATGTGTTACACCTAGCTAGCTAGGATAGCCCTCTTCTCTTGTCATGCATTCCATCATATATATATATATATATATATATATATATATATATATATATATATTATCCCACACCTACCAGTGATGGTACATGGACATAACATACACAATTGAACGTATCAGACCAAGTTGATATTTAGTCACTTTATCATTAATCCGACAGATGTACGAAATTAGCAAATTGCGATTTTACAAATTTCCATCTTTAAGGGAAAATGGTAGTTTTAGCCAATCAATTATACTTATATTGTACACTCCGTTCATGAATTATTACCACATAAATTAAATGCTCTTCAAGAAGAGTTAATTATCGAAATGGTCCATTTCTTATAGCGAAATTATCAATTTAGTCCTTGACTATTTTTTTTGATCAATTAAATCACTCAATTTGAGACCAAATTGGTAATTTCACTATAGTCAAGGGACCATTTTGGTAATTAACTCCTTCAAGAATTGTAATGAAGAATTGCTAGATAATTTTTTAAGATTTATAAGCATGTATCTACTTTATCTTTATTTAAATGTCAATTTATAAGTAAATAAAAATAAATTTATCTTTCTAAATAATCAAGGTGATATATATATATATATATATATATATATATATATATATATATATATATATATATATATATATATATATATATATATATATATATGAGTTATTACCATCCGAGGTCCTCCGAGTATAGTGGTTTTGCCACGTTTAGTCCTAAACTTTCAAATTGACCATCTGTGGTCCTTCGACTTTCAAATTTAACCATCCGTGGTCCAAGTTAACCACCCATGGTCCTTCAACTATTAAATTTTAACCAACCATGGTCCTTTTAAGAGGACCATGACTGGTTAAATTTCAAAACTTGAAGGACCATAGATGGTTAACTTGGACCACGAATGGTTAAATTTGAAAGTCGAAGGACCACAGATGGTCAATTTGAAAGTTTAGGACTAAACGTGGCAAAACCAATATACTCGGAGGACCTCAGATGGTATTAACTCATATATATATATAATAAACATAATATGTATGAATGAAAGTTATATCCCTGATTTATGTCCGTTTTTTCCGTTAAGTTTTTTTGTACATTATGCTATAAAGGTTGTACATTAAAATATTTTGGACAAACATACCCCTACCGTTATAACTTCCGTTATCTTTTCCACTATTGTTACCATGCACATGCATCCACCATATATTTTCTTATCTTCTTCATTAATAATTAATAATAATATATACACATTAAATATTTGAGTTATATGTTAATTATTTCATAAATATAAATATCAAATTTATAAAAATGATTTACATTATTATTATTATTTAGAATAATTTAAATATCTAAAATCTAAATAAATTTAAAATTTTAATATAATGTATTTATATTGGGCACCTATTTTTTGCGCATCGCGCATAAAAAATACTAGTATATATATATATATATATATATATATATATATATATATATATATATATATATATAAAGCATTTGTTAGGTAGGTTTTGTAGAGTTCTCAAATTCCCTCAAGTAATGAGTTTTCTCTTCAGGAATTCTTCATTACAATCTTATTAGTCATTCTTCATTCATATACAGGCCGTTCTAATCTATTGAAAATAGTGATTTGTCTAATAGTTTAATTTAGACCTTCATTATTTTTGTTCCGAGATGCAATCTAAATATAATAGATCGAGTAAATGGTAAAGATAAAGACAATAGACAAAGAACATAGGGTGAGTGAGATATTTTTAAATATTTAAATTTCGTTATAATGATAGAGATTTCTTTTTATAAAGGTGAGAAATATAATCTCAAAAGACATCTGAAATATGAAGATAGAAGTCTAGAAGATCTAGAAAATCTCTATAAGTGAGATAACTGGGTTTAAATCCACTTGGATTTCAAGTTATTGTATTCTATGACAAAAATACAAATGTAATTAAATTTTTTTGTGCAAATATAATGCATAAAAATTTAACAAAGAAAGAGTACAATTTAAAAGTTCCAATTTTCGTTCATATTTAAATACAAAATTACTCACCAAAATTTCGATGTCATTTCCTTTTAAAATTTTGTTTTCAATTACAATTAAGACCAATAAATGAATTCAAAAAACAGTAATATGTTATATCTAAAATATTTTTTTAAAAAAAAATAGGCCCCCAAAAAATGGGGGCCCTGTGCAATCAATAGTTATGCTGTGCAACCGAATGTACCATGCGCATGGTGCATACGGTTCAAAACGACGTCGTTTTGATTAAAAACGCGCGTCCCACTTTAAAAAAAAAATCAGGTTCGATTCTCAGCAATAGCATTATTGTGGATATATAATTATGAAATTGTGGATATATAGTTATGAAATTGTGGTTATATAGTTATGAATTTATGGATATTTAGTTCATTCATTGTGGATATTTAGTTCAATCATATATTGTGGATATTTAGTTCATTCATTGTGGATTTTTACTTCATTCATTCATTCATTGTGGATTTTTACTTCATTCATTCACTGTGGATATATAGTTATGAAATTGTGGATATATAGTTATGAAATTGTGGTTATATAGTTATGAATTTATGGATATTTAGTTCATTCATTGTGGATATTTAGTTCAATCATATATTGTGGATATTTAGTTCATTCATTGTGAATTTTTACTTCATTCATTCATTCATTGTGGATTTTTACTTCATTCATTCACTGTGGATATATAGTTATGAAATTGTGGATATATAGTTATGAAATTGTGGTTATATAGTTATGAATTTCTGGATATATAAAAATGCTATTGCCGAGAATCGAACCTGATTTCTTCTTAAAGTGGGACGCGCGTTTTTTTAACCAAAACGGCGCCGTTTTGCAACCGTATGCACCTTGCAAGGTGCATTCGGTTGCACAGCATAATTTGCGCTGTGCGATCGCCTTGGCCAGGATTGGCCCTGTTCATATATATACCGATTAATAGAATTTTGTAGAGTTTTCTCAAATTCCCTCAAGCTACATATCTTTCAGAAATTCTTCATTACAAACTTAAAAAAATTTCAACAATTCCCTCAACTAATCGAAAATTCTGAAAAATATGTAGGTTTTGTTTGACATATCTAGCTTGAAAGTTAAAAGTTCAAAAGCTAGTAACTATTTTCTTATTTTAAAATGTTTTTTGGACAATATTTTAAAATAATATATTATTTTAAGTTCTTCATATTTTACCAAACAAAAGGTGGATGACGACTTTCATGAGTTTAAAATCCACACACAAATTGACTTGTACGGGATAGAAGAATATATTTTTCTTGTACTATAATTTTGATTAATTCATAATTGAATTACCGTCAAAAGCTACCTAAAAAGAATATTTTTGACATGTTATTTCATTCACAATTTTTGAACTTACACCTTGATTCAATATAAAATGTTATAGATCATCAATACTTCACTCTACGGCCTCTTAAACTTTGGGCCTGGGGCTCTTAATAGGCTAAAAACCTTCCAAGTATTTTGGACCTGCATCGAGTGGGCAAATTATGCTGTGCATCCGTATAGACCATGCATGGTGCATACGGATGCACAACATAACTACTCGCATTAAGTAGTTCACAAAGAGCTCAAAACTTTGCCTAAAATATTTTCATACTCAAGCCGGAAGAAGGGGTAATTGTCCACACAATGTTGTGTGGATCATAACAAAAAGTACATTTTTAATATACTAAATGTATATTATTTATGTATTGAATGTAAATTATATAAAATAATGTACTTTCAATACTCAAATAATGTACTTTCCCTAAATACAATGTATATTATTAATAATTTAATATACTAAAAGTACATTATTTTTGTAGTAAATGTACATTATTTTATAACATACAAAATATGAGGTCCATACAACTTGTGTTAACCATGGTCCACACAATAATAATTGGGAAGAAGTGAAGAACAATATTTGCTGGATGTTTGCATTCATTTTAAACGAAATATTCATTATACTCGTAAGAAAAATGTTATACAATTCCCCCTCTTAAATTTATCTTCTAAAGCTTATCTCTTACAGGGCGTTTGGTTCACTGTAATTTAGCTGTAGTTGAATTGCAATTCAATAGATGCCTCAATTACGTTGTTTGGTTGGAGCAATTCCCTCCTTTTGTTGAATTGCAATTTCCTCCTTTTGTTGATAAAGGAAAAACATATGAAATGACACTACTACCCTTAGTTGTTATTACTATTGTCATTACGCAAAGGTATTTTAGTCTTTATACCACTTCTTTCCTTCTCAACTTCAATAATTCTATTTCTTCCCACCAAATAACGTAATCTGAATTCCTACTTTATTCCAACCTTATTATTTTTCTACCAAATTACAATTCCTTCCCCCCTAATTCCTTCATTCCAACCAAATTAAATGCCCCGTTAGTGTTGTAATAAAACTTCTTTAGATTTGTTAGTTACTCGTGAATTGATTGGTCCAACCACAAGTTAAAATGTATTCATTTAATGATCAAATAGAACACGATATATTTAAAGGGAACGATATTTGAATCGAAGACCTCTCGTCCTCTTGTATCAAAGCTCCATATATACTAGATCCTCTCTTGTTTAAAAATACAAAATTTCAAGTAGACTTCTTGAGTCACTCAAATAAAGCTACTCAAGTTTAGATTTACTCAATATTCGGGGCAATCTCCCAACCAAGTTGGTCAGATAGTTAACTATAATAATGTTATAAATTTGACTTTTTGTAAGTGTTATTTATTAGTCTTATTGATTTGAGCCAGTTAACTATGAGCAATCTAAACTAATTTACTTGAGTGTGGTTCTTTTCTAACTATATTCACAAAATAGGCTTAACCTAGTGTTCACATTCGAGTAGCAGCCCCGAGATTTCCGGTATATCAAAGGCATTGACTCAATATTCAAATTCATTGTATATATAAAATACAGGAGCCAAAGACCACCAAAAGGGGTGGTGGCGCAGTTGGCTAGCGCGTAGGTCTCATAGCTAAGAGTGATCCTGAGGTCGAGAGTTCGAGCCTCTCTCACCCCATGTAACATTTTACTATTCCAGGCCACATGCCTCCCAGCCATTCTTGCTTTCTGTTAAATTTTAACCCCACCATGTTCTGAAAACAGTAATAATTCTAAAAAAAGAGTGATATGATGGAGAACAAAATTTTGATGAGGCCTCTACAATGATGACACATATATACTATGTACATTTGTGGGAGATTTAGATGAGTTAAGATTCGTTACGTTCCCCCTTAGCTTTTAGTCCCAATAATTCATATATGGAAGGGACTGGGGATGGAGCTGATCTGATCTCCTCTAATGACAAGAAACAAGTGGGAGTGGGATGCAATTGAGGCATTATTAGTTGCAGGCTTTTTGAGCAGATAATAATAATGGAACCCCACTTTGCTTTTTAGCTTAGCTTGCATTGTTTGCTCTTTGATGGAAATGCATGCCCACCTCTATCTGCCCCTTGTCTTCATGAGAGCCATAAAAGCCACTATAAAAGTCTCACCTTTTCTTTTTATTTTTTTGGATCTAAGTAGTCCTTCAGGCTTCATGCATGCATCTCTGCTCATGCGTTTTGGGTAGGGTATACCCATGAGCCACCTCTTTCCAAATCCAACCATGCCAACTAGTAGTTTATCCTCGAGCCTACTTGGCCTTGTGACAAAGGATCAGGCCACAGTGAGATAAACCAGTCTTGGTTATTCATAGTTGATAAATTCAAATCAAGAAGGCCAATAGACTGTTTCCAAAGGGTTTAATTTGGAACATTGTTGTTACTAAGTCAACTGTTCAACCGACTTGGCTAGTTACTAATCTTAAATGTTTGGAATTTGAGTACGGCAATTACTAAGGTAAGGAAATAGTAGAATAAAGATAAAAGAATTGGGAGTCAGCACCCGTCGTCTCGAAAATGTATGACGGTCTACCTATAAGGAAATAAAGTTGTGCTTTCGCTAGCAAGCTATAGCTTTGGCGTAAGTGATAAGCGTGTAATCCTAACAAGTGGTATCAGAGTCAAGTATAACTACTAATTATAGCTTTTGACGTAAGGAGTAACTAGGAAGTGCTTGAATTTATTTATTATGAGCAATTAAGTTTTCTTCGCCGACCACTTAGCTTATTGTTACCTGGCTGCTGCGTTGCTCAAAGTCTTCCATTACAATAACACTTGAGTTTGATAGATGATTAGTGGATCATATGATTGGAAGGTTGAACTTAACAAGTCAACTATATTCCCCTCCCTAATAATGTCTCCAAGGTTTCAACTTTTAACAATGACTGCCACTTCCATTACTACCTACTAATGTCGATCTCAATTCTCAAAGGTTTACTATATATACATGTTCCTCTAAGTACAATCGTTATACGCTACACCACGGCGCACGTAGCATTGTGCGCCGCGCGCCTCCTAAAACAACGTCGTTTTGGGAGGCGCGGTAGGAAGTTGCTGTGATTATGTATATTTGTTCATACAGTTATGTATATTTGTTCATAGAATTATGTATATTTTTTATTATGTACATTTTTTATACAATTATGTACATTTTTTTATACAATTATGTATCCGAATCAGGAAATTTTTGTGTATTATGTTAAGAGTTGATGTGTATTATGTTAAAAGTTTATGTTTATTATGTATTATGTTAGATTATGTGTATTATCTTTTAAAAAACAGTATGTATATTTTGTTATACAATTATGTACATTTTTGAACATGAGATTTTTTTTTTTTTTTTTTTAAGGAAAATTAACCGCAAAACACTGGGTAGCGAAATTTTGAAAAAAAAATAATCTGAAAAAACGTCATTTTGCATCTGGGCGCACAATGCAACGCGTGCCGTGGTGCAGGATATAAATCGCCCTCTAAGTACTGTTGTTTGCGGTGCCGGATTTTGAGCTCTACAAGCTGGACTACTGCACAGGGCCCAAAATTTTAGAGACCCGATATTTCATTTTTACCTAGCTAATTTACAAATAAAAACTAAAAGTTTTCAATTACATTAAATTTAAGAGGTTCCATAAAGAAATTGTAGAAATATGTGTTTATTGTATTTCAACTTAGAGGTCCAAGGTTCAAAATTTGCATGATGCTCTAACTTTGGACATCTCCTTAATTATTTTGTTAATTCTTTTGCATTGCGAGTTTGCGCACACTATTATTATTATTATTATTATTGTTATAATGGTAATTTATTCCATAATACTATTGTTATTGTTATAATGGTAATTTATTATTATTATTATTATTATTATTATTGTAATTTATTCCATAATATGTCTTTTGACTTTTTCTTTGTGCACAGTAACATTTTACCACCTTCTTATTATTATTATTATTATTATTATTATTATTATTATTATTATTATTATTATTATTATTTTTATTTTTATTATTAAAAATTACGGTATTAATTTTAAAGATTTTGATTTTTGTAGGGCCTTATTTATTTACCCGAACATTCACACAAAATCTAAAAATCGCGCTGGTTGTTTAAGTGTGATCACATTGCTAGCTGTTTTAAGAATCCCTTTTCATTGGTGAATTACCACAATAAATTGATAATCGGTGAATGAATAGCGATCATATTGTTTTACTCGTTAAACTGTCAAAGTTTTTCATATTTAGTAGTTGTTGGAACCGTTGGTAGAAAAAATAAATAATAATCCAATAAATAATATTATTATTTTCTAGAAAACAATGGAAGAAAATATGGAGAATTTGGTTAGTGTTTGGTGTTGCGTTTTTGCAAGAGTCAAGTGATTACTCTTTCCTTAAAATCTTATTTGCCACCTCCCAAAAGTGCTAGGAGCTTCGTGGCCTATGCTTCTCAGGATAAAACTTGCTTGTGATTTAATGTTTGAGCACCCAAACAAAGAATCCGGCAAACAAAGCAAGGTTTTGAACACAGTATGGCTAAAGAAAGAGTAGAAGCAGAGAGTTTTTAAGGCTAAGAGATGAACTTTCTTGTTCAGGTTTTTTGTGTAAATCTCTACTGCCTCTATCCTCTCTTATATAAGGTTGAAGGATTAAGTAACTTTTAATTTGGCATTTAAAGAGACCCCTACAACTGCTGATAACAGCAACCATTAACCTGAATCTTAATTCAAAATTAAAATTGAAATTAATTCAAAAAATTAACTCCATAATAGCTGAATTAAAACCTCAACCATCACACCAGGAGTTTCAGTTCGGCCATCAGGCCGAAACCAACTTTCGTCCAACAGGCCGAAATATTACTTTCGGCCATGCAAGTTATTTCTCGGCCAAGGTGAAACCAATTCACCAAAATGTTTCGTCCAAAGTGAAATACCAAACTTATTAATGTTTCGGCTAATTTCACCAAACGAAAAACATTAATGTTTCGGCCAAGCTGAAAACGCCCCCAGGCTAGTTTCATTTCGTGTAGCTAAATTGAAAAATGATACCAAAATTTGGCATAATTTAACTCGCAAGGCAACCTCCCGCGCGAGAAAACTTCTATGTTATACAATTTTACAAGATTCAAAAGAGCTCTTGTATATAAGGGGGGCAAATCCACTTTCTAAACCAATGTGGGACAAAACTCACTTTTTCCTTTCATTTTCCAACTCAAATGGGTCTACTTTGAGAATCAGTATCTCATTCACCTATTATCCGTTTTGAGCGTACAATATATCAATCTCTTCGTCTCACTACGAAGAATCCGAATCCACTTTGACCCGACCCAAATTAGAAGTGGACCCTACTGATAATTGTACCACAAAATAGCCACTTAACATGCCATTTTAAGCTATTTTTTCTAACAGTAGCTATTTGTGAATTAGTATGTTTCTTGCAAGTGAATTAGATAGACAAATTTATTGGGTACTGCATGTCATACTAAAGTGAATATAATTAAGGTGTTTGTTGAAAAATGTCATTCTAACTTAGTAGGTTAGAATCAGACAATAGGCAATTAAGTGATCAAATTGTTAATGTCCGCAATTGCAAGGTGGGATGTTCAACTCTATTCTACTAAAGAGTGTGTCATGTTGATTGTTGAAGAAAGGTAAAATATACAGAGTAATATATATTTATACATTCAATACTCTCATTTATGATGGACAAAATAATAAGGGAATAGAGTTAATACCAGCGGAGGTCTCTGGTCTTTGATGACAATTTTAAAGTGAGTATCAGAATTATCGTTTTTACCATTTAATAACCTAGACTATCATATTTTGGACATTTTATGTTATTTTGATGACTTTTTCGGTCAAACACTATTTTAGGCAAGGGTATTTTCGTCTCTTCGATTTTTTTTAAAAAAATTTCCAATGAGTTAATTCTAGCGAAGATCCGTTGTCTTTGGTGGCAATTCCAAATTTAGTCCTAGACAATCATTTTTACCATTTAACAACTCAGACTATCATATTTTTGACACTTTGGTCCTTCCAATAACTTTTTTTTGGTAAAACTCTATTTTAGGCAGTGTTGCAAAAATCCCGCCTAGGCATCGATTAATCGGCGCCTAGGCGCTAGGCGCCCCTAGGCCATGGCGATTTCCCCCCTAGGCTCCCGCCTAGGCGATCGGCCGCCTAGGCGCCCGCCTAGCGCCTAATTCGGCCGCCTAACGCCTAACTCGGCCGATTAGGCCGAGTTAACTCGTCCATTTCTGTTGAGTTAGCCGAGTTAACCCGGCCGACTCGACCTTGCTAATTTTTTTCATTTATGACATATATATATATATATATATATATATATATATATATATATATATATATATATATGTATGTATGTATGTATATATGTTGTATGTATGTATAATATGAACCTACACACGTGCACTGTTTTTCTTTTTTTTAGTTAGCCGCTTAGGCCCCGGCTAGGCCATCTAGGCGCTAGGCGCTACTCTACCGCCAGACTAGCGCCTAGCGTCTATTGCAACCATAATTTTAGGCACGCAAGAATATTTTCGTCTTTTAATATTTTTTTCCCAATTTTCTATGCTTATTTTTTTTTTCAATTTTCGTATCTTCAGTCGTGTATTGCACCATCTCCTTCACCCAACTCTTGTCTTCATTCCTTCAACCCAACCCCAAATTGTCCTTCATCAATGACAATATCGAGTACATGAGGACCTCCGGGCTCCAGATGTGGGGAATTATTTTGCAACGCAATTGGGAAGCTCTGGATGTCGGTCGGCTTTAGCTTGACCGATGTTGTTTTAGTCCATGATTCGGTGAATCATCTACTATAGTTATAGAGCCTAAAAAAAAAAGTCTCTTCTTTGTCATCAGAAAATATACATTTTCCTAAATTAGGGTGTCACTGGAAAGAAAGTCATCGGAAATGACAAAAAATGTCCAAAATATGGTAGTCTGGAGTAATAAATGACAAAAATGATTGTTAGAGATTAAATTTGGAATTGTCACCAAAGTCAAGGGACCTCCGTTGCAATTAACTCATTGGGAAATTTAAAAAAAAAAAAATGAAGAGACGATAGTCTGCGGTGTTGCCTAAAATAGAGTTCCACCGGAAAAGTTATCGGAAGGACAAAAAATGTTCAAAATATGATAGTTTGTGGTGTTAAATAGCAAAAACGATAGTCTGTGACTAAATTTAGAACTGTCACCAAAGACAAGGGATTTCCGCTGGAATTAATTCTAAAGAGTATAACAAACAATACTAATGACAGAATGAATGTCATAAACTTATAACTTAAAATAAAAGGTTACATATATCTTTAGTCTTTAATTTACGAAAAAGCTCGCAACTACTACCCACAGATGCACTTTAGGTGAAACTCGCATTGCGACCCTAGTTGTCAAATGACTAACCAATCTAAATTGTACATGACTGACCAACTCAAACTAAGAAGGCTAATAAATTATTCTCACAAAGAGTCAAACTTAAAACTTTAAAATAAAAGTTCACCAATCTAACCTCTGATTTCTCATATTCACTCAAAAAGTGTATATAAACAATCTCCATATCTAATTTTAAGTACTTATTTATTTGGCCAAGCAACCCAAGCGTATACATGTACAATTGTATACATTATGATATGTTTTGATTGTGTTGGGATTGCATTATATTGCCGACCTAGTATAAGAAACCACTGCAAACATATAACCCAATACCATCATTTCCATTATGGTAAGATTATCTAAGAGATTAAGGAAGATTTTGTGGCCATGCTAATATTCTTAGGATAATGTTGGATGATATGTTGATCACTTTGATTTTCACAGTGTCCAGTGGGACTAAAAGAGGGTAATTAGGATCAATCAAATCCTAGGTGGGGTCAACTAATGTTGTTCCAAGATCCACCTGTGTCCCCGGCCTCCCTAGCTCTCCCACCTCTCTCCCTACTCCACAAATTAACTAATAAAAAATATTAATTATACTCGCGAAAGTATATATTTCTGTCACATAGTCTATATTTTAATAATTTAATATAAAAGAAAAACTAATGACTGAATTAGTCAATACATAAAAAATTATGAAATAAAATGAAAATACGTATATGAAGATTGAATAAAATGCATGCATTTGGGTGTTCTAAGTAGCTTTTTGCATAAACTTCTAGTTTAAACTATAGAGGTTGAAATCCAACCTCAAGAGTACTCGTTGTTTTGCCCATAGGCCTTGTAGAGGAGCGAGTTGAGATAAATGGTAATTAAGATGTCTCATGAAGTGAATGACCTAGAGTTTATTACGTTGATGGTCACAAGAGATGCAATTTCAAACTATGTTATTGATAAGAATCGAATCCTCATCCTGCAGTTACAAGCACAATTAAGACTTGCACTCTAACTTTTGCCCAGTAACTAAGTTTTAGGACAATAATACCAACAATATAGAAGATGGGTAAAAAGAATTGTTGACCTAATATAGGGAAAATTAGTCTTGGATATATATGATATAGGTAACCCTATATGTATAAGTTGTTTTTGTGGCTCAAAGACTAAGCTAAGCTAATTAAGGTAGCTTTATGGTCCATTGGCCTTATCTACCAAACGTGGTGAGACTGTAGCTAAAGTGCCAGACATTGGTGGACCCAAGGATATGCCACCAACCAAAGCTTAGGCATGGGAGCTTAGGTTTATGGCTTCTGAGTTTGGCCAAACATCACAACATTGCACGTTATGTGTTTCCTTAGCTTTGATAGATATGTCCATATCACAAACCCTAGTGGGGATGCCCCAGCCCACATTTATTCTTTTGCATTATATTTCCCACCATTTTTTTATTTTTATTTTTTACAATTTTGACTATATATTAGTAACTAATTAAGTGATTCATCATACTTAAATTAATAAGTATCTCGAGTGTCTCATCAATCAAGTTATATACATTTCATTTTATTTATAGTCTCACATTTGAAAATTTTGGATCGACAAACTTTGCCTCTCAAATTTTTTTTTTTTTTTGACTTGAGTAACTTGTTACTCAAAAATATGTCAAAAAGATCAAAATTGCTAAAATATGTGTCGTGCACAACGGGTATAAAATTTAAATGACGATAATACAAGCTAAGATTATCACATTTATGGACAAATTATACCGCAAATTATGCTGTGCATCCGTATGCACCATGCATAGTGCATACGGATGCAAAAACGACGTCGTTTTATTAAAAACGCGCGTCTCTCCTTAAAAAAAAAATCTAGGTTCGATTCCCAGCAACAACATATGAACTAAAATTCCAGAATCAATAAACTATAATTTCATAATCGATAAACTATAATTCCAGAATCGATGAACTATAATTCCATAATCTATGAATTAAAATTCCAGAATCTAATCTATGAACTAAAAATTCCAGAATGAATGAACTAAAATTTCAGAATCTATGAACTAAAATTTCAGAATCGATGAACTACAATTCCAGAATCGATGAACTATAATTCCAGAATGAATGAACTAAAATTCCATAATCTATGAACTAAAATTCTAGAATGAATGAACAACATAATGATGTTGTTGGGAATCGAACCTGAAATTTTTTTTTAAAGGGGAGACGCGCGTTTTTAATAAAACGACTTCATTTTTGCATCCGTATACACCATACATGGTGCATACAGATGCACAACATAACTATCCAAATTATACCATGGACGACCAGGATTTACATTGCACTGTGGGTTCTAGTTCAAAATCAGGACCGGCCCTGGGGCAAGGGCAGGCTGGGCCCCTTCCCAGGGCCCATCTCTAGAGGGGGGCCCATAGACCCTATGATATATTAATATATTAATATATTATATACATAATATATATTACTTGGGATATATTAGAAAAAAATATTTAATTACTTTTGACTTGATGACTTCTGATCAAAGTCGAAAAAATGTAAGATTCGAGAAGAATCGAAGAAAAGAGAAGTCGCAAGTCGCAACCATCAACCATTCATTCAATTCCTCTCCGGTCGCGCCTACGCTACAGCAACCGTTCAATTCCTCTCTCAATGGTAATAGTGGAATTATTAGAAGCTCAGATGTCAAATAAGAATGGGCAATCAACAATTTACTTCCGTAATTCACAAATAACAAATTTCTCTACAAGTCTGCCTATTCTACCAATACCATCAACACTCATTGATAATCGCCGATCACTCCAGTCAGCCAGTCCTGTTCGCCAGGAATCGCCGCGCCTTCACCACTCCGGTCTACAATTATAATTTGCAAAGGTATTTTATGATTTGAATTTTTTTTTTTTTTTTTTTGAAAACTATGATTTGGGAATTAGGCCGTATTGTTAACTGTATTGTTGAAAAGTCTATGATTTGAGAATTGAGATTTGCATAATTGTAGAATGCCCTGTATTGTCTGTATTAGGAATTTAGAAATTTGTAGAATTGAAAACTATAAGTTATTAGGATTTGCAGAATTGGAATTTGCAGAAGAATTTGCAGAAATGGAATTTGCATAATTGAAAACTACAAGTTATTACTTATTAAGATTCCTAGTTTCCTACTTACAATGTAATTGTAATTTGTCAGTTTAAGCCAAACCGATATCTATTCCTTAATCCTTCTCAAAGTAAAATGGCGTCTGTTAGAGTGTCAGATGCAAAAGTAATTTTTTGGTTTAATTTACTTTGCTGTAGTGATTTACATATGTTTAAGGTATTTTGGGAACATATTAATATATGTGATCAAGCATATCTGCATAGCTATGGTTTATGGTTATACATAAAATTGTCTCATTTTAATTTTTGTGGATTGCCTGTTGATGTCCAAATATTAATGGTATTTACTCGAAATTAATTCGCCTATATGTTATAATTTCATTTATTTATGCAGGGATTGAAGGCACATGTTTATCTGTTGGTAGAAATACAGATTTTTGATTGACTGATTCATAAGTGTGCCAGGTGTTTTTGTTCTTTTTTTTTTTTTTTTTTTGGTTAAGATCAGTTTTGTTTATAATAATTTTTTGTCATGAATATTAATTTTGATGAAATTATTGATGATTTTGCATCGAGTAAAGTGTGTAAAATTTTTTTGTCATGAATATTTTTGTATTTAAAAAATTGTTGAAATTTTTCTAAGCTTATTTCATGTTATTTGATATTATCATTTTTTTTAGTATTATTAAATTTGAATTTTAGTTTTTCATATAGGAGTCCTTTTTTAATTTTCACTCCGGACCTATAAAATGTTTGGACCGGCCCTGTTCAAAATAACATTCAAATTATGTGTCTGCAATTGACATATTCTGTTAACTACAGATACATAATATGTTAACTGAAGACACATACTCCGTAATATTTTAACAATATATTATGTGTATGTAGTTAACATATTATGTGCATGCAGTTAATGTGTCATGTGCCTTCAATTTATTTATAATCACATAAACTATTAAGTATAGATACATAATTTTTGGACTAAGACCTACAGAGTATGATGGACCATAATCCATGGTATAACAATTGACATTCATGGGACTAGTTGTAAATAAATATGATAATTTACAATTGGGGTATCAACATATAAAATGTTTAGATTTATATATAAAAGACAGTACAAATTTTGACATGCATTTTAATATGGTATGGTTGAAAAATATCTAAATTCCGTTTCTGGTATATATATTCACCAACCATACAACTAGGCTTTAGATTCTTGGAATGCATGCCGACATGCTGGTTAGTTGGCAAATATATATATATATATATATATATATATATATATATATATATATACTACACTGATATTTGTATTTTACATGATTAATGAGACTAATCTAATCGAAGTCAAGTCTCATTTGAAGCGTTATTGCATGTATGTACATGAGTTCAAAAAGTTGTTCTTTATAAATACATTAGTTGGTGTGTTATTGGGAAGATAATAGCCTTATAGAATGGAAGGTAAAAAAAAAAAAAAAAAAATTCGGTTTAAACTGTTACACTGTTTATGGTGTGAATCGGAAGTGAAAATTTAATCATTGAATTGGACAAGTCAGAAATAGATTCGACAAGTTGAAGTGGTTTTTATTCCATTAGGAAATTTATTTAAGCATATTTGAATATATAAATGATTTTGATGGAAGTTGACAAGCTAAGTATTCCTAATTCTCAGGACCACCTCTATTAACAAATGGGAACTGAATAAAAATAAAGAACCCAACACTAAGAGGTAAATGTTCATGTGTTTGTAACAATTTTTTCAGCAGGGATATTGTGGAGATTATGTTTAAAGTGGACAAATCTTTTGTGCACACCCGCATTTAGACATGTCTGTTGAGCCATTAAATCACTGTGATTTATATATTTCCAAATACTCTCTATCGGGCCGAGGTGTGGGGGCTCTTGAGGTTAGAAATTCAACCTTTTGGGAGAAGTTTACAGTTTTCTAGGTTAAGCTAATTTCATATATACTTGTTTACTTTTTTAGGATTATTTCAACCCTAAGGCTTTGGGCGAAGTCTATGCATTATTTTGGAATCAAATCAAATAATATTGTATAAAGCATGCATGCAATTGAATTGTGTGATGGGGAAAGGTAAGGTAAGAGGGGTTGATAGAGAGGTTTCAATATAAATTGCTTTTTTAACACCCAACAGGTACAAAGCAACAGTACATACGTCAATTTCAATTTATGGAATCTAAAACTATCTTTATCAATTATCACTGTGCATATATACAGACACAGTTCCCAGAAAGCGAGAGTGTCGTTTGTTGGGTCTTCAGTTTCAAGACCTCATCCCCAATCTCCGACACTCCATCCCGGCCCCCTCATAATTAATTTGCTGCTGATATGATGATGATTAATTATGAGGTTTAATTACTTTGGTTGAGGATTAATCCCACGAGGATTGTTTGGTAAATAGTTGTTAGTTGATAGCTGTTAACTGATTGGGTTTGTGGGTTGACTAGTTGATAGTATTAATTGATTGCAGAACGATCTTTGGTAAATTAGTTGATAGCTGATTACGTGCAAAAGTGATTTTTTTAGAAAGTTAATCGAAAAACCTGTTTTGACCATCTTATTGAATATTGGCATTTTGGAGTAATAAACTATTACAAAAAAAAAAAAAAAAAAAAAAAAAAACTAATTAATCAATGTTTAATCAAATCAAACACCTAATAGTGCTCAAATATACTAAAATTATCTGATAAGAGCATCAATATCAGAGATTAATGGGGAGTTTATTCACGCCTTTTGAGGTCTCAAAGCCATGTTGGCGGAGAAAGATGCAAGAGAGAGAGGGTCAGCACCTCTTGCAAGGGAGGAGTCGTTATTTCTCTTCCCAAGGAAAGAGAAAATGTAGAGAGAACAGTTGCTCTGCATGTTTCACGCACAACAAAGCCACGTCGGGCGCGTGCGGAGCGTCAAGCGCGCTGACATGTTCCTTTTTTATTATTTTTTATTTTTAAAAAAAAAAACAATTTTATTTTTATTTTCTCTCTCTTTTTTCTCTTTCCTCTCATATTCTTTTTCCTAATTTCACCTACAAAAATTTCTAAAAAATCACAAAATAACTCCACTATGATTTATAAATGCTCTAAGCTAACTATGTTACCAAAAGGACCATGATATTGTTTCTTTTGTACATCTGCAAATCTGCAATAATGTTGTATTATGTGTTGCATGCATTAAATAAAAAAAAAATCTTTTAATAATCCAAATTAGACAACAAGAAAAACAAGACGTAGAAATGCGACACACTTTGTTGTTTTGGGGTTTTGTGGTTTAGAACGGAAGACGACACTCGACAGCGTCGTCTGCCTAATCCCTATCGCACCTCGTCCTCGTCCTCATCCTTAAAGCCTGTACCGCTGCTGTCCTATACTTGTCTTCATCATTTTTTGGTTAATTTACAAAATTTAGTAACAAAGGAAATCAATAACTACTATTATAATTTAGTAGTGTGCACTAAGTAAATCTTGAAAAATGTGTACTAAGTAAATTTTGTTTGTCAACAAAGGTTGTCTATAGTTAATTGTTCAAACTAAAAAAGTCAATAAATCGTTCTTGTTGAAAGTCGAACTTTAAACTTATAATAATAATAATAATAATAATAATAATAATTATTATTATTATTATTATTATTATTATTATTATTATTATCAAAATAACAGTGTAATCGACTTGGACAAAATTGTCCCTAATTTACCATATCACTCCGTAATTACTATATAAATTATGACACATACATAATCTATTGAATTTTTTTAGATCGTCGGAATAGATTAGAATCGATATTTATACTATCTAATACAAATGTTCTCCTACAAATATATGAACTTTGTAGGAGAAAGAAAAAAAAATACACATTTCACACGTTTGGACTTTGGAGCGCACCTCACGCCCTAGTGGGCATGTGTTTCCCACTCGCCCGCTGGGGCCACTTTGACTGAAACATGATCTTTTCTGTTTTATTTATTTTTTTTAATTATCAGAAGTTTTTTTTTTTTTTCTTTTTCTCTGCCACTTCTGTTACTTGCTTACAATTTTTTTTTTTTAAACCAAGTCGCTTGTGGTCCACTGGTATCCGATTGCTCCGATGTGGTATCCCCTTCCTTTGTAATAAAAAAAAAAAACTTTTAAACTTTTTAATCACACATTATATCTGTTGTAAGTTAATTGGTTTACCCCCTCTTTTTACAGGATCAATTTTTATCATATTCCATTTCTCTCTCTCTCTCTCTGCTTGTTCTTTCTATGCTACAGTGTACAGAGACAGATCAGGCAAACCATGATTATATAGAAAAAATAAAGATTGTAGTAATAATCAAAAGAGAATTACCTTTCCGGGTTTGGTTTTTTCTTGTGTATAATCAAATGCTTCCACCACTACTACTACTACTGCTGCCCAAGCCTCATCCCTCACTGTATTCTTGAATTTTACACTCTGCTATAGTACTTCTTGTTTGGCTAAAAACACACACTTCACTTCTATTGCTCCATATTTGCATTTCTGAGTGATAGTGTTCTGGGAGTTGATGTCGAAACCCTTAGAGGAGCATGATTACATAGGCCTATCAGAGTCCCCTTCAATGGAGACCTCTGAGAAGAGCTGTGTTTCCTCAGTGGAGAGTGAGAGGAAAGGCAAAGATTTGAACTTGAAGGCTACTGAGCTGAGGTTGGGGTTGCCCGGTTCTGAGTCCCCAGAGAGGGATAATGGGCCAGTGGGTGTTTTGAGGGCCAAGAGGGGCTTCTCAGACACCATCAATGGTGGTTCTGGGAAGTGGGTTTTCCCTGGGAGTGGTGGATCTGAGGCTGATATCCCCAAAGGTGCTGCCTTGTTCTCTCCTAGGGGTGTCAATGGTGCTGCCAAGATTCTTTGCCCTGCAGAGAATACCACCCACCAGTCTGACGTGGCTTCCAAAGAATCTTCTCTGCCATCCCCAACCCCAACTCAAGACCAAAAGCCTCAGCTTTCTTCTGCACCTAACCATGGGGTTGCTCCTGCTGCAAAGTAATTCTCTCATTCTCCTTCTATAAATTTATCTGTTTTCTGGTTTGATTATGAAGAGTAATAATGTGTTTGTGAATTAACCAACTATATATGTTATTCTTGGGAAATTTATGTTAATACTTTTGAAGAAGTTCCTATTTTCCAAGAAATCTGTTGGATTTTGAGGTGGTTACCTTAATAAAACTATGTTGTTCACTTGTTCTGTTGCCTTTTGGTCTAATTCTGAATTTCAGTCAATTTACTGTGACTTGAAGCTGGCAAGCATATCAGCTAATTAGTTGGCTAAGATAAGAAACAAGGTAGTTTAGTTAAGTACTTATTAAGTACCTAGTTTCCAAGACTCATGTTTATCTGGGACAGGGCCCAGGTGGTTGGATGGCCCCCAATTCGATCATATCGGAAGAATTCAATGGCTGCTAATCCTCCCAAGACCAAGGAAGATTCAAATGGAAACTTGGGATTAAGTTGTGTCTATGTCAAAGTCAGCATGGATGGCGCCCCTTACTTGAGGAAAGTCGACCTCAAGAACTATAACAGCTATAAGGATCTGTCTGTGGCCCTGGAGAAAATGTTCAGCTGCTTTACAATTGGTAACTCGTCTCTCTTGCTTGCTTTACAGAATACGTTTTACTGTCACAGATAAACGAAGAACTCATAAATGGTTAATTCACTCAGGTCAATATGAAACACAAGGCATTTCTGTCCATGATGGTTTGAGCGAAAGTAGATTGATGGATATTCTACATGGTTCAGAATATGTTCTTACCTTCGAAGACAAGGATGGTGATTGGATGCTCGTTGGCGATCTCCCATGGGAGTAAGTCTGCAAAATATGATCTTATTCTGATCTGCAGCATATGATTTTCTGGTTCTACTTTGAAAAAAAAAGAAAATGATTTTGTGATTCTATGATCGGTGATTGCAGGATGTTCGTGGATGCTTGCAAGCGCCTAAGGATCACAAAAAGTTCAGATGCAATCGGCCTAGGTAAGAGGCCTAAACGACATGTTGTTTAGTTCTTCCCACCATTCTTGATCTCTATATAGCAATAGTAGTCAAAACCATGTTTATGTCTCTCGAGTATATATTCTTGATCAATTTAACACGATTTGAGAGGTGAAACGTGTCTATAGGTGCTCACTTTCTCGAGCATATAAGAACATAAATGTGCAGTCTTGGTATCAGCTCAGACTTTTATAATATATTTCTCGAACTCTTGTAGCTCCTCGAGCCATGGAGAAGTGCAAAAACCGCTAGAGATGAAGTGGTCGATCTGAGTGCAAGCAAACTGAGATCATAAAATGGATGCTTGATCATCTGCATATCAAGTCAACCATCCACCTGGTGTTTTGTCTGTGCCCAAAACAAAATTCTAGTGAACTAATAAATAGATGTATTCATAATTATTCTAAGCTCTTTATAGGCTTTAATTGCTGTGTTTATTTTCCTGTATTCTTATTTCTTTGGTAAGTGGACTGGACACTACTATTATTAGTATTATACATTGTAAATCAGTGATATTATGCCTTACTTCTGTAACTCTCCTTGTTGTTCTGCCACAAAAAGGCACAATGTTATATTAGTTCTGCAGTTCATATATGTTATAATATATTAGCTAAATTTGTAGTATTAGATTTCAATTATATATGTAATATATAAAAAATAAAAGGTAAATGGTCAAAAACGAAAGTTCATTAGACCTCTGAACTTTTAAAAGTAACAATTAAACACATTAACATGTGATTTTTGTGCATCTACACCCAATAGTCGACTATTCACTTAATAGTCGATTATTAAGGTTTTGGCGCGCAAAAGTGCAAAACTATCGACCGGCAAACAGATCCCTAATGATCAGCTATTACATATGAATAGTTCGCTATTAGGCTCAAATGCACAAAAATCGCATTGCTACTTTTAAGAATTCAAACATCTAATGGACTTTTCGTATAAAGTTCAGTTTTTTTTCTTCTAAAAATAAATAAAACAGTTTGATTAGGCTCAAGAACAATTTGTGTCAAATATTAAAATGCTTGAATTCGGGTAGATTCATTACTCAAACTACTCTAGTTAAGCTCGGTTCATCAGTAACCAAATCGAATTTAAACATTCATCAAATCGAACTCGAATAATTTGACTTGGAAGCCAGGAAAGATCTCCATGGCAGAAATCTGCTTACACCTCAGTTGCTTCTCTTCCAACTAGTTCAACTTTCAAAAGGATGGGCTCAAAGCCTCAAAAAGTAGTGACAATAACAATACAAACTGGTGCAAAATCAGAGATGTGGAAGAAGAAGAGTCTGATATAAGAAAGCTAACAACTTTGCACTACAACAAAAATGAATCTCGAGTATACTCAGCAACAAAAATAGTTTGGATCAGTTACCTTTTCTCTCGTCTCATCATTCGCCAAGTGTAAACCTAATGAACCTCCTGACCTTTACGTTCTCCCCGAGAGTCGCAACAGTTTGCTTCACCAAATCCTTCACCAAAACGCTGTCGTCCTTAATGAAGGGCTGCTCCAGAAGAGTAAGCTCCCCAAGCCTTTTCGAAACCCTGCCCTCCACGATCTTCTCCCTTATGTTCTCGGGTTTTTTCTGCAGGTCTTCTCTCTGCATTTCCAATTCTTTCTCCTTGCTCACACTGCTCTCGGGAATATCTTCAGTGTTCACATACTGTACCTGTGGGCACGCCACAACTTGCATTGCTAGATCATCGACAAGTTCCTTAAATTTCTCGCTTCTCCCCACAAAGTCAGTTTCACAGTTGACTTCAATCAGAACCCCTATTCGGGCGTCATGGATGTATGACCCTATCCTCCCTTCAGCTGCAAGACGGCTAGATTTTTTGTCAGCAGTGGAGAGGCCTTTCTTCCTGAGATACTCCTGTGCCTTTTCTAGGTCTCCTCCGGTTTCAGACAGAGCTTTCTTGCAGTCCATCATGCCAGCTCCCGTTTCTTCACGCAATTGTTTAACCAATGCAGCTGAAATAGCAGTCTTCGGAGCTCTGAGTTGAAGCATTGAATGTTTCAGTTCATGGAAGCACACGTAATCCGGTCCATCAAAGTAATTAAACAGAAAGGAAGCGTAAAGGTGTGAAAGGAAACAAACTCCAAAATATCATTCGGCATGGTTTAAGCGGAGGGGTGACCGTCATGATGAATTTTGGCACTAAAATAATAATCGTGGATGAAAATTGGTAATAAAACAATAGTCGTGGATGAAAATTGGTAGGAATTAAACATGTGGACTAAAACTGTCATTTTGATAATACTCGTGGGACCAAAATTGGTATTTGCTCAATAATACGCACATTTCAGAATAGAGCAAATACCAATTTTGATCCCACGAGTATTAGCAAAATGACAATTTTGGTTCACATGTTTAATTCTTACCAATTTTTATCCACGACTATTGTTTTAGTACCAATTTTCATCCACAACTATTGTTTTAGTGCCAAAATTTATCACGCCGGTCATCCCTTCGTTTAAGACATGCCGGAATATGAAATTATTAAGGGTAGTTTCGTGCTTTTCAAATTAGGATTCATATTTGAGCATGAATAAAGGGATTTAAGCCCTAAGATCTATCCCAATTTGCAGTTTTCCTCCTCAAATTAATGTAGGATGAGGAGGAGAACTGCGAATTGGGATCAATCTTTGGGCTTAAATTCATTTATTTATGCTCAAATTGGAACATTAAGTTGAAAAGGACGAAAATGCCCTTAAAATTTTTAGATTTCGGAATGTTTTAAATAAATGGGTGACCGACGTGATGAATTTTGGTACTAAAATAATTGTCGTGGATTAAAATTGGTACAAAAACAATAGTCGTGAATGAAAATTGGTAGGAATTAAACATGTGGACCAAAACCGTCATTTTGCTAATACTCGTGGGACTAAAATTGGTATTTGCTCTTTCAGAATAAGGTAGAAACTTACTCAACAGTTTCCGTGGCTTCAGGAGCAGCAGGCTGCTCGTTAGCTGGTGGTGGCACACTTTTAGCGGCAGTCTGGGCAGCCACCTCTGCGGCAAAATCTTGGCTTTTTTTCTCTAAACCTTCCCCGAGGTTGTATCTCACAAATCTCTTGACTTTTATGTTCTCTCCAATTGTTGCAATGGTCTGCTTGACCCAATCCTTGACCACTACTTTATCATCCTTAATATATGGCTGCTCCAGTAGAGCAAATTGCTCGAGCCTCTTCCTTATCCTCCCATCAACAATCTTGGATCTAATCTGCTCCGGTTTTGACATTAGGTCTTCCTTCTGCATCTCGATTTTTCTTTCCTTGTTGACAATCTCTTCTGGAACATCTTCCGTGGCAAGATACTGTACTTGAGGGCATGCAGCAACTTGCATGGCTAAGTCATCGACCAATTCTCTAAAAATGTCACCTCTAGATACAAAATCTGTCTCGCAATTCACCTCTATCAGGACGCCTATCCTACTATCATGAATGTAAGAACCAATTCTTCCTTCAGCTGTGGCTCTACTCGCTTTTTTATCTGCAGTTGCCAACCCCTTCTTTCTAAGATACTCCAGAGCTTTAGCAATGTCCCCGCCAGTTTCAGAAAGAGCCTTCTTGCAGTCCATCATTCCAGCTCCCGTTTCTTCACGCAACTGCTTCACAAGGGCTGGAGAAATAGCGGCTACACTCCATGGAAAATTGTCATTCATCAGTATATTGAACTAGGCATAGAAATCATAGAAAACAAATAATTGCAGAAAACTATTAGGAGTTTCTCAACACCTTTCAACGTGAAAGAACAACTGAGAAGGAAAAGATGCAAACCTTTAGTTTCTTTCTGCACATCATCCTCTACAACCGAATTTCCAGCCACAACTTCTCCACTAATCTGATTTTCTATATAAGAAGAAGGGGTCGTCAGCACAAGGAATTCATGTGACTGTTTGGACAAACTTCAGTTTCAGTTTATTATTATTCACACAACAATATCAGATGCCAAACCAAGTGTGATAAGTTAGCAATATCTTTTTGGTATATTTAGGAGTTTACAGTAGTACCTGTCCAGACTCTATAAGACCCACTTTGAGAAAATCATGTCACTAATACATCACAAATTACAACAGGTAACTGAGATAACAACTTTTGTAAAAGGAAAAAGTAAAAAGAAGTGGCGACAAACCTTCAGTCAAGTTTTCATTGTCTTGAGAAACAGCATTCTGTTCACTTAAGCTTGAAGTACTGCCATTTTCCAGCAAATCAGTTCCACTTGGTTCCTCTTCACCTTGAGCATCGGTTTCTGCAGCATTAACTGCAGATGGCTCTTCACTTTGTTGATCGATTGTAGTTGTGATCACTTCAGGTTCTGCAAGCTGAGCTGCAGTTTCATCTTGAGCATCGGTTTCTGCAGCATTAATTGCAGATGGCTCTTCACTTGGTTGATCGATTGTAGTTGTGCTCACTTCAGGTTCTGCAAGCTGAGCTGCAGTTTCATCTTGAGCATTGGTTTCTGCAGCATTAATGGCAGATGGCTCTTCACTTAGTTGATCTGTTGTAGTTGTGCTCACTTCGGGCTCTGCAAGCTGGTCTTCAGTTATAGGCAATGAATCATCCTCAGTTGCAGAAGGCTCTTCACTTAGCTGATCTGTGGTGGTTGTGTCCTCGTTTATCGTTTCCATAACTTCCCCATCTTTCTCCGCGGTTTCAGACAGTGTATCATCTACCGTACTAATGTCCACACCTGCTTCATTGTTATCTTTTTCTGACTTTTCAGCCAGCACTTCCTCCTCCCTCTGATCTAAAAACGCAGAAATTTCTTTATTTTTGCGAAAGGCTAATGCAAAGGGATTAGTTGCTTTGTGGATAACACCTTGGCTGAGCACTGAGTTCACCTCTTCGGTTGCTTCTTCTTTCTTCATGGTCAAAGTTGCCTGTCCTCTAGAAATTCGCAAAACACGGACACTAACTTCCTGACCTACTTGCAGTGAAGAGCCCCCCATGATCTCCCCAAGCCCTTCATCAGCCATCTCCGATGTTGGCAGGAACCCCTCTTCCCCTTCAGGAAGTGATATGAAAGCACCAGACCTGGTTAAATTCTTTACTGTTCCTTCAAGATCCTGCCCCTTCACAAACTTCGACTCTCTTCTTTGGTTGTTCCTTTGAGGGGTTCTCTTTGGTGCTCTAGATTTATCACTGCTGCCAGGAGAATCTTTTGGCTGCTTTTCCCTACTCGTTTCATCACTTTCACGCATAGTCAGTGATATCCGTCCTGTCTCCATATTCGCTTCAAGTAACCTCACCGTTACCTCTTGTCCAACAGAAACAACGCTAGTAACATCCTTCACAAAACTGTTACTCAAATTAGAAACATGAACAAGCCCATCTGTGAAAGCCCCGAAATCAACAAAAGCTCCAAATGGCTGGATTGATTTGACCTTTCCCGTGAAACTTGCACCGGGAATCAGATCTTCATTCTTTATAGGAGGCATCTCACTCTTCCTAGCAGGCCTTGAACGTCTCGATGGAGCAGGGGTAGGACTGGCATCTGACTCGACAGGTGAATTTTCTGGTGCCCCCGAAGGACTCTTATCTACAGTGGCCGAGTCTGCCTCTTCTACTGCTACATCAGTCTCAGCTGACGACACTATGGGGGTTCTTAATTTAGGCTGTATATCAAAGCCAACTCTCAAGTGGGGAAACAATCTAACGGGTGTCGAAAATGGTATGGCATATCTTTGGGCAGATAATGTTTGTCTGCCAGGTTTCTGAAAAACGCTGCACCTTGTTAAAAGATTGTTCTTTCTGCTAATGAGGATATTGCACGGAGTTAGTGAAATACTGTTAACCGTAGTGGGAATCACAGGAGCCATGCCGAATGAATATGTGAAATAGGGTACCAAGCACGAGCTATACGAGTTTTTGCATTATTCCCTCACCTGTAAATCAACGGAAGAGACAAATTAAATCCAGCAACTCGAATGTGGCATTAGAAAGAAATATGCAATTCGCGTGTTCTTTTTCCAGTTTCCTTTTATGAAATGCATAGAAAAAGTCAGTAAAACAAGACAGCGAGTGATATAACCTTATCAATCAATATATGTAACCTATATCACATCCTATCAACATTTAGCTTATTTTGCTAACCGTAAAGTCACACATTATAAGCATTCGGAGAACTGGTAATCATCAGCTTAACTAACACCTAAAGAAACCAATTACTTAATGAAATTCATAAATACATACATACATAAATTTATCTTAGAACTTCTATCAACCAAAGTACAATTTGACTACGGTAATTGAGAAATCACACTTAGAATTTAGATGCCATTAAACTATTCCTTTACAGTCATAGAGGCTTCCACGCAAATCCTACATACCTAGCTAACGTGATATTTCAATTCCATATAAACTTCATAAACCAACTTCTTCACTCCATATCACTATATCAAATTAGGCACTGTCTTTAAGTTGCTAAAGTTCATGATACTGGAAATTGGGGTCAAAATTAATTCCTAGGAAGCAACTTTCCAGTTTCCTCTATGCACCAATAAAAAAAATCTAGAAAAAGCTAAACACTTAACCAAATTCATTCCACACATTCCAGCATTTTAAATTCATCCAACTAAATAAGCCTCCTAACCCAAATCCAAAATCCTTAGTTATTCCAAATTCTCAAACTATGCAGACCAACCACAGCATTCAGTGCCCAAGAATTACCAAAAAAACATTAACAATGAACTTCAATCAGCAAAAACTCAAAGAAAGAGAGGAAAAGAATGAAGTTTAGCAGAAACCAAGACTCATCCATCGTCAAGGAACCAATGCACAACACCAAAAAATCAATAAAAATCATAGCTTTACATTAGTATAGTACCAGAAACTATGCAATTGAAGAAAATTGTGGGGTTCCGAGGAAAACCCAGGCTTATGTGTTTGTGTCACCGCTTAGCAGAGGTCTATGTTTGTTCTAGCAAATTTGAGTATTGGTTGGTATGGGTAAAGAAGTAAGAGGGAAACGAGAGGTGGGGCTTCAAATCCTTATCCTGCCATCATCTCATTCTTAGTTTGCTCGCGGCTCGCGCGTTGGCTTGGTTTCACATACTCACTATTGCGCGTTGGCTTGTCGACTTGTTCTTCCCACAGCCACACTGAAGAGATATTCAGATACGGAGCCACTTATCCGCCCACTCAGCTCATTGCAGCCAGCCGAGGCTGTTTTGGTAAATAAATAAAAATCAGTTTATCCATTTCTCTTTTCTTTTATTTTATTTTATACATTTATTATTATTATTATTATTATTATTATTATTATTATTATTATTATTATTATTATTATTATTATTATTATTATTATATAGTATAAATTTCTAAAATCTAAATAAATCTAAGATTTTAATATAGATTATTAATATTGGGCATCTATTTTTATGCATCGCGAATAGAACATACTAGTCATATTAATAAAAATGATATATAAAATTTATTTCAACTATTTCATATTTTTATTTTTAGTCCCCACTAAAGAAAATTTTTGGATCCGCCCATGTTAGTAACTATGTGAAAAAAATTTAATGTTGTATAGTTTGATGGGCAAATTATGTTGTGCAACCGTGTGCACCATGCATGGTGTACACGGTTACAAAAACGGCGTCGTTTTACTTTTAAAAAAAAATTATTTTCGATTGCCGTTAGTTACGTAAACATATGTTCATAATTTTATAATTTCACATTCTGAATGTATAATTATGAAGTTATGGATGTGTAGTTATGCAATTTTGAATGTATAGTTATGAAGTTATGGATGTGTAGTTATGCAATTCTGAATGTATAGTTATAAAGTTATGGATGTATAGTTATGCAATTCTGAATGTATAGTTATGAAATTATGGATGTATAGTTATGCAATTCTGAATGTATAGTTATGAAATTATGGATGTATAGTTCAAATTATGCACAACATAATACCGTTAACGGCAATCGAAACTGATTTTTTTTTTTTAAGTCGGAAGTCAAAACGACGTCGTTTTTGCAACTGTGTGCACCATGCACACTGCATAACGCTCCAGTTTGATGCTCGTTGGCCTGTTAGCTCCTTACTAGTGTGTTCTAGGATTGGATCAACAATATATTGATAAAGTAATCTAGAACAATTGACAAGAGATAGGGAAGAAATGAGAGCCCCAATCTTATTAGGCATACTAAGTTTATATAATCATTGGGAATCGGGAAAATGATCAAATAAGCCCTCAAACATTTGCTAAAGAGTCAATTAGTCCCTCCAACTTTTTAAAGGTGCAATTACATCCATAAACAATGCATTTTGATGCAATGAAGCCCAAATACAGGTAAATGACCTGCTTATTAGGACTCTATGTATCTGAGTCTGTTTAGAACTTCTTGTCCTTGTCACACTATGACTCTCTACTTCTTATCCTTATCACATTGTGACTCTCTATTGTATATATTCACATCATCTGATCTCATTGTAATCAAGTTCAGTAAATACAATACAATCAGTTCTCATCTGGTATCAGTTAGCTAGGGTTTTGTGATTCATAAAATCAAGATCAAGATCCGGCGAGTGTCACGTTAAAAAAAAAAAAAAAAAAAAAAAAAAAAAAAGAGAAGAAGATGCAGCGCTGCGGTGGCAACCTTAATTACCGTGGAGGTCAGCAACGTGGTTTTGATGATCCATGTCAAATTTGTAAAGGTTTCGGCTACACAGGAGTCAATTGTTTTTGGCGCTATGATGATCCGTGTCAAATTTGTAAACATTTTGGTCACACGGGAGTCAATTGTTTTTTGCGCTATAATGATCCGTGTCAAATTTGTAAAAGTTTCGGTCACACGGGAGTCAACTGTTTTCGGCGTTATTCAGGGGCTCCGGGTTCTCAGGCTAATTTGGTGTTTCAGAATGGTTTAGGCGCCAAAACCTCGTCAAATTCTCATACTTGGGTTCCGGATACTGGAGCCACAAATCATGCAACTCCAAACATCGCTTCCCTTTCTACATTGGAGAAGTACACTGGTAATGACACTTTACGTGTCGGTGACGGTATGGGTTTATCTATTAGTCATGTTGGTCATGCCTCTTTTAATACCCCTTCTAGATCATTTACATTGTCTGATATACTTCACGTTCCACGTTTGTCTAATTCTTTATTATCTGTTCAGAAGTTTGCATCCAATAATAAAGTCTTTTTTGAGTTTCACCCCTCCTTTTTTGTTGTAAAGGATATCAATACCAATGAAATACTTCTTCGGGGCAATAGTTCGGGGGGACTATACACACTTTCATTACCTAGTTCGTCTCCGTCAGCGTTTCTTTCCGCTCGTGCCTCGGCTTCCACTTGGCACAATCGTCTGGGTCATCCTCATAACCGTGTTCTTAGCCATATACTTCGATCTTGCTTAGTTGGTGGGTCTCGTGATAATATTCGTGGTCATAATTCTTTATGCAATGCGTGTCAATTAGGCAAATCTGCCCGTTTTCCCCTCCCTCGTGTTGCTTCCTCTAGTTTTCAAGTACTAGATCTTATTTACACAGACATTTGGGGTCCTGCGCCCACTTTATCTACTTCTAGCTTCCGTTACTTTGTGATCTTTGTGGATGACTATTCCCGTTATACATGGTTCTTCCCTATGAAATTAAAGTCTGATCTTTATGTCATCTTTGATAAATTTCGTACTCTTGTTGAACGGTCCTTTAATTGCAAAATAAAGGCCATTCAGTCTGATTTAGGTGCTAAGTACAAAAAGTTGCATTCTTCGTTTGTTCAATTAGGAATTCGACATAGAAAATCATGTGCCTATACGCATGAACAGAATGGTCGTGTTGAACGAAAACATCATCACATTGTTGAAACTGGTCTGGCTCTTCTTGCTCATGCCTCTGTTCCTTTGAAATTTTGGGATTTTTGCCTTTGAGACTGCTATCTATTTAATTAACAGAATGCCATCTTCTGTATTAAATAACTCCAGTCCTCATCTCCTGTTACATAAATTCCCTCCTTCCTATCTTTTTCTTCGTGTCTTTGGGTGTTTATGCTACCCTCATCTTCGACCATATAATCGTCATAAGATGTCATACAGATCTTCTCCATGTGTCTTCCTAGGTTATCCTGAGTCCTTTAGGGGGTACAGATGCATGGACTTACATACTAATAAGATTTACACATGCGGGCATGTCAGATTTGATGAAGAAGTTTTCCCCTTTGCTACTAAAACTTCTTTGCAGGATCTATCTACTCCTTTTTCTGGACCTTGAGCGGAATCTGTTCTCAGTCACAACACACCTATTCCTGCCATGTCCAATGATGAGCCGCCAGAACCGCCGCTACCAGCTTCATTCGAACCAGCTGTGGATCCCGGAGATGCTGCATCGTCCGGTGATCCGGTGGAGCCCGTTGCTCGCCAGCAAGGCCGTCCACGTGGGCGGTCCACCAGGCCCAATGTCCGTACTCATTCTATGGCCACTCGGAGCAACGCAGATGCTCCTCTTTTTGCTCTAGCAGCTCAGGTGTATCCCACGGAACCCACATGTCACTCTCAAGTTGTCAAATATCCTGAGTGGCGTGAAGCCATGGACCAAGAATTCAATGCTCTCCTGCATAACCACACATGGTCTCTAGTTCCACCCACTGCAGGTATGAATATTATTGGCTGTAAATGGGTGTTTCGTACGAAGAGAAAGGCTGATGGTGCTATTGAAAGGCATAAAGCCAGGCTGGTTGCAAAAGGTTTTAATCAGGTTCCAGGCCAGGACTTCTTCGACACATTTAGTCTAGTGGTAAAGCCTACAACTGTAAGACTCCTTCTATCTCTTGCTTTATCATCTGGGTGGTCTATCAAACAGCTAGATGTTCATAATGCTTTTCTGAATGGTAATCTGGCTGAAACAGTTTATATGAAGCAACCCCCTGGTTATATTGATGCTAACTTCCCGAATCATGTTTGTTTGTTAAAAAGATCTCTGTATGGGTTAAAACAAGCTCCCAGGGCCTGGTTTAATCGACTGCATACGTTCTTACTATCAGTTGGCTTTCAAGCATCCAAGACAGATGTCTCTCTGTTCTATTACTCTAAAGACTCTGCTTTGGTTTATCTATTGGTGTACGTGGATGACATTCTTGTAATGGGAAGTGATCAGGGTATTATATCTCAGCTCTTGTCCAAACTGTCTGCTACATTCAAAATCAGAGATCTTGGTGAACCAAATTTCTTTCTAGGTATTGAAATAGTTAAGAGTGACAATGAGATTATTTTATCTCAACAACGGTATATGAATGATATTTTAAAACGGGCTGGAATGTCTGAATGCAAACCCCTTTCTACACCTATCTCTGTCTCGAAAACTGTCCCATTCAATTCAGATCTATATGATGATCCCACACAGTACAGGAGTCTAGCTGGAGCACTGCAATATCTCACTGTCACACGACCTGACCTATCCTTTGCAGTTAATCAGTTATGCCAACATATGCATGCTCCCACCATGTCACACTGGGAGCAACTCAAACGGGTACTCAAGTATGTTAAGGGAACAGTTGATCGTGGTTTACGCATACGACGGTGCTCATCTAGAGACATTCATGCCTTCTCTGATTCTGATTAGGCTGGTTGTTCTGAGGATCGAAAATCCACGAGTGGTTTTGCTGTTTTCTTGGGGAGTAATCTTATATCCTGGGTTTGCAAGAAACAGAGAACTGTTGTCAGGTCATCCACTGAGGCTGAATACGAAGCTCTTGCAGATGTTTTTGCTGAAGTTCTATGGATTATGTCATTACTGCGTGAGATACAGATTCTTGGTATTTCCATTCCAAAATTATGGTGTGATAATCTAGGAGCTACATATATGAGTGTCAACCCAATCTTTCATGCGCGCATCAAGCATGTGGAGATTGATTATCATTTTGTTCGTGATCGAGTAGCTTCGGGCGATATCCAAGTCAACTTCATTTCCACAAAGGATCAACTTGCTAATATCTTCACCAAAGCTCTGTCTGGACCTAGATTTTATTCCCTAAGGGACAAGCTACAGGTTACTTGTATACACTGTGCTTGAGGGAGAGTATTAGGACTCTATGTATCTGAGTCTGTTTAGAACTTCTTGTCCTTGTCACACTGTGACTCTCTACTTCTTATCCTTATCACACTGTGACTCTCTATTGTATATATTCACATCATCTGATCTCATTGTAATCAAGTTCAGTAAATGCAATACAATTAGTTCTCATCCTGCTATCATAGGTCATTGAAGATCCGACCATTTTTCAACGTACTTTTCGACGTATTTTCTGACAAAAAAGTGATCGACGGTCGCCGGTCACGGACTCCGGTTACCACTGCGCTCACCTTCTCGCTGGAGAAGGCCACCAAAGTGGTGGCCTTCTCGATCAGAGAAGACAACCCAGATCTGGGTTGCATTCTCTGAGAAGGCCACCACTGTGGTGGCCTGATCTGCCTTCTCTGATCGAGAAGGCCACCACTGTGGTGGCCTTCTCGCTGGAGAAGGCAATCCAGATTTGGGTTGTCTTCTCCGGCGAGAAGGTGACCACAGTGGTCGCCGGAGCCCGTGACCGACAACCGTTCGACGGTCGCCGATTACTTTTTTTGCCTGAAAATACGTTGAAAAATGACCGGATCTTCAATTCAATGACCTGTGATAGCAGGTCATTTACCTGTATTTGGGGTTCATTATATTGCATCAAAATGCATTGTTTATGGGTGTAATTGCACCTTTAAAAAATTGGAGGGACTAATTTACTCTTTAACAAATATTTGAGGGCCTATTTGACCCTTTTCCCTTAGGAATAACCATTACAAAGCATCTCCACACTGAATCATAAATAATTAATAATAATAATAATAATATAATGTCCATTTAAATTATTTTATAATAATTATGACATTATCTTGTTGCATACTGTTTGTGAATTTGAAAAACGCCGCATGCATGTATGTGTTATCTTGCATTGACCACGCTATTTACTTTTCAATAATCCAGTCAATTACTTTTTGGAATAAGGGTCAAATAGGCCATTGAATTGCACACAATAATGCAATTAGGCCACTGAACCTAAAAAAACAACAATTAGGCCATTGAACTAACCAATTTCTTTCAATTAGTCTAATATACAGGTTTTACAGGTTAGTAACAGGTCACCCAAAAATTTAAAATATTTTTTAAAAATAATTAATTAAAATATATTTTAAAAATAAAAACGTTTCTTCGTCCCCGGCGGACGAAGAAAGTTTCTTCGTCTCCATGGCCGCCGGAGACGAAGAAACGTTTTTTTTTTTTTAATATATGTTAATTTATTATTTTTAAATAATAACTTTTTAAAAAATTATTTTAAAATTTTTGGGTGACCTGTTACTAACCTGTAAATTAGACTAATTGAAAGAAATTAATTAGTTTAGTGGCCTAATTGTTGTTTTTTTAAGTTCAGTGGTCTAATTGCATTAGTGTGTGCAGTTGGATGGCCTATTTGACCCTTATTCCTTACTTTTTTCTTCTATTATTATGTTCTTATATTCTCTCAATTTTTATGTTCTTTCATAATTTTCATTTTATTTTAATTTCATTTCAAGGGTGTAAAAAAATATAAAATTTTGTCAACGTATAAAGTATGAAAGAGAAGTTAAAATTTCTATATTAAGAATATGTTTTTAATTATTATATATTAAGATTGATTAATTTATTACTATAAAGGAAAAAATTAAAGCAAAATTGGAAACATGACAACTTTCATTGCTAATTTTACTTTCAAAAGAGTATGGAATCTTCAATAAAAAGAGTGATGTGTGCTCCCATTTGCCTAGTGTATAGTGAGTAAATCATGCATTTCACATCTCTTTATGAGTCGGAAAGAGATAATTTACTATATCATTTTGTGATAGTCTTGAGTTAATTACTTTTTTATTTAATAATTTAGTAACATTTAAAATAATAAGGTTTTGAAAAAAGAGAGGTTTTTTTTTTTTTTTTTTTTTTTTTTTTTTTTTTTTTTAATTCAAAATATCAAGTCAAAAAGGTTGATTTAAGCGTAGTACTTTTATGTTTAGCATTTTGGATTAAAAACATAATGAAAATTGGTGCCCATTGTAATTTTTTAGCAATTTTTGACATGATAAAATGGCTTAAGTGAAAAGTGATCGAAGGAGGAGAAGAGAAGGAGAATGAGAGGAAGAGGAAGCTAATAAAGAGAGGAAAGAAGATTTATATATGATATTAGTTTTAACTTAATTGGATTAATTAATATTAGTAACTAAATTGCATAAACTATTATATTTTTTAAATCCCAGTAATAGAGATACCACAACATATTTTGTTATTGCATCATAAATTCTTAGAATAAGGGTTTGTGTATGAAAAATAACTTTTGAAAAATGAGTCATTTTTCATAAAATATTTTCATTTCTAGTGTTTGGAATTGGTTGCATTCTGAAAAACTGTATATAAGAGTCTCGATCAAGACAAATCAATAAACACAAAGAAAACAATATTTTTGGTTTTGGTCAAAAATACATCCCGTTATTACATTCACTGTATATTTTCTTATCTTCTTGAATGATAATAATATATAGACATTATATATTGGAGTACAATATAAGTTTTTTTTTTTTTTCTTTTTTATTAAAATGGAAGGGGGATACCCACATACACAAGTTATGCCTCCACCGAGGCTCAAACTCAACACCTCCCACATATGGGAGCAACTTGGTACCATTGCGATCCGTACTATATAGGTTAATGCTTAAAATATAAATATCAAATTTATAAAAAAAATGGTTTACATTATTATTATTATTATTATTATTATTATTATTATTATTATTATTATTATTATTATTATTATTATTATTATTATTATTATTATTATTATTATTATTATTATTATTATTATTATTATTACTACTACTATTACACAATATATAGTATAAATATCTAAAATTTAAATAAATCTAAGATTTTAATATAGATTACTAATATTTAGCATCTATTTTTGCGCATCGCGCATAGAACATACTAGTCATATTATTAAAGATGATATATAAAATTTATTTCAACTATTATTTCATATTTTTTATTTTTAACCCCCACTAAAGAAAATTTCTGGATCCGCCCATGTTAGGAATTATGTAAAAAAAAAAAAAATTTGTTGTACAGTTTGATACTCGTTGGTCTGTTAGCAGCTCCTTACTAGTGTGTTGTAGGATTAGATCAACAATATACTAATAAAGTAATCTAGAACAATAGATAAGAGATAGGGAAGAAAGGAGAGCCCCAATCTTATTAGGCATACTAAGTTTATATTATGCTAAACATTGCATCAAAATGTATTGTTTATTGGTGTAATTACACCTTTAAAAAGTTAAAGAAACTACTTTACTCTTTAACAAATATTTGAGGGCCTATTTGACCCTTTTCCCTTGGGAATAACCATTACAAAGCATCTCCATAATGAATCATAAATAATTAACAATAATAATAAATAGTGTCATTTAAAATATTTTATAACAATTATGACATTATCTTGTTGCATACTGTTTGTGAATTTGAAAAACGCATGCATGCATGTGTTATCTTGCATTGGCCACGCTATTTACTTTTCAATAATCCAGTCAATTACTTTTTTCTTCTATTATTATGTTCTTATATTTTCTCAATTTTTATGTTCTTTCATAACTTAGCTTTCATTTTATTTTAATTTCATTTCAAGGGTGTAAAAAAATATAAAATTTTGTCAACGTATAAAGTATGAAAGAGAAGTTAAAATTTCTATATTAAGAATATGTTTTTAATTATTATATATTAAGATTGATTAATTTATTACTATAAAGGAAATTAAAAAAATTAAAGCAAAATTGGAAACATGACAACTTTCATTGCTAATTTTACTTTCAAAAGAGTATGGAATCTTCAATAAAAAGAGAGATGTGTGTAGGGATGACAATGGGTCGGGTGTGGGTCGGGGAGGGCTACATCCATCACCCGATCCACCTTATATTTTCTCCACCCACCCCCACCTCTAACCCGCATCGGGTGGACTTTTTCAGAACCCACCCCCACTCCCACCGAGTGCGGGTGCCCACTACGGGTACCCACCACTTATCATCTTATTATGTTTTTTAAAAAATAATATTTAAATTATTTACACATAATAAAAAAATAAAATTCATTAGTGATACTAAAACATAAATAATGGAAATATTTAAATATAATAACTAAATTGTTAATTTTTAAAAATAAACTTAGTAGTTTTGATATAGAAAATAGTAAAAAGATACACGGAGTTATATAAACTATTATAAATAACTATATACTAGTATTTATTTTACTATTATATATATATATACACACACACATAGTGGGTCGGGTGGGGTTCTAGGCGGGTCTTGTACATAGAACCCGAATCCAACCCGACCCACCGCGGGTTTTCTTTTTTAAGACCCACCCCGACCCACCACCCACCCAAAAAAACCCGATCCATGCGGGGTAAATTCGGATGGATATCCACGGGTCGGACTGAAATTGCCATCCCTAGATGTGTGCTCTCATTTGCCTAGTTACTGGCTCTATTACATTGTAGAATCTGTTCATTCTCAACCTACTGAAACACAAAGAACCAATAACGCCTCCACTGAGGCTCGAACTTATAATCTTCCAAATGGAAGTCCAACCCGGATACCATTGGACCACATAGTCCTGGTAGTGTACAGTAAGCTAAGTGAGTAAAAAATGCATTTCACATCTCTTTATGAGTTGGAAAGAGATAATTTACTATATCTTGAGATAATTATTTTTTATTTAATAATTTAGTAACATTTATAATAATAAGGTTTTGAAAAAAGATATATATATATATATATATATATATATATATATATATATATATATATATATATAACATAACATAACATAAAAAGCCTCAATTAAGGTTATATCCTTGATTTATGTCCCCCTTTTTAATTTGTATGCAAATAAATGTGTACATTTTACTTTAAATGTTGTACATTCTAATGTTATTTGACAAAATTACTCTTACACCGTTATAACACTGTTAGTTTTTAATTCTAACATTGATAACACATCATTATTACCATACACCTATATCTATCATATCTTTTTCCTATTTTTTAATTATCATTTTATTAAAATTATTATATATTAATTTAATACTTAATTATATTTTAATTAAATTTTTGTGAATGATAAATTATATATGTGTGTGTACAAAATACATATATTATTTGTGTATATATATATATACATATACATATATATATATATATATATATATATATATATATATATATATATATATATATATATATATATATATAAAATTCAAATTATAATTTTTAATTATTTATATTTATCAATGTTTTAATATTGGACATGAATTTTCGCGCATCGCGCATACAAAATGTTAGTATATATATATATATATATATATATATATATATATATATATATATATATATATATATATATATATATATATATATATATATATATATATATATATATATGTTTTCGTGTGGGTGAGGGCTTCAGGTGCGGTTGTGCGGTTTAATTTGAGCCATTCATCTCGCTTTAATCAACGTACAGGATTATCAAAGTTTAAAAAAAAGCGCGGTGGCAATTTTGTAATTTTTGTATTTAGGTCAAAATTAAGGTGAGCGGATCTGTGATTAATGTGCGTGAGTTTTGTGCTTAATGTGCGTGTTTTTTGTGCTTAATGTGCGTGAGGTTTGTGCTTAATGTGCATGGGGATGTGCTATCGTGAATAGTTGTTAAAACTTAAAGTCTATGAGTGAATACTTAAAGTGCGTGAGTTTTGTGCTTAATGTGCGTGATGTTTGTGCTTAATGTCCGTGGGTTTTGTAATTAATATGCGTGAATTTTGTACTTAATGTCAATAGTTGTTGAAACTTAAAGTCTGTGAGTTAATATTTAAAGTGCGTGAGTTTTGTGCTTAATATGCGTGAGGTTGTGCTTAATGTGTGTGGATTTTGTACTTAAAGTGCGTGAGTTTGTGATTAAGATCTAACACTTAAACTTATACTTCTTTGTTCCAGGCACGCGTTTTTTTTTTTTTTTTTTTTTTTTTTAATTTTCATTGATTTGAGCCGTTGATCTAAATTTGATCAACTGCTCAGATTTAACCGCACAACCGTACGGGAAACTATACCCGCACCTGAACCCTTCCCTATATATATATATATATATGTATATATATATATATATATATATATATGAAGTCAAAAAGGTTGCTTTAAGCGTAGCACTTTTATGTTTAGCATTTTGGATTAAAAACATAATGAAAATTGGTGCCCATTGTAATTGTTTAGCAATTTTTGACATGATAAAATGGCTAATAAAGTGAAAAGTGATCGAAGGAGGAGAAGGGAAGGAGAATGAAAGGAAGAGGAAGCTAAGAGAGAGAGGAAAGAAAATTTATATATAATATTAGTTTTAACTTAATTGGATTAATTAATATTAGTAACTAAATTGCATAAACTATTATATTTTTTAAATCTCAGTAGTAGAGATACCACAATATATTTTGTTTTTGCATCATAAATCTCTTCGAATAAGGGTTTGTTTATGAAAAATAACTTCATTTTTCATAAAATATTTTCATTTCTAGTGTTTAGTTACATTCTGTAATTTTTTTTTTCATGTCCATGAATTAAGTAACTTAACATTTTAATTTATAAATTTAAAAAAAAAAAAACAAAGAGCTGAGAAAATATTATGGCCATCTGGCATCAGATCAGCTAGCTAGTTTGTATAGTAAGAGTTATATATGGATATGATATCCATAATTGTAAGCATTTTAATTTAATCCCAGTTTTACGTACGTACACTACAAATACAAGTATATGAAGAGGCAGGACGAAGAAGATATATATATGCTATTAGTTTTAACTTAATTGAATTAATTAATATTTGTAACTAAATTGCATAAATTATTATATTTTTTAAATCCCTATAGTAAAGACACCACAGTATATTTTGTTATTCCATCATAAATTTATTCAAATAAGGGTCTATTTATGGAAAACATGAAAATAACTTCTGAAAAATAAATTTTGAAAAAAAAAAAAGAGCTGAGAAAACTTTATGGCCATCTGGCATCAGATCAGCTAGCTAGTTTGCATAGTAGTAAGAGTTATATATGGATATGATATCCATAATTGTAGGCATTTTAATTTAATCCCAGTTTTCCGTATGTACACGTACTGCAAATACCAGCTGCATAACACCAATGCAAGTATATATATATCTGAAGGGGCAGGACGAAGAAGATGAGAATAAAAACAATTAAGTCCATTGGAGAAGCTAAGCCAAATCAAAGTATAATAAAACAGTTTCTCCAATAATGGCGTCAAAAATATCCATAACAGTAGCTTATCATCATCATCTTCTTCTTCTTCTCCCACTATTCTTTGCCTATGCTGCTGATTCTTCATCAGTAGATGGAGATGTTTTTCTTCAATCAGTTGATGTGAAAGGTCAAGAGCATCTAAGTAGTGCCCAGAAACCAGATTTGGAGATGGATCCTTTAACCTCGAGCTGGAGAATTGTAAATGAAAACGTGGGTGTTTCCGCCATGCACATGCAGTTGATGATAAACAACAAGGTTGTCTGGTTTGACACCATTAATCTTGGTCCCTCCGCCCTGATGCACAATCCTAAGTGGTGCAGAAAAGATCCAAAGGGCCGTGATGACTGCTGGGCTCATGGCGTTACCTATGATCCCGACAACGCTAAAGTTGTCAAGACACTCAAGGTATGTATGCATATATAGATCGATAATATCCAATATAATTATGGGTAAATTGTTGTATTTTGATGTTTAGTTGAACCTGAATATATGGTGCTCGTCGGGAGGGCTGTCGAGCACCGGAAAATTGATAAACACCGGAGGCTACGACCAAGGTATTCGAGGAATTAGAATCCTGGAACCCTGCGATGACTGCGATTTCAAGGAAAACGTTGGACTTTCTTCAAACAGATGGTAAGCATTGCAAGGCGGGCTTATAATTTCTTCTCAATTTACTACTGTAAAATGTAATGTATTTGTTGTTCTGGAAGGTATGCTACTCAACAAAAGTTGGAAAATGGTGATTTTGTCGTGGTGGGAGGGAGAAGAGCTCCCAACTATGAACTTGTCCCGTCAGATCAGCTTAAATTCCCGAACAAACAATTTCCGCTCCGGCTGCTCGTGGAAACCACCGACGGCCATCTGGAGAATAATTTGTATCCATTTGTGTACCTCCTCCCCGACGGTAATGTCTTCCTCTTCGCCAACGATCGCTCAATTATTTTAAACCCTAGAACCGGACAGACGATTCGGGAGCTTCCCAAGCTGCCACGGGGTCCCGGAACTACCCGGCATCGGGGCAATCCGCGCTTCTTCCTCTCAAACTCACCAAAGCGAATGATTTTGTGAAGGCGGAGGTTTTGGTTTGCGGCGGCAATACACACGACGCCTTCAAGGTCACGGAGAATCCGCCGAGGCAATTCCCGCCGGCGTTGAAGGATTGCGGCAGGATTGTTGCGAATCAAGTAGGGGCAAAGTGGGAAATTGAGGAGATGCCGTCGAGGAGGGTTATGGGAGATATGTTGATTCTTCCTAACGGGGATCTCCTCTTGATTAATGGCGCCAAAAATGGAACCGCGGCGTGGGAAGCGGCGGAGGAACCGAATTTCACGCCAGTGCTTTACCGCCCGGATAAACCCAAAGACCAAAGGTTTACCGAGTTGAAGCCAAATCAAATCGCCAGAATGTACCATTCCTCATCGGCGGTTTTGCCCGACGGTAAGATCTTAATCGCCGGAAGCAACCCCCACACGTTCTACGATTTCAAAGCCAAATACCTAACCGACATGCGCGTCCAGAAATTCTCGCCGCCGTACTTAGTCCCCGGACTGCAAAAGTTCCGGCCGGATATCTTGGAGCACCTTTCCCAGAAGCAATTGGTTTATGGACAGAATTTCAATATCCATTTCAAGATGGATGCTGAGGCGGACATGTCCGGTTTTAAGGTTACCATGTATCCGCCGCCTTTCACTACTCACGGGTTCTCTCAAGGCCAGAGGATGCTGATTTTGGGACTCACCTCTGTAACCAACAAGACCATCTCCGCCGTGGCGCCGCCCTCTGGCAAGCTAGCACCACCGGGCTACTACTTGATCTTCGTCGTGCACCGTTGCGTACCCAGCAAGGGAACGTGGGTGCATATTAAATAAAACAGGTTGGGCTCACTTTGCTTGTTCGGTGATTATATGCTAAGTCACTGAATTATCGTGATAATTTACATCTTTTTACAGTTTTGTCGAGTCAAGGTGTGAAGATTGAGAAAGCATAAGAATAGGAGATGGGCATTGAATTTTTTGTTTTTACCACATACTTCTGTAATCTTGTACGAGTACCATATAATAATATATAGAGAAAACATTTTTTATAAGTACTTATGCATGCACTCAGTTCTTAAATTCTTTACATTAATAGTTTTATAATACTTGATTAATAATTAAAATTGAAAATCTTAATCAATTTAATCCTTTGTTCAATCAACATAGAAATCTGTTTAATTCGAGGGTACTGTTAGAATTTTACATCTATTTTCTCCTATTAAATCGAAGAGTTAAATATTGAAATGATCCTTTGATTATAGCGAAATTACTAATTTGGTTCCGAGCAGCAATGTGAAATTTAAGCAATACTCTCGAATTAATTACATTTGCTGTTAGCCCTGACTAGGATGACTCATGGTATTGGATTGAAGACCCAAAAGGGACATATACAATAAAAAAACGCTTATAGGCGTATTGTTGGAGATTTTGAGAATAACTCAGGTGCTTTTGATAAATGAGTTTCGATGTGGAAATTAAAGATCCCACCCAAATGGAAGACGTTTTTATGGAGAGCCATATGTGATATTCTACCCACCACCACTAATCTGATTATAAAGAGGGTGGAAGTGGATCCAGTATGCCCAATGTGTGCTTTAGATCATGAAGATCGTATCATGTGCAATTAGGTTACTGGTGGTAGCATAGATAGATTCATCGTGCAATGAGATTATGGTGTAGGAAGCTTTAGATTTGCCTTGTTGTGTATATGATGATAAGATCTTAGTTGTACTATTAACTCTTTATCTTACAAGCACCTATTGATATTTGGTAGTTGTAACACCCCCGATTTTAAGCGTATTTTACAACATTTAAAACTTAAGTAATAAGGCAAGGACTAATCATTAACGTATTAAAGATGCGGAAGCTAAATAGATAAATCGGGATGTTATGCCACATCTAAACTATAACTTTAGATGCACATGCCAATCTAAATCTACTTAATCCAAAAGTCAATAACTATCCAACATAGTCTAAATGTTCAAGGCTCACAGGTCATACTATCTAAGCTAAGAGAGGTGGGAAGACAAGTCCAAGTAAAGACTTCATCTAGCGCGCTCATGAACGAACTACTCTGTACCTGAAAAACATATGATGTAACAACCGTTAGCAAAAATTGCTAAGTAACCTACTCAAACGCGTTGAAGTACATAATATATATTTTATAGATAAAATCATTTGAGACTTGGAATACATAAGTATAGTCTTAGCAACACTAGCTTTTAAAACATGCATGAGAGATAGAAGTATCATTTGACTCATCAAATGACACAATCAATCATACCGACCAACACACGGCTAATCAATAGAATCAATTCGAGGAGACAATGATAATGATACAAAGATAATCAACAAGGCGGGGTAATCAAACAACAACCAAAAAGGTCACATAGAGGTATGCTCATAAGCAAGAGGGAATACAATAATCACAATCAATGATCAAGTTCCAACCTTTACATCGCTCCATCTTTATAACAGTTCCAACATGTACCTCCGAGGCCACCCTGTACACCAGCCCAACCTTAGCTTATACCATCTGGAGACTAAGCTCCCCGCCTGCTTGTCGCATGCTTGTCGTCGATCTCATAAACATCATATAATACCGCCGATCTCATAAACATCATATAATATACCGCCAATCTCATTTTAGAGCAAAGCTCCTTACCGCCAATCTCATATCAATCATAAACACATAATCATCGACATAGATAATCAAGGCTCAACAATAGGCCAATCAAGGAGTAATCAAGATAAGTTCTGACACCCTATATTTTCCTAAATATTTATACTAAATATAAATATTTTCCAAATAGAGCTATCTATCTATGATTTAAATATTTTTACTAAAAATATAATATGCCTAATTATTTGTAAAATAGGCTCGGGTCTATTTAGTATTATGAACCCGTATTTTTGTACCCAAGTACTCTAAGCCCAAAATGGTTTTAATTCCTAAAAGCCTATTAATTATTTTGGAAACCAAGCTAGATTACCCTAAGTCCAAATATATATATATATATATATATATATATATATATATATATATATATATATATATATATATATATATATATATATATTTCAATTTTTGACATGATAAAATGACTAAAGTGATCAAATTTATGTTGAACTTTTTATTAAAATACTTTTTTTTTAAAAAAAAAAAGGAGAAGAAGGAGGAGAAGAGAAGGAGAATGAGTGGAAGAAGAAAGAAGATTTATATATGATATTATTTTTAAGAGTTAATTCTATTTTTGTCTTAAATTTATAGGTGACAGTTCATTTTTAGTCTTTTATTTTATTTTATTAGAATATGCACATTTAGTCCTAGTATTATTGTTGAATGACCAATTTTTTATTATTTTTTATTTAGTAATTCAGTAAAAATTATAATAATAAGGCTTTGAAAAAAGAAATATGTTTTTTTTTAATCAAAATATCAAGTCAAAAATTGCTTTAAGCGTAACACTAATGTTTAGCATTTTGGATTAAAAACATAATTAATTTTTTTAGCAATTTTTGACATGATAAAATGGCTAAAGTGATCAAATTTATGTTAAACTTTTTATTAAAATACTTTTTTAAAAAAAAGGAGAAGAAGAAGGAGGAGAGGAGGAGGAGGAGAGGAGTACATAGAGAGAAGGAGGAGGAGCGGAAGAGGAAAGAAGATTTATATATGATATTAGTTTTGTTGATAAAGTAAAAAAATGGTTATACGACAATAATATTAGGACCAAAAGTGGATGTTTTAATAAAAAAGGACTTAAAACCGATTGTCAAGCCATCTATAAATCTATGACAAAAAATAGAATTAACTCTAGTTTTAACTTAATTGGATTAACTAATATTAGTAACTAAATTTCATAAACTTTTTTTTTTGTTTTTTTTTTTTTTAAATCCTAGTAAGAGAGATACTTGCATCATAAATTTCTTTTGGTTCGTTTAGAAAGCTGTAGAAAAATGACTTCTGCGGCAGGAAAATGACTTCTGGAAAATAAGTTATTTTAATTTCCAGAAAACATGCATTTTCCTTTCTAATGTTTGATTGCATTATGTAAAATTGTCCATGAATTAATTAACTTAACATTTTAATAAAATAAAAAGAAGAGGGGAGCGGAGGGGAGAGCTGAGAAAATAAAATTTGATGGGCATGAGGCAAGAGCTAGGTAGTTTGTTTGTATATAATAATAGTGGATATCCATAATTGTAGGCATTTGAATCTGAGTAGCGCAATAATGCAAGTATATATATGTGAAGAGGTAGGCAGGACATCGAACATCGAACATCGAACATCGAGAAATAAATAAAAAGAATTAGTCCATTGGAGAAGCTAGATAAATAAAAGATCGAGTTTCTCCAATGGCGTCAATAACAGTAGCTTATTATTATGTTCTTGTATTGTTTGTTTGCAGCGCCTATGGGAAACCAGATTTGGAGATGAATCCTTCAGCCTCGAGCTGGCAAACTGTAACTGAAAACGTGGGTGTTTCCGCCATGCACATGCAGTTGATGACAAACAACAGGGTTGTCTGGTATGACGCCATTAATCTTGGTCGCTCCGCACTGATGCAGAATCCTAAGTGGTGCAGAAAAGATGATAAGGGCCGTGAAGACTGCTGGGCTCATGGCGTTACCTATGATCTCGACACCGCTAAAGTTGTCAAGACACTCAAGGTATATATATAATACTGGCCTGGCCTGGGTACAATTTATTTCATTAATTAATTAATTATATTGTTTTTATGCATATATGTTTAGTTGAGCCTGAATACATGGTGCTCGTCGGGAGGGCTGTCGAGCACCGGAAAATTGATAAGCACCGGAGGCTACGACAAAGGTTTTCGAGGAATTAGAATCCTGGAACCCTGCGATTTATGCGATTTCAAGGAAGATGTTGGACTTTCTGCAAACAGATGGTAAGCATTATTATTTTCAAATTCTGATCTTATAATAATTAATTTAATTTAATTTAATTTAATTTACTACGTTGAACTGAACTGGCAGGTATGCTTCTCAACAAGTCTTGGAAAATGGTGATTTTATCGTGGTGGGAGGAAGAAAATCTCACAACTATGAAATTGTCCCGCCAGATCAGCTTAAATTCCCGAACAAACAATTTCCGCTTCGGCTGCTCGAGGAAACCACCGACGGCTTTCTGGAGAATAATTTGTATCCATTTGTGTACCTCCTCCCTGACGGCAATGTCTTCCTCTTCGCCAACGATCGCTCCATTATTTTCAACCCTAGAACCGGAAAGACGATTCGGGAGCTTCCTAAGCTGCCAGGGGGGTCCCGGAACTACCCGGCCTCGGGGCAATCCGCGCTTCTTCCTCTCAAACTCACCAAAGCGAATGATTTTGTGAAGGCGGAGGTTTTGGTTTGCGGCGGCAATACACACGAAGCCTTCAAGGTCACGGAGCATCCGCCGAGGCAATTTCCGCCGGCGTTAAAGGATTGCGGCAGGATTGTTGTGAATCAGGAAGGGGCCAAGTGGGAAATTGAGGAGATGCCGTCGGGGAGGGTTATGGGAGATATGTTGATTCTCCCCGATGGGAATGTCCTCATAATTAATGGCGCGAAAACCGGGACCTCTGGTTGGGACGCGGCGGAGGAACCAAATTTCACTCCGGTGCTTTACAGCCCGGATAAACCGAAAGGGGAAAGGTTTACTGAGTTGACACCAACAAAAATTGCCAGAATGTACCATTCCACTTCTGCGGTTTTGCCCAACGCTAAGATCTTAGTAGCGGGAAGTAACACCCACGATTCCTACGATATGAAAGCCAAATACCCAACCGACATGCGCGTCGAGAAATTCTCGCCGCCGTACTTAGCCCCCGCACTGCAAAAGTTCCGGCCGCAGATCGTGGAGAAGCTTTCACAAACGGAATTGGTTTATGGAAAGAATTTCAATATCCATTTTAAGCTAGATGATGCGGCGGACATGTCTAGTATTAAGGTTACCATGTATCCGCCGCCTTTCACCACTCATGGGTACTCTGAGGGCCAACGGATGCTGATTTTGGGACTCACCTCTGTGGCCAAGGAGACCATCTCCGCCGTGGCGCCGTCCTCTGGCAAGCTTGCACCACCAGGCTATTACTTGATCTTTGTTGTGCACCGTGGCGTACCCAGCAAGGGATTGTGGGTGCATATTAAATAAAACAGAATTGAAGATACGGCCTCGCTCGTTCAGTGTTGACTGTATTTGGGTGCATTTAATTAGCCCTACATGCTGATTGAGTCATTGAATTATCGTGATTTGTATCTTTTTATAGTACAGACGAACTACGGTGTGAGGGGGGAATCCAACCTATAGAATAGAAGACGATGGGCATTGAATTTTTTTATTTTTGTAATCTTGTACAGAGTACCATATAATAATATATACAATACAACATTTTCTATAAGAACTTATGAGCTCAGTTCTTAAATTCTTTACATAAATTAATAAATTAAAGAAATTGAAGAGTGGGAGGAAGTTAGAGGTTTGCAGGTTTGAAACATCTCAAAATTATACGTACAATTGTTAAATTTTGTTTCTTATGAAATGGTAATTGTGATTTCTTTCCTCCTATGATAGATTATTAATGCAATCATGAGTGGGTGGAATACTGGAAAATATATATGTATACTCATGATTATTGTTGTTGGGAGAAGGAGTTTGTGTTACCAACTCTAGTTCTCCCAAATGGAGATTCTCTATCTTCCTCTTTTCTTTCAAACCTTTAATTTCCGACGGGCTTTTCACCTTAGTGCATGTGAAAATGATACTAAAAAACAAAGCTAGTGCAATAACATATATTATCAAATGATAATGTAACTAAAATTTACGACGTAGTTACAATAACGTAGAAATGATACGACGTAGTTTTACTCATACAATAACGTATATGCAAATGAAATGATACGACGTAGTTTTACTTCTTGATCCACATTGCAATGTGGATCATGTGGACCATAGATAAACGTTCATTTTTAGTATAATGTTTGTTTTTAATATGCAAGTTCATTTTTAAATATTATACCATATAGTGAACCTTCAACACAAAAAATTAACATTCAATGTATTAAAAATTATTTTTAGTATATTAAAAATAAACATTATGTCAGTGGATTTGATTGGGTGATTGTAACACCCGATTTTACTACAACTCCGCTATTATCTAAAGAAATAGGAACCGAGGATTCAAATGCTAAGTCTAGAGTGTGGCTTGTGTCCTTTCGTAACTTAGACTACTAGGACTTGTTTAGGCCTCACCTAAACCTTTCCACAAATATCTTGCTATAACTCCTTCCCAACCAAGCCCCATAGGGTTCCTTGAGCTAGGAAATACCAAGGATGGGAGCTTGGATTGACCTAGCATCGGTATTGTTTGACTGCATGTACGAATTTGAATGGAGTTTGGACAGATGAGCGCATGTGAGTATGTGACTGACTTTTTATTCTTCTTTATTTGGCAGGGTTCTAAGGGATAACAAGTTGGAGCTATCAGAGATGGTGGAAACTCGTAGAATCTCCCCCAATCAAGTTAGTAGACAAAAATTCAACGACCCAATTTATCACACGGGGCAAATATATGCGACGTAATATATGCACGTAGGTTCAATTCCTACTGGATGCACGCAATCAGGACATTGGAATCTCATCCATAATTGATGTCACATAACACAATTTAGAAAGGGAACTAAAACATGATATAGCATTTTCCTTTAAAAAAAAAACTATAATCTAAAACAATTAATAAATAAAGATAAAAGGGAACTAAAACATGATATAGCATTTTATACTGCAACATTAAAAAAACATAAACTGCATAATCACCAAAAAAGAACTTGTAATCCTTACTTCACCTATAGAAACTAAAGTTAATAGAATGGAATGCTCCAAATTGTAAAGCCAAGCTCCAAATTGCTCTTCCTCAATCTTCTGTTTTAGTCTTGGTGATGGAGTGCTGAGTTTTGGGCTATATTTATAGGTGATTTAGGAGTGTTTGAGTACAACATGAAGTTGAGAGATTGAGTTTAATTTTAACTGGGAATTAAGCATGCATGTTTTAAAGGATTTTTATTTATTTAAATCTTAATAATTTAGCCATGCAGTTGAGTTTTGATGGGAGTATGAAATTTAGTAAATTTAACCGAGAATTAATGGAGAATTATAAAACTAATAATGTAGAATATAATTTTTAACAGCAAAAAGGAATAATATAATATTGTTAAATAGAAATATGAATTTTAATATTGTAGTATTGCTAATATTATGTTTGAGGGTTTACAACTCAATCATCCATTTCTGACTGACATATGTTCAAATATTATATATATGTTATAATAATGATAAAATTAAAATTAATTATAATATATGTTGCTTCCTATTTCTAGTATTTGTACTGTCAGACGATTTATTTGTCACGCACGAAGTATTATAATAGTGTTCTAATATTGTCCTATTGTATTACAAATAGGAATTTGAATATGGAATTATAGTACGAATAGAAATGTAGAAAAGAATATATTTTATTAGAAATTGTATTAAACTATTTTACAATATTAGAATATGAATTTTAATGTAGAATTATAGTACGAATAGAAAAGTAGGAAAGAATTGATCGATGATTGTCGCGTTTTTTACTACTTTACTCTTGCTAGGTATAGCGTAAGAGTTGATTGTGTTGGGATGATTTTCGGATTATGTCGTTCTCAAGGGATGGCCGCTCGGAGTTACCCCTAAGTTGCTAACGTCATAAAGTAAAGACATCGGTATTGTTTGACTGCATGTGACGCGCACACAAAAGATAAACGTCGTAGTGAACTAGTAAAATGAATGCTAACAAGTGGTAAGCAAATGAAAGGTAGATAGGGTTGAATTGCTTAGTATGTGTTAAGATGCTTATAGAATCATTAGACATAGGGAAAGAGGATTCAAATGCTAAGAGTGTGGCTTGTGTCCTTTCGTAACTTAGACTACTAGGACTTGTTTAGGCCTCACCTAAACCTTTCCACAAATATCTTGCCTATAACTCCTTCCCAACCAAGCCCCATAGGGTTCCTTGAGCTAGGAAATACCAAGGATGGGAGCTTGGATTGACCTAGCATTGGTCAATCCCTCAAACAACCATAGGAGGTGATCAAGTTCCTTTGATGCAAACAAATAAATCCCCAACAACAAGACATAGAAGCATTGCAATCAACCAATCCCTAATTCAAGAACTAAGTCACAAAAGCATCACCATCACACATGTAATTTTGCATTTTCTCAATTTAATGATATTAATTAAACGACTGACAAATTAGTCTGACAGATTCAACGATGATATCAGTCAGATAGTTGAATCACTAAATAGCTTGCGGAAAGAGTAAACTAAGGCAGACAGCGAAAAGAACAACACACAAGATGTTTACCCAGTTCGATACAGTGTGTATCTACATCTGGGGGACGATCACATAGGCGTCCAATCCACTAACAAATAATCCAATGTACAAAGGTAGAGAACAATAATCTCACACAAGTGCCCCACACAAGGTACGTACCCAGTCTACACTGATTTAGTGGATTGTTGAAGATGGAGAGCCGTGCATACAGAAGTCCAATGAAATGCCTTCACTTGGAGAGCTAACTCTGATGCAGTCCACTTCAATAACGCAGTCCAATGTTGTTCCCACAACTGTGTGATCTTAGCATCCTTTTCGTTTAAGCAACGATATCTCTTCTCAAGTTCTTCATCATAATCAACAAGAACAAATTGTCTTGAGAAGAGTTATGATAATCAAGGATGTGATCTCTTAGTATATGTCGGAGTGTTTCTTTCTTCTCAAAAGCGTATGTATTTTTTTTTTTGAAAACGAATGTAACTGCGGAAGCGAAAATAAAACTAAAAGAAAAGGAGAGTGCTACCGCCACGCTCAGGTATTTCTCTATACCCAAACGCTAAGGCTAAATTTACAATTTACAATAAACAACTCAAAATATGTATTAGTACAAAAACAACTAACAATTCAAATGTCTAACTAATAAATGATATCTCTAGGCGGTTCACTCATTCTCATGTCCAATGCTCATGCAAGAGTTCCTGCAAAAACAATTAAAGAATAGAAAACAAAGAAACACACAAATTCAGCATTAAGCTTGTAAGATCTACTTCACCCCGTAAAACATTTTGCACATAGCATGTAACATATAGGAGAAGATAGGCATTCAAAAAATATAGGAGAAGATAGTTTGCTTCTAGAATGACCCCTTAAACATTTTTATTTTCATCAACAAACGAATAATCTTTAACTTTAACCATTTATAATATATATTGAGGAAATCACACATCCAAATACAAAAATATCCATAACAACTTCTAACAAAACGACTAAGGCATTGCCTATCCATAATCCAAAATCATTCAACCATTATTCTTTCCTCAAGATTCCCATATAACATTTATCAACATTTCCATACACCCATAACCTCAAAATATTTCATAGCATCCTCATTACTCAATTTCTTTAAATCATAATCATAATATAATCACCAAAATAATTTCCAATAATAACCAAATAGAGTTTCCAACTCCAAAAATAATAACCAAAGAGAGAATTTCAATCTCTCAACATAATCTCAAAATAGTATTACCAAAGAGAGAATTCCAATCTCTCAATTTATCTCTTTCCAAGAGAACATCTTCCAATGATACATTAAAATTTCTCAAAATCAGCCACACTTGATATATATAAATTGCCAAGAAGAAATGGGTACCAAATGGAGGATTTTCAAATTCTCAAAAAATAGATTTTCATAAACAGGGAGTTTTCACGGCTCCCTAGTGAGTCAGCTTTTACATCACTGCTCACTCCTCAAAACAACAGGGAAGTTAATATAAAACTCCCTAGTGAGTCAGTATATCTCAACTGCTCACTCCACAAAACAGAGAGTTTTTAGGCTCCCTAGTGAGTCGGTATATTCCAACCGCTCACTTCACAAAAACATCAGATGGCACCACTTTCCATTGACAAAATATATATATATATCTAAAACCTCAAAAGTTCACCACTTAAAGCAAAATCTTTCCACCCAAATAATACTTTCAACTTTACACCTGAATCTATAACCTTTGTACCAATATTTCCAAAAATGTATTTCCAAACATCCTATTAACCTCATAGATATAACACAGATTAGCATATTCCACACCTAATTATTATGAACACAACTCTCCATATTTATAAAAATGATAACAGTAATGATATTTCACAAGCAAGCAACTTCCCAATATCTCAAATAAGAAACTGACAAAAATTTTCAGAAACTATGACCTAAATTGCAGAATTTACTGAGAAAAATAGGTAACGTATTTTCATACAAAATTTTCCAGATAAGTAGTAAAAAGAGTCTAGATTACATAGAAAAAGTTTCAAGCCAATCCAAGGCCTAGAAGTATTTTTCCCGAAATATTTCCCTACACAGCACCAGACTGTAATTTAACTGGCAGAACACTACCTCAACTTTACGAAATTATTCTGGAAAAACCTAAACATATTTTTAATCAAAACTTTTTACAAAAATCAATTATATCAAGTCTAGATTCTCCAGAAAATTTTTCAAGCAAAAATAAGTTTAGTAAACATTTTTCACGAATTTTTCTTTCCAGATGCGCCAGTCAGAATTTTCTCAGGCAATGATCAAATTGTGTAAAATTTATCCTTCTTAATCACCACAAAATCACCATATCACATATGCAGGGTTTTGAAAAAATCTAAACACATATATCTATTCGCATAATATAATCAAATAACTTTTCACGTTAAATATCACATATTCATTAAAATCATGAATCACATAAACACATAGGAAAAGTGATTTTTGATTTGGGGCAAAAGAAATTTTAGTGAACATAAATCTTACCTCTAATAATGCCCAAAAGCAATCACCTAAGCTTGATGATCTTGACATCTAATTCTTGAAATTAATTGATAAGAAGAAACTGCTAGGGTTTTATTTTTGTTTGGGAGAAAGGAGGGATTGTCGACAGGAGAGATAGAAAAAAATATATTGAATTAGCTTATTTGGAACAATATGACTACTACTTAAACACTTAACTAATAACTTGTATTATAAATAATAATTCTAGTTGTAGGAGACTACAATACTTAAAAACTTAATATAATATTAATATACATATTAGCCTACTAGTACTTAACATATATATATATATATATATATATATATATATATATATATATATATATATATATATATATATATATATATATATATATATATATATATATATATATATATATATATACGTAACACATATATAAATAAATAATTATTAGCCATAATACACCGTTTAGAAATAAAAGAGTAGCAGTAGTAGACTAGTTTAAATAGTTTTGGGTCACATAAAATAATATAATTACAAACCGTATAGTAAAAATGTTTTTATTTAGCATAATATCTATTTTATAAAATTTTATTTAGAATAATAATATTTATAACAAAATACTCAAATAACCGGGGTATCACACGTTGAATCGTGATGAGTCTTGTGTGTTCTTCGAAACTATGTTTGGTTTACCCGTTTGATAAGCATGCTAGTTCGGTGTTTAAATGCTAGCGTGTGTGTTGTTTGTACCTTCCAATTGGTTGATGATAACTTGTGTTATTCATCGTTGTTGTTGGACTTTGATCCATTCCTTGATTGAGTATGGTTTCATATCTTCGTTGTGATACGTTGATTGATTCCTGTTGTGGTGTGATGTGTGTGTGTGGCTTTACCTGATTTGCACGATTAGTGGAATGGGACACTAGTCACCAAGGTATTGCAGCGGTCCTCGTGGTGGCCGTGACGTGATTATGGAGTTTGTGACCTTTGTGTAAGGTTCACGTATTTATTGGGAGGCATGTGTTGCCGTGTGTGTGATCGGTACCCTCGTGTACTATGAATTGGTGGTTTTGTTGGTGGTTTGTCGGCGGATGGGGACGACGGTCCTTGGAGGGAAAAGGTTGGACTTGGTTGTATAGGGGTCCTGGAGGTAATGGTTGGAATAAGAAATAAGGTTGGGGGTAGCCATAAGGTTGGAACCGGGCATAAGGAAGGCATATCAACTCGTGATGGGTGATGTCAGGAGGGCTTGTGTAGCCGTTGTTGTGAGTTCTTCTCTTGTAACGTGTGTAGTCACAAAGGCATGTGTTTCCGTGGGTGAGTCTTATTCCTTTGCGTTATGCATGTCGGGTTTTGATCTATTGTGTGATGATAGATCATACCTTGAGAATTCTTGTGAGTCGTGTTGCTCTTTGTGGTCTTGGGATGTGTTCCCGTGTTCTTGTTGAGAGTGTTGAGTCTTGTGTTGACTATTACTCTTGGTTTTGTACTTATATACTTATGTATTCCGTTTTGAAAATGGCTTTACAACTTATATCTTACCTATGTATTTTATTTCACATGTATTGGTGGGTTACCAGCATTATTCGCTGATCGGGCGTCGTCCCATGTTTATTGTGTTCTTTCAGGTTATGTCTAGGCGAGTGCGCGGTCTAGTACTTGCTAGTATAGCTTCTCCCTTACGTTTTGTGGCCCGTGTGCCAGCTTAGATGTAGAACAATGAGACAATGGGTTTAGATTTAAATATTGCAGATGTTGCCTGTGCGTTCATCTCTTTGGTGAACGTGGCATAGCACCCCGTATTCCAGTTTATTTATATACATCTATCTTTCAGTCTTCCGCTGTGATTGTTGTTTGGTTTAGTTATCTGCATGTTTAAGGCTTTAAAATAGCTTGTTTTTAGGGGGGGTGGGTGTTACAGTTGGTATCAGAGCCTAGGTTTGAGCCTAGGATGTTAAGTGTTGGACCATAAGAACCTAAGTTGAGCTTAGGTTAGTGCTCTAAGTTGAGACCTTAAGTTGTTTAGTGAAGCTCTTGTTGGAAGTGTCGGATCTAGTTTAAGCAGATGCCGAGCTCAAGTTAAGTAGTGGGGGTACCTTGTCTCCTTTGGTTCTGTGATCCCGAGTGATCTAGTTTAGGGTTCTTGTGGTGTCAGTTTCTGTTTGTGGCTTGTTCCTTAGCTGAGCAGTCTCGTTTTGAGTAGATCGTTGGCTAGTTTTGAGCAGGAGTCAGGCTCGGTGTAAAGTTAGTTTTCCCTTCTGGTTAATCTTTTATCTATCACCTTATCTTTCTTTCTTATCGATCTTACCTTTGTGAACCCTCCACCTATCTCTAAGTCTTGTCTCTCGTTTTGTTAATCGATGGTTTTGGTGTTGAACTTCGTTGTGACCAAGCCTATCAATCTTACTACCTTACTTTAAACCCTTGTTTCCCTAACCCTGGTTAGTTGGCGAACACCTTTATTGCTTAAACCTCGTTTGCAACCCATCTCTTAAGCTTTGTCCTCCGTTTCGCAAGCTGACCGTTTTCGTTGTGGAGTCTTGTTGCATCCCTTGCTTGTTTTGTTAGTAGGTCCGCTGGTAGTTGTTTGCTCAGTTGTGCGTTTAGTCGTTCTCTCTTGTTTGCCATGGTTGTTAGCTTGTAGTTTTAGTAGTTGGTTTAGTTGCTTTGCTTTTAGGAAGATGCCGTCCGTTTCAGTTAACCAGAGGTTGGACCAGATTGAAGCCAGTTCAAGCCTTAGAGGAGAAGATGACGAAGAGTCCGAGGAGTCGGAGAGCGAGTCCTTCTAGTGTGAAGCTGTGGCTATCTTGTTCGCCTTTCCTTAGTAGTTGTATCTTCTTAGCCGTTGTTGCCGTTTGTAGGTTGTTTGTTGTTCGCTTTTGTGCTCGTTTTGCTTGTTGCTTTGTTGTTTAGTTAGCTTAGTAGTAGTTGGTGCTTTGTGTTGGTTGTTTAGTTCTTAGTGGTTGACTAGGAGTCGGTGTTTGTGTTAAGGCTAGAGTTCGTGATGCTCAATTTACCTGTTTATTAAATTCTTGCGAATCCTTGTTTTGGTATGCCTTCTTTCTTGCTTTGAAATCCTTGTGAATCCTTTTTGAGTTTTGACAAAAAGAGTTTGTTCTTGAACCTCTTGTCACAATGTTGTTTTCTATCACCGTTTACTTTTAATTCGTCGTACCCAAGATTCGGGGACGAAGCTTCTTTGAAGGGGGAGAGGATGTGACACCCCGAAATCCAAATTCAATTAAGGGATTAATTGAGTAATTAACCCTATTTCAATTAATGGTTTAATTTCTAAAAATCCTGAAAATTCAATAGTCGGGGACTAGTAATTGACTAGTCAACCCCAGAAGCATCTGTTTCATCCAAACCAACTGAGTGCAACATCCGCCAGCGGCTGTTGGTCCCGAAAGGGTGGTGAGAAGTCTAGAGGGGGGGTGAATAGACTTCTCTAACTTTTTCAAACTTCTTCTGCAAACAACACTTTGTAACTTCAACTCTAAGTAACAAGCATAAACAAGTATAACAACTTAGAGTGTGCACAGCGGAATTGTAACGGCAAAGTGTTATGCTTTAAATTGTGTCGTGCTCAAGAGAGATTCTATACATGCATCACGTTAGAAACACTTGATATAGATGTAGGATGATGTATATAAAATTTCACTTGCATGCAAACGAGGGAACTATCAAACCCAGACAGATAAAGATACGCAATAAACCGTAACGGGTTAGTTCACAGATAATATAGGCATGCACGAAATATATATGAGCAGTAAGTAAATAGAGAGAGAGATTTATAGTGGTTCAGAGGTGGTGTAATCCTCCTAGTCCACTCTTCTCCTTTCACTTCAAGGAGGAAATTCACTATTCTTCGATCAACCAGATACAATAGTGAATAAGTGCCCAACGACACTTCTCCGAGTGCTTCGCACAAAGCTACACTCCACCAAGGTTTTTCGCAAGCTCCTCTTGTTACTCCGCCTTCCCGAGTACTTCGCACCAAGCTGTACTCCTACACCACGAGAACTACGCACAAAGCTACGCTCTCACCGGGTTTTCACAAGCTCCCCTTGTTACTCTGCCCGTTACAACCGAGTGCTACGCACAAAGCTACACTCCAACTGGGTTTTTCACTCTCCCTAGTTACTCTACCCCTTTTCTACACTCAGTAGAAGATTTACAATGAAATACAAAGATTTTTCTCTCACTCAGACTTGAATTTGATCGTGTATAGCTCAATATATCACTTGATGATTGATTGGATAATTTTCTTGTTCAAGTCGTGCTTGTCTTCAAGTCTGCTTGGGCAATTTATAGCAGATGAAAGCTATTTGCCCGTTGATCAACTTTCAATCTCGATCGTCCATTTTGAATTGTAGTTGATCAAATAATTTTGCCAACTTGGTCTGCAAAAATCATTTCGCCGTCTGTCAGAAGATTTAAATAAATTTGCCGTTGCTCCTCTTTAATCTGACAAAGCTTTTTCCTTGGCATGGGTAGCCTCCAAATTTGAATTTCTCTGGCATGACTTTTGTTGAATTATTGATCTGATGTGCCAAGTTGATCAAATAATTTGTCTGCTGATTCTTGCTTGAGTATTAAAAAGATCTCCTTCGTATATCAGCTTCTTCTTCTCCTTCGACTTCTTCTGCAGAAACAGAGCTTCAAAAAATGTTTCTGTCTAATTCTATCATGATGTCATAGCTCCTTTTGATGAAGTCATGTCCCAATAGTATATCATGTTCCACCTTGTATCATGGACTATATATATCATGTTCCATTTCATATCATGTTCTAGCTATCATGTTCCACCTTGTATCATGGACCATATATATCATGTTCCACCTTGTATCATGGACCATATATATCATGTTCCATTTCATATCATGAGCTAGCTATCATGTTCCACCTTGTATCATGGACCATATATATATCATGTTCCACCTTGTATCATGGACCATGTATCACGTTCTATTATATATCATGAACCAATATTATGAAATCATAAAATCACTTCGGGCAGGAATCAAACTGTGGACCATTTGCTTTGTTTGGCAAGGCTTCTTCCATCTCAACTGGGTAACCAATTGATACAATCCAAGACTTAAATTCTTTTGACTTATCTCCTCCACGTGTTCTCCACTAGCTTGATCACATTGTGATGTCATTACCCGATAGTCGTGACGTCATCACCCGATAATTCTCAACTATCACGATAAAAATTGTTCTTTCATGATAGTATAACCTGATATTACTATCATGATGACATCATCTCCTGATATTGCTACTTCACGATAGCAATTCATCTTTACACCAAAATTGCTTCTAATGAGAATCAAACTATGGATCATCTCGCATTAGGCATGCTTCAACAAGTCTTCTACCATCTCGTCCATCTCAACCTTTGATGACTAGATGCTTCATAAATCTGTTAAGCTATGATCTCGTTTTCATTTATTCTTCCTTCAAACTGCTTTTTCGTAGACTTCATGTAGGCTTCATGGCAGTGGTGCACTATACTTGGTGAACCAGAACTGACTCAAATAAAATAAAATTAGGGTCTACAAAATACATTTGGCTCATCAAAACTTATACAATATATTCCTAACAGTTTCCCCCTTTTTGATGATGCCGAAACTTATACCCAAGTCATTTGGCGATGTCAAATTTTTGAAAAATAATCTTTTTGTCCAATTTTATTGCGACTAGCCATTTGACGGGTTTAACACATTTAAGACCTAGAGATTTTAATTTTGGACGGTCCTAAACGTATATTGAGACTATAACGCGGGGTTGCGTATTGAATTTTATCTTTTAATTTTTCTTCCTCCTTTCAATTTTATTTTCTCAATTATACGCCTCACATGCAATTACTAAGTCCAATTTAAAATCTTGAGACTTTAAAGCAATTAACATACTAGACAAAGTAAAGAAATAAACCATATGCTAGCAATTTATATAATGTTCCAAAAAGCATAATTCGAACAAGCTAGCTATTATGTACACCAAAAATTGAGGCTTCAAAATTTTACCTCTTGCCAATTAAGGCATTCACGTGTGTCCTTAATTCCTTGAAGTCTCGTTTCTTTCCTTCGAGTTGGTATGGTGCGGTGACTTGCTCGGTAACATAATTTCCATAAGCTTCTTGAACATTGTCACCCCGTAACACTCCGGCTTGGTACCAAGCAACACATTCTTCAAATGATCTTCCATCCACCATTTCGTTGCTTGTGTGCCCAAAGAATGTCTCCAACTCTCGTATAAGCTTCATCTTGTTTTCTTCATAAATTGATCTTGAAGGTGTTGATCTTTGGCATTCTTGTTGGCTAGGAAAATCCATGCTTTGAGGGGTCACCAAATAATCCATTATTCTCCTTTTTCCTCGGCCTTGAGCTCTCGGTGTGGGTGTTACTCCTCTTGGTGCTCCTGGAGGTCTAACAAGCTCAACTAGTGGCCGTTGTGACGACGATCCAATCAAATGGTTCACCAAATGACTTGGAGCTCCTCTAGCTCTTTCCCCCTTTTCGGCAGCATCCACATAATGTTGGAAACTCGCCGAAGCTTTGTCTTGGCTCTTTTGGACTCCAATTAAAAGATCATTGTTCACGCCAACTTGATGTAGTAGAGCCTTCAATTGGTTCTCTACCAATCGTAGCCTCGATTCACACTCCGTTCCTTTCTTTCCTAAGTCAAGGAACATCTTCAAGACTTCCCCATTACGCTCTTCTTGCTTAGTAGACATTGTGGCCATATCACCTTGGATTGATCCTTGTCCAAGTAACAAGGATTCGGCCCTTTCATATGCTTGCTTGTGAAAGTCATCTAATTTGGTATCAACATTACCAAATTGATTTTGGACTTTCTCAAACTCTTGAAAAACATCTCTTCTCAACTCTTGAATTTCTTTTCGTACATCCCCAATAATGTTTTCTTTCAAAGCATTAATATCAATGGGAGTAGAATGTACCTCCTTGTGTGTCTCATGTGGATGTCTCGGCAGTGTGGTGTTATCCGGCTCCGGTGCTTCCACATGTGGTGTATCTTCAAGACACAAGGGCTCATCATGAGTGGGAATGAATGGTTCGGCAGTGGCAATATGAATCGGTTCGGCACGGCTTAGTGGCAAAGGTGACACTTCAATTTGTAGCACATTTTCTTGTTCCTCCATTCGGCTTTCATCATCAACATTTGCTTCTAAATTTTCATTCACCGAATTTGTCACATCCGTAGCCGTGTGGGGTGAAATAGCATCAAAACTAAGGTTGTCATCCCCTATATTCGAAGGAAATAGGTCTAATTCTTGCAAGCTTCCACCTTCGGTCTCCTTCAAATGTGATGCTTCCCCATGTGTGCCGTGCACTTCTTCTCTAGAAATAACCAATGCTCGGGCAATATCATCACGAGCAAATCCATATATTGTCTCAACAGCATTTTCGGGAACTTCTTGAGCCACTTCCTTGCCCCGACTAATGGCAACTTTCTTAACAAAGCACTCATTAATCACCGAAAGCCTAGTTGCGGTAGCAAGATTTCTTGTTCCAATCCATTGTAGAGCAAATTCCTCCAACTCTAGAGTATCCGGTCCTATTGTTGTAGCAACCGAATTATGATCACTTAGTCTCTAATTTCTCTAAACTTTCACACGTTCATACTCCTTCAACAACTCACTACTTGCCCCATAAGTTGGAATGTCATCTACACTCCCAACTTTACTTGGAATTCTCTCTTCTTCATTCGGGTTTGGGGTGTGGGTTACGGGTATGGGTATGGTAACAAATTGATTGCTACAAGCATCATCACTACCCCTTCCATGAGTATTGGATTCCCCGTGACTAGTAGCTCGGTTAGAAGGAGGCTTTTTGGCTAAGGAATGGGTTGATGCATTTGCCGGTTTTCGTTTTCGGATATTGGCTAGGGAAGTATCAACTGGGATTGGGGTTCGAAAAAGGTAATTTTGGTTTTGTATGGGTTTTGATTTGGATAGGGCAACACCTTTCAACTTCAACAACTCCCCAACAACAAAACCGTATCCAATATCATTAGGAAACCATCCATTCACCAATGGTTTCGCTAGGCCAATTTGATCAACTATTCGGCCATATATAAACCGTCCCCAATCTACGGCAACAACATTCACAATGGCATGCATCAAAGGCAAATTTTTCTTAGTAAAATAATTCCTACTAGAATATGCACTCAATAGTTTTATGCACTATATCAAGTAGCATTCCATATTCGTGCTTCAACATAACCTTAAAGCCATTAGTACACGTCTCGACTTGTGCGGTTTCGTGTCTAATTTCACTCCAAAAATCATTTAAATCAAAGCCGTGATCTTCAACTTTCAACAATTTTTCCTCCAATCCAAAATGAGTTCTCACATCATCTAACTCAATTTTTAACACAACTCCTCCAACAGTAGAATTTATAACACCATGTTCGACAAATGCGTGTCTATAAAATTCTACTACTTCATTCAAATAGAAACCATCATACTTGAAAGAGCAAAATTTCAATAACCCACTACTTTCAAGAGAGGTTAAGATTTTTACCCCCAAGTCTTGGTTTTGGATGAACTTGTTGTAGTCCTCAAGGTCCATGATCATCCCTCGAATCACCCGAGTGAGTTTCCTAGATCCTTCTGCTCCAATTGGGTTTTGAGCTCCTTCCATCTTGATAGAACAAAAATTAGGGAATTTTGAGATGGGTTTCGGGTAGGGGTTTCGGCAATCCGAAAAAAAAAGGGTAGAAGGAAATGGGTTTTTGGTTGTGAGAGGTTTCAAGGACAATGGTGAGGGTGGGTAATGGGTATTTGGGTGTAGAATGGATTTTTGTGGGAAATTTGGGATGGGTTTGATTGAATTGAGAGATTTTCAAGTTTTGCTTCTTCTTCTTGCATGCGCCGGCGGTGAGAGAGGGAGGAAGAAGAAGATGGACTTCTTTCTTCTTTGTCTCCTGGAGGCAAAATAAATGCCTAGCAAAATTACCATTTTGCCCTTTAGTGGATAGAAAGAGATTGTAGAACAATTGAGGGCAACTTCGAACTTTCACTGATTTAAATTTGCCAACTCAGATTTTAATACTCCATTTGTGGGTACATAGCGCCAAAAATTAAGCTTTAATTCGCTGCCACCTGTAGATGTTCATGGAGCAAAAATTTCTTCGACACAAAATTGTTAGGGCAATAAATCTTTTCATGCTAACAATTTAATTTCGACATCTGATAAATCTGAGAATTAAAATTGATCGACCAATAAAATCAATTTAAACAGATAAGATCAAAAATGATGCTAGATACATTTAATTTTAAAAAGAATCACATCAATTTGACTTAAGCAGGTGAAAATTAAAATTAAAGCTGATGACCATTCAGACTGACAACTCAATTTGCATGCACTGTTATTAACTTTTAGCATAGCTTAGCAGTAGGTCATTCCCCCTAAGTCATATAATCTCACCACTATCATGATGCATTCCCCCTAACTTTTATATCCCTTTTAGCAATTAAAAACAAATAACCAATTTCTACGTACCTAAGTTCGTAAGATAAAATTACTAACATGTACACAAATAAATTGTAACACATTAATTAAATTAAATCACGTTGAACACATAGGTAACAAATTTCATGCAATTTCATGCAAATCACGTACATAAATTTTTCAAATTTAAAAGTTTCGAAATACTTAGCTCATTTCGATCATTCCCATTTCGTGCCTTAGAGTTGCAAAACGAGATTCACACAACGGTTTTGTGAGAATGTCGGCAATTTGATTTTCTGTGGGAACATGATCGATCTTCAAATCTTTCTTCTTGACGTGGTCTCGTATGAAGTGATGTCGGATGTCGATGTGTTTGGTTCGCGAGTGGAGCACAGGATTTTGGGTTATTGCAATTGCGCTAGTATTATCACATAAAATACTAACATTTTCGCATTTAATCCCATAATCCAACAATTGTTGCTTCATCCACAAAATTTGTGCACAACAACTCCCAGCTGCAATATATTCGGCCTTGGCAGTGCTCGTAGCTATGGAGTTTTGTTTCTTGCTGAACCAAGAGACCAATCTTCCCCCTAAGAACTGGCATGTCCCTGAGGTACTTTTTCGGTCTATTTTACACCCTGCAAAATCTGCATCTGAATAACCAGTTAGTGTAAAATCACCTTCTTTGGGATACCATAATCCCACATTGATTGTTCCTTTGAGATATCGAATTATCTTCTTGGTTGCAATCAGATGACTTTCTCTGGGCTTTGATTGGAATCTTGCACATACGCCAACCGAGTAGGATATGTCTGGTCTGCTTGCGGTTAAGTATAGTAACGATCCAATCATCCCTCGATACATCGTTTGGTCGACGTCTTTTCCTTCATCATCTTTATCCAATTTTTGAGATGTACTCATGGGAATTTTGACTGAGGATTTTCCATCTATGCCAAACTTCTTGATAATATCTCTTGTATACTTGGCTTGATTTATGAAAATTCCTTCTTCAAGTTGCTTGACTTGCAGTCCCAAAAAGTAATTTAGTTCTCCCATCATACTCATCTCGAACCTGTTTTGCATGAGCTTGGAAAATTTCTCACATAAAGATTTATCAGTACTTCCAAAGATAATATCATCAACATAAATTTGTACTAATAAAATGTGATTATTTTCTTGAATTCTAAAGAGGGTTTTATCGACTAGACCTTTGGTGAATCCACAACTAATTAAGAACATTGACAAGGTGTCGTACCAAGCTCGCGGAGCTTGTTTTAACCCATACAATGCCTTCTTTAATTTGTAGACTTGATCACCAACGTCTTTTACCTCAAAACCGGGTGGTTGTTCGACGTAAACTTCTTCTTCAAGTAAGCCATTTAGAAATGCACTCTTTATGTCCATTTGATATACGATGAAATTCTTGTGCGCTGCGTATGCTAGGAATATCCGGATTGCTTCGAGTCGTGCGACAGGGGCGAATGTCTCATCAAAATCAATGCCTTCTTCTTGTGAATACCCCTTTGCGACTAATCTTGCTTTATTCCTAACAATCACGCCATCTTCGTTCGCTTTGTTCCTAAAGACCCATTTGGTGCCGATTACATTTTGGTGCGTTGGTCTTGGAACAAGTTTCCATACGTCATTGCGCTTGAATTGATCTAATTCCTCTTGCATGGCATCTATCCAACTTGGATCGGCTAATGCTTCGTCAATTTCCTTTGGCTCCAGTTGTGATAGAAAGCATGAGAACATTGCATCTTGTTGTTGATTCCTAGTAGATGATCGCGTCTTTACTCCGTCACTTGGATTTCCAATGACTAAGTCATGTGTGTGACTTCTTAGCCATTTTCGATTTGGTTGGAAACTTGTTGGATTCTCAGAGTTTCCTTCTTGTTGGAATACTTGTTGTGATTCCACTTGTTGTGAATTGTTGACGGGTGCATCTTCGGGTTCATCTACTGGAGTTCCTTCTATTTCGGGTGCAACTTCGGTTGTAGGTGTGCGTGACATTTCGGGTATCACATTGGATATTGCCTCAATTTGGTGAGTACCCATATCACTTGATTCTTCTACTTCCGGCAACACATTATCTTCCAACATATCGTTAGTAATAATTGAATCACGATTACCTTCACCTTCTTTGCCATTTTTGTCGTGATTCTCATCAAACACAACGTGAATCGATTCTTCTACCACCATGGTTGATTTGTTGAATATTCTATATGCCTTGCTGGTGGATGAATATCCCAAGAATGTTCCTTCGTTTGCACGTTCGTCAAAAGTCTTTAGTTGGGACTTTCCATTAACAAGTACAAAACATTTACAACCAAATGTATGAAAGTAGGTGAGATTGGGTTTTCTCCCTTTCCATAATTCATATGGTGTTTTGTTATAAGACTTGTGGATTAGACTTCGATTTTGAGTATAGCACGCCGTATTGATTGCTTCTGCCCAAAATCTCTTTGGTAGTCCGGCGGCTGATATCATGACTCGTGCGGCTTCCTTCAGTGTTCGATTTCTTCTTTCAGCTACACCATTTTGTTGCGGCGTTCGTGCGGCAGATAATTGATGTAAAATTCCTTGTGAATTGCAGTAAGATTGAATTACTCCATTTACGAACTCTGTTCCCCGATCAGTTCGAATTGTTGCAATCTTCATATCTTTTTCGACTTGTAGCAGCTTTAATAGCTCTGGCAACTTTGATAAGACTTCATCCTTTTTCTTGATGAATATTGTCCATGTGTACCTAGAAAAATCATCAACAACAACCAAAGTGTATTTCTTACCACTTATACTTACTGGGTCTACTGGACCAAATAAATCCATGTGCAGTAGACTTAAGGGTCTTGATGTTGACTCTTGAGCTTTGGATTTGAATGATGACTTGATTTGTTTTCCCTTCCGGCATGCGTCACATATTTGATCTTTCTTGAACACAATATTGGGTAGTCCTTCGACTAACTTCCTTTTGGCAAGCTTGTTGATTGTTTTGAAATTCAAATGATTTAGCCTTCTGTGCCATTCCCAACTAGCTTCATTCGAATTATTTGCCATCAAGCATACAGAATCTTTTGTTGTATTCCAATCTACAACATACATGTTTTTCTTTCTTGATCCGGCGAGTACGACTTCTTTCGTGGATTCGTCTTTGACTTGACATTTGCTTTTGTAGAATTCTACGAGATATCCTTTGTCGCAAAATTGACTTGTACTAAACAAGTTAAATTTTAATCCTTCGACATAAGATACGTCATCAATTCGTAGACCATTTTTCACAATTGCGCCGGTTCCTTTTGTCATTCCATATCGATTGTTTCCACCGAAAACTACTTTTGGTCCTTCGATACTTTTGAACTCAACTAGACTAGCTTTATTGTCGGTCATATGTCGAGAGCAACCGCTATCGAAATACCAAACTTCCTGCAAGAAAGATTAATTTCTTTTAGGTACCCATACTTGTTTGGGTCCTTTTGTGTTAGTAATTTTTGGCATCCAAATCCACCTAGATCCCACTGATCCAAGAGTAGGTGATTTGTAACCATTAAAAACTTTATAATCATAACGCACTTTCGAATAATGATTCGGTGCGGGTTAGGAAGCTGATAGTTGCTTGATTCTATGAAATAGAGCAAATCTGGACTTGGTCCATGGTTTGATTTCAAGCGACCAATCTTCTTCTAAGGGATATAATCTCCCAGCCCCAATTCTCGGAATTCTTCCCATATTCCTATGAGGTTTTATTGCACTAGACTCGTTGGTTCTCCTTTGAGATACAAATATTTGCCTTTTAAAATTTTGTTGTCTTGCCATGATATCATTGTGTTGATTCGGCCTTGCAACAATTTTCTGGGCATTAATTTTGTTTCCAACTCCTTGTCTCATTGTGCTATGTTGACTTTTCACAAATTTTACCACTGGAACTTTATTAATTAAAGTAGTAGTAGAATTAGTCAACTTTTGAGGGGTTTTAGAACATGATGGATCGTAGCCTAGTCCGGCTTTATCTCCAGCGGGTTTTTGCATGTTTACCATTTTATCCATTATCTTGGATGAATGCGTAAATGATGCGATTACTTCCCGAAGGTTATGTTCTCTAACCTCTCTAGCTTTGCACTCTTCTTGAAGTCGAACATTTTCGGCTTTCAAATTACTCATTTCATTTAGAGCATTCTGCAATTTTTGTGACATTTCTTCCTTTTCAAGAATTAACGTATTATTGCGCTCTTTGATTTGAGTATGAGTGGCCATGACTTTTTGACAATCTTCCATAAGACTTTGAAAAGATTTTTGAGTCTCGAAAGAGGTGTCAACGGAACTAAAGGAACTAAAAGAACTAGAAGATACCTCTTCGTCGGTTTCACGCGCCATATAGCATTCCTCATGTTCGGATGTTTTGCCCATTAGACATAGTAGCGCCGTATCTTCTTGTGATGAATCACTCTCGTCACTAGATGATTCTTCGGATTCGCTTGCTTCTAGCGGATCGCTTATTAGTGCCTTCCGTTTGTCCTTTTTGAATTTCTTCTCTTTCGACTTGTACTCAACCTGTGGAGAGTTAGAAGTATTCGAATTTTTGTTCACCTTGGGATGTGGACATTCAGCCATAAAATGTCCAGGCTTTCTACAATTGTAACACACATTTGTGTTATCTTCGACCGTTTCCCTTCTTGATCTTCTATTCTCTCGAAAAGAATTTCCTTGTGGTGATCCTTTGTTCTTTCGCATGAATTTCTTGAATTTCCTAACAAATAAGGAAAATTGTTCGTCAGATAAAAAGTCATTATTTACGACTGACCTTGATGTAGACGGTTGATCGGCCATTAATGCGGATGTTCGTTCATCGCGTTCTTCTTCAACTCGTGTCTTCATCTCGAACTCATACGCCTTTAGATCACTAAAGAGTTTATCTGTAGATAATGTCCTTAGATCTCTATGATCGCGCATTGCGGTCACCTTCATATCCCAATTTGTAGGTAGTCCGCGTAACACTTTGAGCGATATTTCTTTCTGGGTAATGGTCTTTCCCAGATCCGTGATTTCTCCAAGTATTTTGATCAATCGAGCTTCCATGTCGGTGATGCTTTCGTTCGGTAGCATTTTGAAATCTTCGAACCTCTTCATGACGATGGTTAGTTTGTTGTCTTTTTCTTGTTCGTCGCCTTCACCGATACTTATGAGAGTATCCCATATTTCTTTTGCCGTGGTGCACTTTCGAATCTTTGGGAATATGGTGTCATCGACTGTTTTGAACAAAATGTCCTTGGCAATATTGTCCAAGTTATTTCGTCCTCTGTCTTCATTTGTCCACTCCATTTTTGGCTTTGGAATATATCGTGGAGCATTTGGATCTCGTGGGGTAGCGGTATTAGCTTCCATAATTTGGATAGGGCCATTTGTGATGACTTCCCACATTTCATCATTTAAAGCAGATAAGTGCACCTGCATACGTATTTTCCAATCATCAAATTTATCAAGTGAGAAAAGCAAATTTTGAGCAAGAACCATATCTCTCTTCATCTTGAAGTTTTTCGAGATCTGTCTAGCAGTCAAGAAATGACTCAAATAGACAACCGCTCTGATACCACTTGTTGGTCTCGAAAGGGTGGTGAGAAGTCTAGAGGGGGGGGGGGGGGGTGAATAGACTTCTCTAACTTTTTCAAACTTCTTCTGCAAACAACACTTTGTAACTTCAACTCTAAGTAACAAGCATAAACAAGTATAACAACTTAGAGTGTGCACAGCGGAATTGTAACGGCAAAGTGTTATGCTTTAAATTGTGTCGTGCTCAAGAGAGATTCTATACATGCATCACGTTAGAAACACTTGATATAGATGTAGGATGATGTATATAAAATTTCACTTGCATGCAAACGAGGGAACTATCAAACCCAGACAGATAAAGATACGCAATAAACCGTAACAGGTTAGTTCACAGATAATATAGGCATGCACGAAATATATATGAGCAGTAAGTAAATAGAGAGAGAGATTTATAGTGGTTCAGAGGTGGTGTAATCCTCCTAGTCCACTCTTCTCCTTTCACTTCAAGGAGGAAATTCACTATTCTTCGATCAACCAGATACAATAGTGAATAAGTGCCCAACGACACTTCTCCGAGTGCTTCGCACAAAGCTACACTCCACCAAGGTTTTTCGCAAGCTCCTCTTGTTACTCCGCCTTCCCGAGTACTTCGCACCAAGCTGTACTCCTACACCACGAGAACTACGCACAAAGCTACGCTCTCACCGGGTTTTCACAAGCTCCCCTTGTTACTCTGCCCGTTACAACCGAGTGCTACGCACAAAGCTACACTCCAACTGGGTTTTTCACTCTCCCTAGTTACTCTACCCCTTTTCTACACTCAGTAGAAGATTTACAATGAAATACAAAGATTTTTCTCTCACTCAGACTTGAATTTGATCGTGTATAGCTCAATATATCACTTGATGATTGATTGGATAATTTTCTTGTTCAAGTCGTGCTTGTCTTCAAGTCTGCTTGGGCAATTTATAGCAGATGAAAGCTATTTGCCCGTTGATCAACTTTCAATCTCGATCGTCCATTTTGAATTGTAGTTGATCAAATAATTTTGCCAACTTGGTCTGCAAAAATCATTTCGCCGTCTGTCAGAAGATTTAAATAAATTTGCCGTTGCTCCTCTTTAATCTGACAAAGCTTTTTCCTTGGCATGGGTAGCCTCCAAATTTGAATTTCTCTGGCATGACTTTTGTTGAATTATTGATCTGATGTGCCAAGTTGATCAAATAATTTGTCTGCTGATTCTTGCTTGAGTATTAAAAAGATCTCCTTCGTATATCAGCTTCTTCTTCTCCTTCGACTTCTTCTGCAGAAACAGAGCTTCAAAAAATGTTTCTGTCTAATTCTATCATGATGTCATAGCTCCTTTTGATGAAGTCATGTCCCAATAGTATATCATGTTCCACCTTGTATCATGGACTATATATATCATGTTCCATTTCATATCATGTTCTAGCTATCATGTTCCACCTTGTATCATGGACCATGTATCATGTTCCACCTTGTATCATGGACCATATATATCATGTTCCATTTCATATCATGAGCTAGCTATCATGTTCCACCTTGTATCATGGACCATATATATATCATGTTCCACCTTGTATCATGGACCATGTATCACGTTCTATTATATATCATGAACCAATATTATGAAATCATAAAATCACTTCAGGCGGGAATTAAACTGTGGACCATTTGCTTTGTTTAGCAAGGCTTCTTCCATCTCAACTGGGTAACCAATTGATATAATCCAAGACTTAAATTCTTTTGACTTATCTCCTCCACGTGTTCTCCACTAGCTTGATCACATTGTGATGTCATTACCCGATAGTCGTGACGTCATCACCCGATAATTCTCAACTATCACGATAAAAATTGTTCTTTCATGATAGTATAACCTGATATTACTATCATGATGACATCATCTCCTTATATTGCTACTTCACGATAGAAATTCATCTTTACACCAAAATTTCTTCTAATGAGAATTGAACTGTGGATCATCTCGCATTAGGCATGCTTCAACAAATCTTCTACCATCTCATCCATCTCAACCTTTGGTGACTTGATGCTTCCTAAATCTATTAAGCTATGATCTCGTTTTCATTTATTCTTCCTTCAAACTGCTTTTTCGTAGACTTCATGTAGGCTTCATGGCAGTGGTGCACTATACTTGGTGAACCAGAACTGACTCAAATAAAATAAAATTGGGGTCTACAAAATACATTTGGCTCATCAAAACTTATACAATATATTCCTAACAGCGGCTATATATTCTGCCTCTGCAGTACTTAAGGAAATTGAATTCTGTTTCTTGCTCAGCCACGATACCAAGTTCTTACCAACAAAGAAGCATCCACTCGAAGTACTCATTCTGTCATCAATATTTCCTACCCAATCAGCATCACAGTATGCAACCAGACTAAGTTCACTGTCCTTGGAGTACCATAGCCCATATTGAATTGTTCTTTTTATATATTTCAAAATTCGTTTAGCAGCTATCAGGTGTGATTCTTTTGGATCAGATTGATACCTTGCACATATTCCAACACTGAACATTATGTCTGGTCGACTAGCGGTTAAGTACAGCAGACTTCCTATCAGACTTCGGTAGACCGTGTTATCCACTGATGCACCAGTGTCATCTTTTGATACTTTCGTGGAGGTAGAAATAGGTGTCCTGGATGGTTTACACGATTCTAGATCAAACTTCTTGACCAAATTCTTAGCGTACTTTTCCTCTGAGATAAAGTACCCTTCAGAACTTTGTTTAACTTGCAGCCCTAGGAAATAAGTCAGTTGACCAACCATGGACATTTCAAATTCTTCCTTCATGACCTTTACTAGATCATCGGTGTACTTTTGTAAAGTAGAGCCAAAGACAATGTCATCCACATAAATCTGAGCAATGGTAACATGACTTCCAGTGGTTTTTACGAATAGGGTTTTGTCAACACTTCCTCGCTTATACCCATGGTGTAGCAGATACTGTGTCAGTCGTTCGTACCATGCCCTTGGAGCTTGTTTGAGACCATAGAGGGCTTTTCTAAGCTTGTAGACATGAGATGGATGGTCTGGATCTTCAAATCCTTTCGGTTGAGCCACATAGATATCTTCATGCAGGTACCCATTCAAAAACGTTGTCTTAACATCCATCTGAAACAGTGTGAATCCCAGTATGCCTGCGACTGCCAACAAAATTCTGATCGACTTTAACCTTGGCACAGGAGCAAACGTTTCATCATAGTCAATTCCCTCTATGTGAGTGTATCCTTGAGAAACTAACCGAGCTTTGTTCCTTGCAATATTTCCAGCTTCATCAGTTTTATTTTTGAAGATCCACTTTGTTCCGATTATGTTGACACGATTAGGTCTTGGAACCAGATCCCAGACATGATTCCGGTCAAATTGGTGCAGCTCCTCTTGCATAGCCTTGATCCACAAATCATCCTGTAAAGCTTCTTTTACACTTTTTGGTTCAATTTTTGAGGTATAGCAGGCTGATCCGGATATTTCTATCAGATTGTTTCTCATCCGACTTCTGGTGTTCATCCCATCTGTTGGATTGCCAATAATGTTGTCTGAAGGATGATTTTTATGAGTTCTGGTGGGCTTGTTCTTACCCACATTATCGACGAGAGACGTCTCCTGTTCAGAACTTTCTTGATCATCATCGGATGAATATTGAGTTTTGGATCTGGTGTCCTCAGCTGTGTCTAATCACTAAGAGGAGGTTCTGTCTCTGGTTCAGTTACTGATGCTTCTACAGATTCGTCAGGATAGTCATCTATAACAACATTTACTGATTCCATTACAGATTGAGTTCTTTTGTTGTAGACTCGATTTGCTCGACTGTTTGGAGAGTACCCCAGGAAGATGCCCTCATCACTCTTAGGTTCAAACTTCCCCCTTTGTTCCCTATCGATCAGCACATAACACTTTGTCCCAAACACATGAAAATACTTCAAGTTCGGTTTCTTCTCCTTCCAGATCTCATATGGCGTTTTGGACGTACCTGGTCTCAGGTAGACTCTATTTACTGTATGACATGCAGTGTGTACTGCTTCAGCCCAGAAACGTTGTGGTAGATGAGATGCATGTAGCATAACTCTAGCCATTTCCTGCAAGGTTCGATTCTTTCTTTCCACCACACCATTCTATTGAGCTGTTCTGGGAGCTGAGAATTCATGGGCTATACCATTTTCGGAGCAGAAATCTGAATAGAAAGAGTTTTCAAACTCTTTACCATGATCACTTCTTAGTCTTTGAATTTTTATTATAGGCTCGTTCTTTTCTTTTTGAACCCTTATGCACAAGGTTCTAAAAGCATTGAAGTCTTCAGATTTTTCTCTTAGGAAATATACCTAGCTGAACCGAGAGAAGTCATCTACACACACAAATATGTATTTCTTTCCACTAATGCTTTCAGTTTGTGTTGGTCCCACAAGGTCTATATGAACCAGTTCTAGGCATCTCTCGGTAGTAATAACTTTTACTGCTTTGTGAGGAGTTCTTATTTGTTTCCCAATGGCACATGCACCACAAATCCCTTCTTGTTCTATTCTGATCTTAGGTATCCCTCGCACAACATCCAATTTGATCATTTTATCCATGTCTCTGTAGTTTATGTGACCCAGTCGTCTATGCCAAAGTTTTGATTCATCTGATTTTGATAGGTGACAAGCATTTTCATTAGTCAGTACATAACAGTTGTCAGAGGATCGTGTTCCTTCCATTACCAGTTGATCTGCTTTATCCCTGACTCTGCAACAGTTACAATTGAAGCACACATTCCAGTTAGGGTTGTATTATCTATCTTGATGCTTGATTTGTGATTATTGCAAAAAAGGGGAAGAACTCCAACCTAGGGTTCATGTGTTTGTGAAGGTATTATATTTATATCTTGTTAATGTTTGATGTACACATTCATTAGCTTGTTTTTTAATTTGGAAGATTCCTTGCCTCAACGAGAGTTGGGTGATGAATCCAAGCCACCCCTTGCATAGACCCGATTTCTTCCTACGAAAATAGGGGAAATTGGGGGCTTTAGATGCTTTGTGTGCTTGATGGACTTGGAATTGATTCACCATGAAATTGGGGCAATTCCTTCTTCTAATCCTTGTTTATTAATCACGAGAATGGTTCATAGACTAGGACACCTACGTGCATTCCCGCTTGATTCCTTGGTTACTTGTTCTGCCTAATCGTTTAGGATGTTAAAGCATCTAGATGATAATGCTCCCGTGCTTGAGTCCTATTTCTTTATTTCGTCTTTGTGTATATGTGTTAGTGTTATCATTTCCTTAAACTTGTAGTTTGCTTAGCTTCTTGTTGATTTCCTTATGCTAGTGCCTAGTTTATTGTGATTGCATATTGCGTGCCATAATCACCAATCCCCTGAGGACGACATAACACACCCGAGCTCACATCTCATTTTTGCTACAAATCACTTGCCCTCAAGCAAGTTTCAATCAAACCAATGATCACTTAAGTGTCAAAGATACACTTAACCCCAACCCAATGATAACTTAATTCATCCAAAGGTCAATCAAGATAAGTGTCACTCAAACAGAGGGGGTGAAGTCCCTCATATCATGTAATAAATATGCTAGCCATGCACCCATACTAAAGCTACTCAAGGAATATACTAAGGAAGCCTCATACTCCTAAAAGATAGAATGAAAACTAAAAAAGGGATACCCGCTCACACCATTCGTGAAGCATGCAATCCAAAATTGGTATTCACCTCTTATCTTACAAACGCCTATAGCCGAGCCACACTAGTGGGAACGATGTGTACAAACCAACCGACCCCATTCTTATACCGCCAAGGTCCTTTACAAGTAAATAAGTGAATGGTTTGGCATGGTCCACTCACCAACCTTAAGCCAAGGTCCAATTTCCTCCGGAACGGAGCTCCGTGTTTTAACCCCGGGGAAACTTTTTGTGGTCCCGACTTAAGCGTTGGTTGTCACACACATTGTGATACCCCGGTTATTTGAGTATTTTGTTATAAATATTATTATTCTAAATAAAATTTTATAAAATAGATATTATGTTAAATAAAATATTTTTACTATACGGTCTGAAATTATATTATTTTATGTGACCCAAAACTATTTAAACTAGTCTAATACTGCTACTCTTTTATTTCTAAACGGTGTATTATGGCTAATAATTATTTATTTATATATGTGTTACGTATGTATATATGTTAAGTACTAGTAGGCTAATATGTATATTAATATTATATTAAGTTTTTAAGTATTGTAGTCTCCTACAACTAGAATTATTATTTATAATATAAGCTATTAGTTAAGTATTTAAGTAGGAGTCTAATTGTTCCCATCCTCATCAGTAGCTGATTCATTAAATCCTCCCCTTCATCATAATCATTAGTCAATACTCTCATCGTTTTCCTTTTTCCCAATATCACCGAACACAAAATTAAAGAGAAAAATATACATAGGTCTTTTTTTGTCATCGCTGGCTTTGTCGTCGGTCTTCTTCTGTTATCATCTGGCTCTGTTCATCGTAGGATTTCATTCAAGGATTTTGTTGATTCTGGTTCGAGGTAAGATTTATGTTCACTAAAATCCTTTTACCCCAAATCAAAAATTGATTTTTCTAATTGTTTATGTGATTCGTGATTTTGAAAAATTGATGATATTTAGTGTTGTAAGTTATTTGATTATATTATGTGAGTTGATATATGAGTTTAGATGTTTTGAAATCCCTGCACATGTGATATTGTGATTCTTTGGTGATTAAAAAGGATAAATTTTACACAATTTGATCACTGCCTGAGAAAATTCTGACTGGCGCAGCTGGAAAGAAAAATTCGTGAAAATTGCTTCCTGAACTTCTTTTTTCTTGAAATTTTTTATGGAGAACCTAGACTTTTTATATTTGATGTTTGTAAAAAGTTTTGGTTAAAAATATGTTTCAGTTTTTCCAGAAAAATTTCGTAAAGTTGAGGCAGTGTACTGCCAGTTCAATTTCTGTCTGGCGCAGTGTTGGGAAATAATTCGGGAAAAATACTTTTAAATCTTGGATTGATTTGAAACTTTTTGTGTATAATCTAGACTCACTGTACCTTGTATCTGGAAAATTTCATCTGAAAATGTGTTACCAATATATTTCTATAAATTTTGCAATATAGGTCATACCTTCTGAAAATTTCTGTTGGTTCCTTATTTGAGGTGTTGAGAATTTGTTTGCTTGAGAAATATCAGTAATGTTATCACTTTTATAAAGATTGAGGATAAAGACAATTGATTTTAAGACTTGTGTAGTATCCTGTTGTGAAATTCTGGATACTTGGGTTATGACCCAGTTTGTTGTGGAGTGAGCGGTTGAATATACCGACTCACTAGGGAGCTTAAAAAATCTCTGATGTTTTGTGGAGTGAGCAGTGAAAACATATCCTGTCTCACTAGGACTTTTAGTCCTGTTGTATTTTGAGGAGTGGTTAGCGGAGTCTACCACTAGGGTATTTACCCTGTTGAGTAGTAGTCAGTAGAAACGTATCCTGGCTACTAGGACTCGTTACTACCTATTGGGCTTGGAAACCCATTGGGGGTGTGCACACTTAAGGTATTAGTTCTGTTCCACTTTAAATGGGAATTTTGCGTAGTGTTCAGTACAGTGAGTAATGTTCACTAGGGCTTATCGAATAAGACCCTGCCCATTATTTGGTTGATTTAAATGGGATTTTTGAGTAGTGTTCAGTAAAGAGAATTACTGTTCACTAGGGCTTAAATAATTAAGACCCTGCCCATTACTTGAGATTGAATGAGATTTTGTGTAGTGTTCAGTATGGTGATTACTGTTCACTAGGGCTTGATGAAACAAGACCCTGCCCATTGTATTGAAATTGGTGTTCCTCCATATTGCAAAAATATATATTACTTTTGAATGGTTCCTAAAATTCCTATTGTGAGAAATACTGATTTGGTATTATTAATGAGAATAAAAATGTATTAAGGGGTCATTCTAGATGTAAACTATCTTCTCCTGTATGTTACATGCTATGTGCAAAAATGTTTTACGGGGTGAAGTAGATCTTACAAGCTTAATGCTGAATTTGTGTGTTTCTTTGTTTTCTATTCTTTAATTGTTTTTGCAGGAACTCTTGCATGAGCATTGGGCATGAGAATGAGCGAACCAGCTAGAGATATCATTTATTAGTTAGACAATTGAATTGTTAGTTGTTTTTTGTACTAGTATATATCTTGAGTTGTTTATTGTAAATTGTAAATTTAGCCTTAGCGTTTGGGTATAGAGAAATACCTGAGTGTGGCGGTAACACCCATTTTCTTTTGATTAGTTAATGCTTCCGCTATGAGTTTAGTAAATTGTAAATTAAGAAAAAAAATTTTAAAGAAAATTTGGATATAAAAATTGGGGTGTTACACACATCCACCCTTATGCCAAAGATCGACTCCCCACGGCATAGATCTCTATGTTTTAACCCGAGGAAGTCTTTTGTGATCCCGACATAGGCAATGGCTCCCTCTTTTTGCTCTGTTTTTTTCTCATCTCCTAAGACATCGCCATTAGGACAACCGACTTTACTTAGAGCTCTACTTTTTTTCGAAGACAGTGCAATGGAATTGCCCCAAGTCCTAGCTAGATGGCTTACCTCTTTTCTTATCTCACGAGATGGCCATTTATTTTTGGTCTTTGCCTTTTTCTCAACGTCATTCCCCTACTTCTTAACTCATTCTTTTCTTTTGGGATTAGGGAATTTTTCTCACACTTCTCACCACAAGGCTTCACCTTTTGCCCCATACCTTACCAAGATTAGGTTCATTCCCGACCTTTCTTCTCTTATCTTTCCAAGATTAGAGAGTACACACTCCCACTTCGAGAGATCGCTTACTAAGGTCTAAGCAAGATAAGAGGTGAATTTATACAAGCATGCATCCAATGTAAACCTAAATGGCTTATCTATGCAATTCCTAACTTGGGTGTAAAGGGAAAGACTTCCAAAAGATATTTCAAGAGTAAATATTTTCGTACGGGCACATCACTATCACATTTATCACATGATATGAACAACTATGCACTCTCCAAATCCAACACACTCGTCAATCAAGCACCAATGAATCAATTAAACAACAAGAGTTATTTAAGCACAAAGTGCTTCCCTTTCCACACTTTAAACCAAACATCGCCCTCGATGTTCTTTAAAACATAGGTAGACAAGGAAAGTTAAGGTCTCAACAAAAGTGCTTGTCCCTTTCCACACTTTAGGATTTTTACGGGACTTGTGTGAGCTTGAAAACTAATCCTTCGCGATAAAGTAAAGCCAATTAAGCATGTGCAAAACAATCAAGATTTCCAAACTTTAGAATTAAAACATAGGGCTTAACAAGTCAAGGGATAGAGAATTGTCACCAATTGTAGTGCATATCCCTTTAATTTTGAAAACCATTCACCTTTTCCCTTTTATTCAAAAGAAAGCTTCATGAAGAACGACAACTCCGGGAATCTCTTTTCCCAAACTTCTTTCCACCCCACGTATACCTACAGCACGTCACCAGGCCTAGACAGAATTCTCGCGACATTCTATCAACACTTCTAGATGATGTGGGTCTGTCCGTCACCACGATGGTCAAGTAGGCTTTGGATAATGGTATGGTTCCTAAACATCTCTTATAGGCTTTCATTATCCTTATTCCCAAGAACGTGAATTTAATCTTCGGCAACCAACTCACATATCTCAGAAAAGATCCAAATCAGTCTTTGGCAGAATATTTAAGAAAGTTCAAAATTATTTGCGATAGTCTTGCAGCCATAGGGAACCCAGTACTTGACAAAACAAAAGTATACTCTTTACTTGCCAATCTTGGACGGAAATATGAATCTTTCATAATGTAACACCCCGTGTTACGGCCTTCAATCCCGTATTAATTATTTAATTAATTCCATTAATAATAATTAAAAAGGGATATATTTTGGTTAGGATTCCCTTTAATTAATTAATGTGGTCCACCATGGATTGTGGACCCTTGCCTAAACTAGAGTCTTAAGCCTATTAGGAATAAAGGGAGTAAACCTTTTTACTAATCAGATTCTAATTAGGAGTCATAGACCTAATTATCTATTAGGAATGAAGAAAGTAGGCCTTTACTATTCAGATTATGATTAGGATTCCCTTTAATTAATTAATATGGCCCACCATGGACCATGGACCCTTATCCCTAAACCAAACCCTTAGTCTTATAAGGAATATAATTAGTAAACCCATATCATTCAAACCCTAATTAGGAATCCTAGATATATATATATATATATATATATATATATATATATATATATATATATATATATATATATATATATATATATATATATATATATATATATATATATATATGTATGTATGTATATATATATATGTATGTATGTATATATATATATATATGTATGTATATATATATATATGTATATATATATATATGTATGTATATATATATATATATATATGTATATATATATATATATGTATATATATATATATATGTATATATATATGTATGTATGTATATATGTATGTATGTATATATATATATATATATATATATATATATATATATATATATATATATATATATATATATATATATATATATATATATATATATATATATAAGGACATAGGAGACACCTAGAAGTCACACCACAATAGATATCATCACACAAGAGTTCCAAAGGGATTCCCAACCACCATGCCTAGGGAGGTCAATCGGATGGAAATTTTAGGGAAGAACGTTAATAGCCAAGGGAGGATTAATTAAGGCTAAGAGGTAACCCATGTCTCAACAAAACCTATTTTCTTCGCTATAATCTCTTCCTTGGTCTCCCTCTATATTCTTGTGTCTTGATGAATTCTTCTATGTTAATTGTGATATGTTCTTGATGATTGATAAGAGGATTTATGTGCATTCTTGATAAACTTGATGATCTTGATGATCTTGATGTTGAAAGGAAGTTCTTGATATTGATGTGATAGTTCTTGACGAATCTTGATATTTCTTGATGTTAAAGATAAAATATGATCTTGATGATTTGGGTGGGATTAGAGCTCTAGGTTGGATTGGGAATTTGTGTTGGGATGTTCTTGATATATATTTGGGTGGGAATTCGCATGTTCAGGTGTTGTTTATATTTTGGAGTCGTAATAGGATGAGTTCTACGTGATTCTTGCTTTTGATCCGTTAATTGCCTACGTGGTGTCGCTAATTGCGTTTAAAAGTGTCTAAGCATGGTTTCGAGTTCTACAAAGGTTCCCGGGATGAATATATGAGAAAAGAGTCAGTGGGGGGTTGGTGGGGGTAGGGGGACCCGCCACCTACCCGCTGCCTGAAGGACACCGCCCAGCAGCGGGCAGCCACCGGGCAGCCGCCTGCCCGCCGGCAACCCGCTGCCCGGAACAGTGTCCTCCGGTGGGCAGGCGGTGGGTGACCCCCACCCACCGGCTACCCGTTGGTCCGTACCCCACCCCAAGTCTTTGGCTTCCCCGTTTAATGTTCCCCACTTCCCCATGGTGTCCCAACGGACCACGTTTGTCGTGCGTTTGTTTAGCTTGATGTTTCGGGTACCATTGGTAGGTTAAATAAGTTTTAGGAATTACATGAACCCTTAGGACTATTCTTAGTATGTGAATGATCACACGTAAGTTTATTTATATGTCTTTCCCACCCAATGTGCTACTACGTGCTCTTATGTGTTATGTGTTGCATGATCCCCCATTTTGGTTACAGACCAATTAGGTGATTCCTGGACTAAGGTTCGGAAGTTGGCTGAAGGCCGAATGGATTGTTCCCGCACTAAGGTTCGGAAGTCGACTGAAGGTCGAATGGTTTGTTCCCGGACTAAAGGTTCGGAAGTGGCTGAAGGCCAAATGGATTGTTCCTGAGCTAAGGCTCAGAAGTTGGCTAAAGGCCGAATTGATTCACTTCTTGGACTACAGGTCCACATGGGCCTCGGTGATATGACCCACCGACCTGGACGCGCCAGGCGGTGTGTAGGGCCAACAAGCCGAGAAGGCTGTAGTCCACCGACCTGAGTAATTAGGCTGTGTGTAGGGCTATGGCTGGTTGCGATCCACCGAGTGATGGGACAGCGGTGTGTAGGGCCGTAGTCTCCGAGGATCTTTGCCCACCGACTGAGTTTAGCTCAGCGGTGTGTCGGGCTTGATCCGCTACGGTCCACCGGCTGTACGCATCAACGGTGTGTAGGGTCGTAAGTCCCCCCCTTGTAAAGGGGATCGCGGTCCACCGACTGTGCGCGTCAGCGGTGTGTCGGATCATGGTCCGACGTTGAGTTCGTCAGCGGTTCTTAAAGAGTTGGTTGCGATCAACTCCCCTCATACCACGGTACTGAGGTAGGGTGCTGCGGGGCCGTGTTAATTCTATAAGCATTAACCATCATGTTCGGGGCATGCGATTGGTCCCGTGGCGCCATCAACGATTATGTGATATGAATGATGATTGAATGACGATGTGTTTGAATTGAAAAGTGTTCTGTGACCTTAGATGCGTATTCCTTATGTTGTTATCTCTACTTAACTATTTATCATTGTTTGATGTGCTTGTCCCTACTTGCTGAGTCTATTCCCGGTTTTAAAACTAGTGTCTCTTAAGTATATATCTTCATGCTTCAAAATGATTTTCGTATATCTATATATATCTATCTATACTGTATTTCAACGTGTTGGAGTGGGTTACCGGCATCATTCGCTGAACAGATATATTTGGCTTTCAGGCACAAGTGATTAGTCCCCAGAGCGCGCTAGAAGAGCTTGGAGTAGATAGATAGTTTTCCTTTATGGCCTGCGTGCCTCAAAGATGTATCGTGGATAATTAGTTAGTTTAGCCTGTGCATCTGAGTTCCCCAGCTCAGATGTGGCATAGCACCCCGCACCCTTATGTTTAGTAATACTCTATTTTGGGATTTAATGAGAATTTACCTTTATTATATAAGTTTTGAAAGTTTCAAAATTTCGGGGTGTTACAGTTGGTATCAGAGCCTAAGTTTGACCTTAGGATAAGACTCTTAAGACCAAACTTTAGGACATTAGGCTTGAACTCTAGGTATTTAGGAACATAGGATTCAGGAATCTTAGGACGCGCGGTGAGATTGTGAGCCTGCCTGTCATCACATAACCTCCCCTCACTTTATCCCTCATTAATTTAAATAATTTCCCCCTTCGCTTATCATGTCAAGGTAAGGGTACAACGCACTAACTCTTCATTCCACATACTTGCCCTAGAAATTTGTGATGTCCTTGCATGCTTTTACCTGCTTTGTTGCTTATCACTCTTTGATTATCATACTTGTTTATTTGCTTAAGCGTATGTTCCTAATTGATTTAGACCAAGTTAGGAACTGCATATTGTTGCTTAGACTATTTGATCAAACATACGTTATTAGGATATCTGTTATTTGATAAAGTATTTTGGAACTTGTAATTGGTAATTTTATTCGACATATAATATCTCACTTTCCCTAATCATAATTGACCAATTACTTTGATAATTAATCTACTAAAAGCTTGATAAGTACTTGCATAAGTTTGCATGGAGGAAAATTGTGGGGGCGTAGCTTTAGTTAAGAAGGGGGAGAATGGGGTGTGTGATCCTTATGATATCTCATTAAGTGTCTCCCGTGTCCCTTGTTAGTATCATTATAATGTGATTTCCTAAGATTTTCCATGCACTTAAATCCCTTTTATTGTTCATATGAGCATGAAATTGTTTGGACTTAAATCTGTGCATTCTCGGAACTTTCCCGAAGTGATTCCTTCTTCACAATCACGTTCCAGTGGGGCCTTGGCAGGAGGTCGACCACCCACCATGTGCCCACTGCCACGTTCCAGTGGGGACTTGACAGGCGGTCGACCGCCCACCTCGCGCCCACTGGTACGGTATGTTTTCTTGACTTCTCATTTTATTGATCCATTGTGCATTTGTGTGTCTTCCTTGATACTTCTTATGTATTTAACATGTAAATAACAATCGAATGCTTGAACATAAAAGACAAATTATCTTCCTAATTGATTTGTTTATAAGTTACATAGAAATTATAGGGACTAATTCCACTTCTAGAAATCTAAATCCTCGGGTACATTGCGTATTAAGTTTCGACCCGAAAGACAATATGAGTGAGACCGGGAGAAACCCGTGGAACCTAAACCAAGTGGTCATCTCAAAATTATCCTTCGAAAAATTATATTTCATCCCCAAACTATCTCAAAACTATCCCTCTAGACTTTGTTCCATGTTGCATAATAGACCACAAGCCTCCAATGCTTGTTTAGAACCCTTGACCATTATGATAAGGACCCCCCTAAACAAACATTTACACATAAATAGATATATCACTACTATTCTGAATATGTTCCCCTAAAAAAACTCTATTATATATATATATATATATATATATATATATATATATATATATATATATATATATATATATATATATATATATATATATATATATATATATATATATATACGTTCCTAAAGTATATAGTAAACCCCAATTACATTTGTATGCTACAGCTACACGCAAATTATTATTATTATTATTATTATTATTATTATTATTATTATTATTATTATTATTGTTGTTGTTGTTGTTGTTGTTTTTTTTTGTTGTTGTTGTTGTTATTATTATTATTATTGTTGTTGTTGTTGTTGTTGTTGTTGTTGTTGTTGTTGTTGTTATTATTATTATTATTATTATTATTATTATTATTATTATTATTATTATTATTATTATTATTATTATTATTTTCATTATAATTACACTCTAACCCTAGTTACCTTGCCTAAGCCTAAGTCTTCCATGGTTGCGTCATATACGGTACACCCCGATATGCTTATATATTCATATATATATAGACTTGTGAACCCATAGAACATCCTCCCTTATTCATACATATTCATATAAATTGTTACAGTCATATTATATACAATAATATCCCTAGCCCCAAAACCGTACACATGTATCCTAGCTATGAAAATCTTATATGCATCTATGAGTTTGCACTTAGCATATCCTAACCCTAAAATACCATTCCATACAAATTACATCACTCTTATATACACATATCCTGAGATAGCCCTAATTCTTCATTTCCCCCTCGCATGACCTCCCTGTTACCACCCCTACCTTCCCTAAGTAATTAAAAACTTTAGCCTCATCATCAGGTCACCAATTGATTTAGGAATTAGCAATCATGGGTCTTCAATCCTAAGTTTTTTAGGTATCCTGGGCTCCTAGAGGTAAGATTTATGCCTACCTAAAATTTATTTACCACCGGGATAAAACTAATTTTCCTAAGTAATTGTGCGGTCAAATTCTGTCAAGATTTCTCAAGATAAACCTTTTAGTATTTGAGAACCTATGCTATTTTACTTGTAAATATTAAAGAATATTTGTATGCGAATCGCATATTCCAATCATAGGTGGAAATTTATACTTTCATATACACATAGCCAGCACGTTTATGTCAAAACACACACTTACACGCATTCAGGTATATATACAAAGCATGTTAGACAAAATTATATGTTATAAAGCATCCCACTATGCATATATGCAATATTATTAATTACAAGCAATCTGCATATAAGCACCAATACTTGTTATGTGATTACCCACCATTATCCATGGTATGCAAAATAAAGATACTAATTCTATTGTCTCCCCAGAACTTATTTACCACATAAGAAGCAAGACCCTCCCTCCTAAACTACTTAAAACCTTTTCCTCAAAATCTGATTTTCGCTATTTGAATAATTGTTATATGATTTATGACTTTCCTGAATTTATATAACAATCGTTTGGTTATGACACGACGTTGAGTACATGAATTTAATTGTTAATCATGCACTAGTTTAACATGTTGAATAATACATACATGTGTTTTATGATTTCCATAAGACTAGTTATTATTTAACAACTTGAAATATGTACATATGTGCTTTATAATAATTACTAGTTTTTTACGCGCATTGCGCGATTGGGATAATGCCCAATGTTTTTTTTTTTTTTTAAATAAGTACTATAAAATATATCAATGCAAGATTATATTGGAATTGTTCATTCTTCCAAAAGGCTGAACCCCAACCCTAAGGGCATATTGGAATTGTTCATGCATAGATAATTGAATGTTGAATTTGTGTATTTAAATAGGTAATTCTAAGTTTATAAATGCAAGATAATATAGTCAAGATTGATTATAATTGTCAATAAAATAATTGTATGGGTATGGTTGAAACCAAATACGGGAAGTAAGGGAGAGCAAATAAAAATTAGGGCATAAAATATTAAATATATACTAATATTGAAGAGCTAACTGTTGATTGCCAAACAAGGACATTACGAGATAGTTTCCCGCTTCAATTTGTTGTGTGATTTGAATACTCTTTTTGTCAATAAATCCCCTAAATAGTTAATATGATTGCCTTAATTATACTTTTTAAATTTTTTATAACAATAATAATAATAATAATAATAATAATAATAATAATAATAATAATAATAATAATAATAATAATAATAATAATTATCTGTTGATTGCCTTAATTCGCTGGTCAAATCCACTAACGCTAACCGCTAACTGCTGATTATCAAACAAGGACATTGCGATGTAGTTGTCACTTCAATTTGTTGTGTGATTCGAATACTCTCTTTGTCAACAAATTCCTCAAGTAGTTAATATGACTGTCTTTATTAATTGTGTTTTTTTTAATTTTTAATTTTTTCATGATATTAATAAAATACTTGGTAAATAAATATATAGCATTATTTTGTATTATAACTTTGATATTTAATTAAAAAATAGTGCACAAAAAAGATAATAGACAATGTAGTGAATATAATTAATTGATTAATTTTTTTTTTGAAGGTAATTAATTGATTAATTTGAATGTAAAGAATTTTTACATTTGAGAAAAATAAAGACAATCTAACTAATTAATAAAATTATTTTTCTTATTTAATTTATTGATAATGAATATTTTTTTTTGAATAAAGACATTGTACACACATAATTCTAAATTAAAGAAATACATATGTATTATTTTTTATTGTAGCTACTAAATTATTAATTAATTTAATAAGAGTAAAATAGAGTACTAATTATGCCAACTTTAATTTGATTGGGATGGGATTCGAAACTGAGACATTTCTTATTAAAATCAATGAGTAAGTTAACAGTGAACTAACAGAAACTAACGGAAAAGATAATATTTAACGGAAAAGTTAACACATAATCATATTAATTAAGGATAAATTAGGAAATCTCAAGGAAAAATTAAAATCTGATCAATCTGAGCCATTCATTTGATTAAAAAATTTGACCGCCATTTTTTCTACCCATTATAGGCCTAACTCTCTTGGGCTCTTATTAGTATAGTAGATGTGACTATCCGAATCTGCACACACGTGGTATTTGCCTCTTAAATAGGTACATAAATAAATGATCGGTGCAACTTGTGATCCTATGTGTTAAATCATTATAAAATTGATTACACAATGAACATGCCATGTGTAAGACTTCTATGTTATGTTATCATTCATCCGTAAAATTAACATAATGTGAGTTGCATATTCATAATCTTATTATTTGATGCATTTTGCTAGCACAATAGTTAGGCTTAAACCCAGTAAATTTATGTGTATATGTATATATCTCCCGTATAATATTTTCTTAATACTAATTAGGGCTCTTTACCCCAAAATGATTTCCAAGCTTCGGGGACGAAGCTTCTTGTAAGCGGGGGAGAGTGTAACACCCCGTGTTACGGCCTTCAATCCTGGATTAAATATTTAATTAATTCCATTAATAATAATTAAAAAGGGATTTATTTTGGCTAGGGTTCCCTTTAATTAATTAATGTGGTCCACCATGGATCGTGGACCCTTGCCTAAACTAGAGTCTTAAGCCTATTAGGAATAAAGGGAGTAAACCTTTTTACTAATCAGATTCTAATTAGGAGTCATAGACCTAATTATCTATTAGGAATGAAGAAAGTAGGCCTTTACTATTCAGATTATGATTAGGATTCCCTTTAATTAATTAATATGGTCCACCATGGACCATGGACCCTTATCCCTAAACCAAACCCTTAGTCTTATAAGGAATAGAATTAGTAAACCCATATCATTCAAACCCTAATTAGGACTCCTATATATATATATATATATATATATATATATATATATATATAAAAGGACATATGAGACACCTAGAAGTCACACCACAATAGATATCACCACACAAGAGTTCCCAAGGGATTCCCCACCACCAAGCCTAGGGAGGTCAATCAGATGGAAATTTTAGGGAAGAACCTTAATAGCCAAGGGAGGATTAATTAAGGCTAAGAGGTAACCCATGTCTCAACAAAACCTATTTTCTTCGCTATAATCTCTTCCTTGGTCTCCCTCTATACTCTTGTGTCTTGATGAATTCTTCTATGTTAATTGATATATGTTCTTGATGATTGATAAGAGGATTTATGTGCATTCTTGATAAACTTGATGATCTTGATGTTGAAAGGAAGTTCTTGATATTGATGAGATAGTTCTTGACGAATCTTGATATTTCTTGATGTTAAAGATAAAATATGATCTTGATGATTTGGGTGGGATTAGAGCCCTAGGTTGGATTGGGAATTTGTGTTGGGATGTTCTTGATATATATTTGGGTGGGAATTCGCATGTTCGGGTGTTGTTTATATTTAGGAGTCGTAATAGGATGAGTTCTACGTGATTCTTGCTTTTGATCCGTTAATTGCCTACGTGGTGTCGCTAATTGCGTTTTAAAGTGTCTAAGCATGGTTTCAGGTTCCACAAAGGTTCCCGGGACGAATATATGAGAAAAGAGTCAGTGGGGGGTAGGGGAACCCGCCACCTACCCGCTGTCCGAAGGACACCGCCCGGCAGCGGGAAGCCACCGGGTAGCCGCCTGCCCGCCGGCAACCCGCTGCACTGAACAGTGTCCTTCGGCGGGTGACTCCCACCCACCGGCTACCCGCTGGTCCGTACCCCACCTCGGGTCTTTGGCTTCCCCGTTTAATGTTCCCCGCTTCCCCATGGTGTCCCAACGGACCCCGTTTGTCGTGCGTGACTTTAGCTTGATGTTTCGGGTACCATTCGTAGGTTAAATAAGTCTTAGGAATTACATGCTAGTTGAATTGGTAACCCGTTGACCTAGGTGGAAGTTGTATGAACCCTTATGACTATTCTTAGTATGTGAATGATCACACGTAAGTTTATTTATATGTCTTCCCCCCCCCCCTCCCCCCAATGTGCTACTACGTGCTCCTATGTGTTATGTGTTGCATGATCCCCCATTTTGGTTACAGTCCAATTGGGTGATTCCCGGACTAAGGTTCGGAAGTCGGCTGAAGGCCGAATGGATTGTTCCCGGACTAAGGTTTGGAAGTCGACTAAAGGTCGAATGGTTTGTTCCCGGACTAAAGGTTTGGAAGTGGCTGGAGGCCAAATGGATTGTTCATGAGATAAAGCTCAAAAGTTGGCTAAAGGCCGAATTGATTCACTTCTTGGACTACAGGTCCACATGGGCCTCGATGATATGACCCAACAACCTGGACGCGCCAAACGGTGTGTAGTGCCAACAAGCCGAGGAAGGCTGTAGTCCACCGACCTGAGTAATCAGGCGGTGTGTAGGGCTACGGCTGGCTGCGATCCACCGAGTGATGGGACAGTGGTGTGTAGGGCCGTAGTCTCCGAGGATCTTCGCCCATCGACTGAGTTTAGCTCTGTGGTGTGTCGGACTTGAGCCGCTACGATCCACCGACTGTACGCATCAACAGTGTGTAGGGTCGTAAGTCCCCCCTTGTAAAGGGGATCGCGGTCCACCGACTGTGCGCGTCAGCGGTGTGTCGGATCGTGGTCCGACGTTGAGTTCATCAGCGGTTCTCAAAGGGTTGGTTGCGATCAACTCCCCTCATACCACGGTACTGAGGTAGGGTGCTGCGTGGCCGTGTTAATGCTATAAACATTAATGTGACACCCCAAAAATCCACATTCAATCCATGGATTAATTGAGTAATTAATCCTATTTCAATTGAGGAATTAATTCCTAAAATCCTGATTTTTAATACTTGAGGACTAGTATTTGACTAGTCAACTTCAAAGTCATGTTGTACCTTGAGCTTTGAAGGGTGTTCCCTTGTTCCTTACACTTTCTAAATGTTCGTAAGGGCATTCTTGACCTTTTACCTAGTGTTAGTATTGTAACCTAACCTAGAAGACATCTTCATTTCATCCCTTACACTTTCTAAAACATTAGCTCTTCCTTCTCTCTAGAAAGATGAGTAGCTTTTCCTCCATGCTAAGTTTAGACCTTGTCAAGACTTCAAGATTTGCTTCCAAGATTCAACCTTTCACCTATTTGGGCATCTAGGAGGGTAAGATCTAAGTCCATCTTGTGTTTTTGGTTCCATCTTAGATGTCTTTTTCTTAAAAGTAGGATCTTTATGATCTCTTGGTTTGTTCTTGAAGTGGGTTTGGGAAGTAAGCCTTGTGGGGAGCTTGTTGAAGTGTAAAGTGAAGTCTTTTAGTCTACAAGAGGTAACCCATGCTCTACAAAACCTATTTTTCTTACCTATATGTGATTTCTTGGATTCTACATGTGTTTTGCTATGAAATGTGAGTGTTTATGCATTTGTCTTGTGAAAATGCATATCTAGAGCTTGTGTTTAGGGTTTTTGTGTGCCATTGCTTGACATTTCCTTTGATTCAAGTCATTTTGTTGTACTTGGTGAGATTTGGCATGTTTTGGACTTGAATTTGAGTTTGGAGTTGAAAATCCCCGAAGGGATTATTTGGACACAGGGATGTACCCGTGGGCGGAACGACGGGCAGAGCCCTACCCGCCGCCCACCCGCAGGTACATTGGCCTCGTGGGTGTGTACCCGCCGGCGGAACCACGGGTAGGGGCCTACCCGTGGGTCTACCTGCGGGGAACACAGTGGTGTTGTGATGGGATTTGTTCCCCGTGATTCTTTTGACTCGGTATTTGGTCTTTTGACTTCCCGGTGTTCTTTTGTGGAACTATTTGAGTGTCTTCTTGATGTTTCGTATGTCTAGAACTATATGGTAGGTATCCATGTAGGACTTTGGTTTCTTGAATCGTGCTAAGTGTTCAACATTGTGTTTCGCTGAACCGTGAAGTGTCTTGTGTGTTCCTCGGAACTATCTTTGGTTTCCTCGTTGATAAGCATGCTAGTTCGGCGTCTAAATGCTAGCATGTGTGTTGTTTGTACCTTCCGATTGGTTGATGATAACTTGTGTTATTCATCGTTGTTGTTGTTGGGTTGTGACACATTCCTTGATTGAGTATGTTTCATACCTTCGTTGCAATCCGTTGATTGATTCCTGTTGAGGTGTGGTGTGTGTGGCTTTACCTGGATTGCACGATTAGTGGTATGAGACACTAGTCACCAAGGTATTGCAGCGGTCCTCGTGGTGGCCGTGGCGTGATTATGGAGCTGTGCCTTTGTGTAAGGTTCACGTGTTTATGGGGGATAACATGTGTTATCCGGGCATGTGTTGCCATTTGTGTACGGTACCTTGTGTACTATGAATTGGTGGCTTTGTTGGTGGTTTGTTGGCGGGGGACGACGGTCCTAGGAGGAAGAAGGTTGGACTAAGAAGTACAGGGGTCCTGGAGGTAATGGTTGGAATGAAGATACAAGGTTGGGGGTAGCCATAAGGTTGGAACAGGGCATAAGGCAGGCATACCAACTCATGATGGGTGATGTCGCAAGGGCTATTGTAGCCAGTGTTGTGTATTCTTCTCTTGTGATGTGTGTAGTCACAAAGGCAGGTGTGGCCTTGGCATGTGTTGCCGGTTGTGTGCGTCTTATTCTTTCACGTTGTACTTGTCGGGTTTTGATCTATTGAGTGATGATAGGTCATGCCTTGACTCTTTTGTGAGTTGTGTTGTTCTTGTGGTCTTGGGATGTGTTCCCGTGTTGCTTGTGAGAGTGTTGAGTCTTATGTTGGCTTTGACTCTTGGTTTTGAACTTATATATATGTATTCCGTTTCGAAAATGGTTTTACAGCTTATACCTTACTTCTGTATGATATTTCACATGTATTGGTGTGTTACCAGCATTATTCGCTGACCGGGCGTCGTCCCATGTTTATCTTTGTGTTCATATAGGTGATGTCTAGTCGAGCGCGATGTCTAGTGCCCGATAGTATAGTACCTTTCCCTGTTGTACGGCCTGTGAGCCGATTTGGTTTTTAGACTTATGAGTTTTTGGATAGATGTAAACCATGCAGATTTGGCCGTAGCGTTTATCGTGTTGATAAGCGCGGCATAACACCCCCGTTTGGATTTTATGTTATCCAGTTATCCTTTTTCTTCCGCTGTGCTAGTGTTTTGTTATGTTATCTGCATGCGTTAAGGCATTTATTATAGCTTGTTTTGGGGGGGGGGGGGGGTGTTATAATTAACCCGCATGTTCGGGGCATGCGATTGGTCCCGTGGCGCCATCAACGATTATGTGATATGAATGATGATTGAATGATGATGTGTTTGAATTGAAAAGTGTTCTGTGACCTTAGATGCGTATTCCTTATGATGTTATCTCTACTTAACTGTTTATCATTGTTTGATGTGTTTGTCCCTACTTGCTTAGTCTATTCCCGGTTTTAAAACTAGTGTCTCTTAAGTATATATCTTCCTGCTTCAAAATGATTTTCGTATATCTATATATATCTATCTATACGTACTGTATTTCAACGCGTTGGAGTGGGTTACCGGCATCATTCGCTGAACAGATATATTTGGCTTTCAGGCACAACTGATTAGTCCCCAGAGCGCGCTAGAAGAGCTTGGAGTAGATAGATAGTTTTCCTTTTTGGCCTGCGTGCCTCAATGATGTATCGTGGATAATTAGTTAGTTTAGCCTGTGCATCTGAGTTCTCCAGCTCATATGTGGCATAGCACCCCGCACCCTTATGTTTAGTAATACTCTATTTTGGGATTTAATGAGAATTTACCTTTATTATATAAGTTTTGAAAGTTTCAAAATTTTGGGGTGTTACACATAACGTCAATGCTCAAACCTCCCATGCAGTGTCTCTCTTACAGTGTTTCGAACAACGAAACACATGGGTTGAAACAACAGACTCACCATCATATGCTTTTTATGGACAAATTCACCAAAACCAGCAACATATTTATAACAACAACAACAACCGTTACAACAATCAATTCTCCTCAAAAGGTAGAGGTTTTTTAGCCACTAACAATAGTTCTCAGCATTCAAATTATGCAGGAAATATTTCACAACGGTTGCAGAAAGGGAACAATCAAACTCTAGACCACCACCGCCTGGTAAACGGCGCATGACAAGTACAAAATGAGAAATGTTTAGTACAACTGTACAAGAACGAACATTGTTAGTCCATTGCTTATTCACAAAAGTCTCCATTAAGAACACTTCAAAATTGCATGACAATTTATAGTCCTCCAATCTTTTTTTAGACAGACATTTCAATCTTTTTTATATAAAGTAGGTTGAACCCTATATTTTTTAGGTTTATTTTTTGAAAAAATTAAATCCATAATTGAAGACTGAAATGTCATTGTATTTAATGATATTTAAATTGTTTTGTTGATAAAGTACAAAAAAATGGTAATGCCCAGTAATAGAGATACTTGCATCACAAATTTCTTTGGGTTCATTTAGAAAGCGACATGAAAATAACTTCTGGAAAATGAGTCAGTTTAATTTCCAGAAAACATGCATTTTTCTTTCTGATGTTTGATTGCATTATGGAAAACTATCTTTATTTATTTATTTATTTATTCATGTCCATGAATTAATTAACTTAACATTTTAATAAAATAAAAAGAAGAGGGGAGGGGAGGGGAGAGCTGAGAAAATAAAATTTGATGGGCATGAGGCAAGAGCTAGGTAGTTTGTTTGTATATAATAATAGTGGATATCCATAATTGTAGGCATTTGAATCTGAGTAGCGCAATAATGCAAGTATATATATGTGAAGAGGTAGGCAGGACGAAGAACATCGAACATCGAACATCGAACATCGAACATCGAACATCGAGAAATAAATAAAAAGAATTAGTCCATTGGAGAAGCTAGATAAATAAAAGATCGAGTTTCTCCAATGGCGTCAATAACAGTAGCTTATTATTATGTTCTTGTATTGTTTGTTTGCAGCGCCTATGGGAAACCAGATTTGGAGATGAATCCTTCAGCCTCGAGCTGGCAAACTGTAACTGAAAACGTGGGTGTTTCCGCCATGCACATGCAGTTGATGACAAACAACAGGGTTGTCTGGTATGACGCCATTAATCTTGGTCGCTCCGCACTGATGCAGAATCCTAAGTGGTGCAGAAAAGATGATAAGGGCTGTGAAGACTGCTGGGCTCATGGCGTTACCTATGATCTCGACACCGCTAAAGTTGTCAAGACACTCAAGGTATATATATAATACTGGCCTGGCCTGGGTACAATTTATTTCATTAATTAATTAATTATATTGTTTTTATGCATATATGTTTAGTTGAGCCTGAATACATGGTGCTCGTCGGGAGGGCTGTCGAGCACCGGAAAATTGATAAGCACCGGAGGCTACGACAAAGGTTTTCGAGGAATTAGAATCCTGGAACCCTGCGATTTATGCGATTTCAAGGAAGATGTTGGACTTTCTGCAAACAGATGGTAAGCATTATTATTTTCAAATTCTGATCTTATAATAATTAATTTAATTTAATTTAATTTAATTTACTACGTTGAACTGAACTGGCAGGTATGCTTCTCAACAAGTCTTGGAAAATGGTGATTTTATCGTGGTGGGAGGAAGAAAATCTCACAACTATGAAATTGTCCCGCCAGATCAGCTTAAATTCCCCAACAAACAATTTCCGCTTCGGCTGCTCGAGGAAACCACCGACGGCTTTCTGGAGAATAATTTGTATCCATTTGTGTACCTCCTCCCCGACGGCAATGTCTTCCTCTTCGCCAACGATCGCTCCATTATTTTCAACCCTAGAACCGGAAAGACGGTTCGGGAGCTTCCTAAGCTGCCAGGGGGGTCCCGGAACTACCCGGCCTCGGGGCAATCCGCGCTTCTTCCTCTCAAACTCACCAAAGCGAATGATTTTGTGAAGGCGGAGGTTTTGGTTTGCGGCGGCAATACACACGAAGCCTTCAAGGTCACAGAGCATCCGCCGAGGCAATTTCCGCCGGCGTTAAAGGATTGCGGCAGGATTGTTGCGAATCAGGAAGGGGCCAAGTGGGAAATTGAGGAGATGCCGTCGGGGAGGGTTATGGGAGATATGTTGATTCTCCCCGATGAGAATGTCCTCATAATTAATGGCGCGAAAACCGGGACCTCTGGTTGGGACGCGGCGGAGGAACCAAATTTCACTCCGGTGCTTTACAGCCCGGATAAACCGAAAGGGGAAAGGTTTACTGAGTTGACACCAACAAAAATTGCAAGAATGTACCATTCCACTTCTGCGGTTTTGCCCGACGCTAAGATCTTAGTAGCGGGAAGTAACACCCACGATTCCTACGATATGAAAGCCAAATACCCAACCGACATGCGCGTCGAGAAATTCTCGCCGCCGTACTTAGCCCCCGCACTGCAAAAGTTCCGGCCGCAGATCGTGGAGAAGCTTTCCCAAACGGAATTGGTTTATGGAAAGAATTTCAATATCCATTTCAAGCTAGATGATGCGGCGGACATGTCTAGTATTAAGGTTACCATGTATCCGCCGCCTTTCACCACTCACGGGTACTCTGAGGGCCAAAGGATGCTGATTTTGGGACTCACCTCTGTGGCCAAGGAGACCATCTCCGCTGTGGCGCCGTCCTCTGGCAAGCTTGCACCACCAGGCTATTACTTGATCTTTGTTGTGCACCGTGGCGTACCCAGCAAGGGATTGTGGGTGCATATTAAATAGAATAGAATAGAAGATACGGGCTCGCTTGTTCAGTATTGACAGTATTCCCAATTAGCCCTACATGCTGATCGAGTCATTGAATTATCGTGATTTGTATCTTTTTATAGTGCAGACGAACTACGGTGTGAGGGGTCCCTTAGGGTGAGGAATCCAACCTATAGAATAGAAGACGATGGGCATTGAATTTTTTTATTTTTGTAATCTTGTACAGAGTACCATATAATAATATATAGAGTACAACATTTTCTATAAGAGCTTATGCGCTCAGTTCTCAAATTCTTTACATAAATTAATAAAGGCTAAAGTGTCATTCCGCACCATGAACCATAAGCGATTCTTCATGCCGCATCCTGAACTTTCATAAGTGCTATTTCGATCCACAAACTAAAAAAAATTTGTCGCCTAGAACTTTTTGCAGGTTACCTATAGGTTGCATTGGATTTCATGATGCAATTCACGAAGACCTTGCCTGGATTAAGAAAAGACAAAAATCTAGCGCTGGCATGGCCATCATAGCCTTGACCAAATGCGAGTAACAATTTGTGTACTCATCCTCTCAGGCAAAGATTGGCATGGCCATCATAGCCTTGACCAAATGCGAGTAACAATTTGTGTACTCATCCTCTCAGGCAAAGATTTGCATCCAAATTGTAAGTTTGCGAAGAAACCTGTTCATTGACGTAGTTCTCGAGATTAGGGAGGATGTCTGAATTGTAAGGATTGACAACGATGAGTTGCTCCACCATTTACGACAGCGCCGACGGTGGATTTTGTCTAGCCACCTCTCTCCCCATTCTCTGAAGCTTCTCGACGATTCAAACATGCATCGTCCGCCGGTGAGATTTTTCGAGCTCAAGTTTACAGCGGCAGAGGTTTCTTGGTCTTAAAAAAGAAGAATTGACTTTAATAAATAGTCCACATCAGCACATTACCGGTCCCATGTCATCAAGCAACCGGGAAACCTGCAAAATGTTTTAGGTGAATTTTTTTTTTGTTTGTTTGTGGATCGAAATAGCACTTATGAAAGTTCAGGGTGCGGAATGACACTTTAGCCATTAATAAATTAAAGAAATTGAAGAGTGGGAGGAAGGTAGAGGTTTGCAGGTTTGAAACATCTCAAAATTATATGTACAATTGTTTAATTTTGTTTCTTATGAAATGGTAATTGTGATTTCTATCCTCATGACATTAAATTTCATTAAATACAATGACATTTAATTTCATTCTTCAATTATGGATGTATTTTTTTCAAAAAATAAACATAAAAAAAATATAGTGGTTCAACCTATTTTATTTAAAAAACATTGAAATGTCTTTTGTATTTATCGATATTTCAACAATTTTGTTGGAGGAGGACCAAAAATGGTCATGCAACAATAATACTATGACTTTGCATGTTCTAATAAAAAAAAAGACTAAAAATGAATTGTCACCTATAAATCTAAGACAAAAATATAATTAACTCTTTAAACTAATATCATATATAAATCTTCTTCCCTCTTCCCCTCATTCTCCTTCTCTTCTCCTCCTCCTCCTTTCTACGTACTCCTCTCCTCCTCCTTCTTCTTCTCCTTTTTTTTTTTTTAAAAAAAAAGTATTTTAATAAAAAGTTTAACATAAATTTGATCACTTTAGCCATTTTATCATGTCAAAATTTGCTAAAAAATTACATTATGTTTTTAATCCAAAATGCTAAACATTAGTGTTACGCTTAAAAGAACATTTTTGACTTGATATTTTGATTAGAAAAAAAAACAATATCTCGTTTTTCAAAGCCAAATTATTATAAATGTTACTAAATTACTAAACAAAAAAGAAATAATTAACTTAAAGAGTTAAGACTATCACAAATTTAATTTTCTCAGCTCTCCCATCTTCTTTTTATTTATTATTTTTTTAAATGTTAAGTTAATTAATTCATGGACACGAAAAAAAGAAGATAGTTTTCCATAATGCAATCAAACATAGGAAAATGCATATTTTCTTGAAATTAAAATGACTCTGTTGGTCCCGGTAGAGTTATAGCGAGAGTCTAGAGGGGGGGGGGGGGGGTGAATAGACTCTTTTCGTGTTTTGCCGAATAACAACCTTTTGGTGTTTTGGCGCAGCGGAAATGTTAAGTTCGTTTACTTGCTTTGCACGGTTTGACGTTATTAAGGAAACTTTCGGTTTGGGCGCGAAAGATAGTATGATGCAGAAAGTAAATAAAGTAAGTAAAGAGACAAGGAGACGAGAGTTTTTATAGTGGTTTGGACAACTTTACCTAATCCACTCTTCTTCCACAACTTATGGAAGGTTTGCACTATCACTCGTTAGTACAATTACACAGAATGCTTCCTTGATCACTAAGCCGGACAGCTTCCTGCAGGTTTTTCAACTCCAGGAGTTTACTCAGCCTCTATCAACTTCTTCTTCAGAGTTGTGGTTGGTAGAAAATAAATTCTGATTTCTCCAACGTGGTGAAGTCTTGACTGATGAAAGATGGTTGCTTCGTACAAGTTACAAGACTTCTTCAAGGTGTAAGATTAGGATCAATGGACTTCTTCAAATATCTTAACACCTTAACACTGGTTCGCAAAAGCTTGATGAGAACTTAGAAGTTTTAATAGCTTTTGCTTAGAGGTTAGATCGAGTGAAAAGAACCAACATCTTCTTAGTTGATGAAGGTGGGTTTATATAGGTGAGGAAGATTTCATCCGTTGGAGGGAAATGAAATTTTTCAAACCTAATATCCAGTGGGTAAGGACCTGGGAGCTTCCCGCATTAAATGCTCCATTAATGGGTTTTGTACCTTGTAGCCGTTGATGGCATGGATAGCCTTAGGGTTTTGTCTTTTAGCTTTAGAATAGTACAACTTCATTTAATGCTCCTTGGTATGCGTGTCCCATATGTTGAGGTCCTTTTTGTTCCTAGGATGTTGTCAAATCAGACAATGAAGACATTCTTCTTGTTATTGGGAACAAAGAATGTCTTGAAGGGTTGTCATAAATAAGACTGTCTCTTCGTGGTAGATGACAACTCCCGATTAACTTTCGTTCAGGACGCTTCATGCTTCGTGTCTTGAACCTTCTTTCGTCTTGATAGCCCTAACATCTAAGCATAACTCGTTCTCGTGTGTTTGACTAGCTTAACACGAGTTACAGTGTGAGTTATGGCAACTCTCATCTAGAACGAAAGCAGCGATTAAAAATAGCAAAGGTTAGGGGTCTACTTTCTAGGTTACATTGGTATCATCAAAATCCTAATACAAGTGTTCCTAACAGACTCATTTTTCATAAGTCATTTTTCTGCCGCTTTCTAAATGAACCCAAAGAAATTTATGATGCAAGTATCTCTATTACTGGGATTTTTTTTTTTAAAAAAATTGTTTATGAAATTTAGTTACTTATATTAGTTAATCCAATTAACTTAAAACTAGAGTTAATTCCATTTTTTGTTCTAGATTTGATCACTTTAGTCATTTTATCATGTCAAAAATTGCAATGGACACCAATTTTCATTATGTTTTTTATTCAAAATGCTAAACATTAGTGTTACGCTTAAAGCAACATTTTTTACTTGATATTTCGATTAAAAAAAAAACCAGATCTGTTTTTCAAAACCTTATTATTATAAATGTTACTAAATTACTAAATAAAAAAGAAATAATTAACTTAAGACTATCACAAATAGGGGCTGATACCAAAATGTCAGAATGAATTTTGTCAAAAACACCAATACTGGAAGACGAAGATGAATTAAAAGGTAGTTTGCTAAGTTTGCCTAATTGACAACTTTCACAAACAATGTCCAGCTTTTTATTTGAACTAACATGAATTAAATTCTTAGTACGTAATAATTGAACAATTGGTTTTTGCTGATGTCCAAGGTGTTGGTGCCACAACTCTTCATGAGTTTTGTCTATTGGAAAAGTGTGCTTCCTTTGGTTTGGATAAAAGAAAAAAAATCCCCTTTATGTTGACCCACTATTATGGCTCGACTTGTTGCTCGTTCCTTAATGCAGAAAATCTTATCAGTAAATTCACAATTTAAAAGGATATTCTGATGTTAACTGACTAATAGTGAGTAAATTATGAGTTAGTTGGGGTACATGATGGACATCACAGAGTAATAAATCATTCTTACCATCAAAAACTACAACATCCCCAACAACATCTATTTTTAAGTGAGAACCATCACCAATGAATATTGAATCATGACCAGCATATTTTTTAAAGATTTAGTAACATACCTGAATTTGCAGTCATATGATTTGAGGCTCTAGTGTCGGTTGTCCATTTGACATCTAGAACTGAAGTATCCATGGTGAGAGCAACAACAGCTTGAGAAAGGTCCTCATCATTTGCTGATTGATTTGGTAGACTCCAACACATTTTGGCAATATGTCCATGTCTTCCACAAAGCTAACAGTGTTCGTTCTTGTATAGTTGTACTATACATTTCTCATTTTGTACTTGTCATGCGCCATTTACCAAGCGGTAGTGGTCGTGGAGTTTGATTTTTCCCTTTCTGCAACCGTTGTGAAATATTTCTTGTATAATTTGAATGCTGAGAACTATTGTTAGTCGCTAAAAAACCTCTACCTTTTGGTGAAGTTGTCCATAAAAAGCATATGATGGTGAGTCTATTTTTTCAACCCATGTGTTTTGTTGTTCGAAACCCTGTAAGAGAGACACTGCATGGGAGGTTTGAGCATTACTGTTATGAAAGATTCATATTCCTTTTGTTTTGTCAAGTCACTCCTACAGAAAAGAGTTTTAACGTCGGTTAAAATACCCCATTTAACGTCGGTTATCTTTCGACGTCGACTTTAGAAATGTAGTAAGTAAATGATACGACGTCGTCGTATGTTTTTTTAAAAAAATAATTAACATACGACGTCGGCTTTTAGGTAAAAGCCGACGTCATATAGTATTTAATTTTTTTAAAAAAAATAATTAACATACGACGTCGGCTTTTAGGTAAAAGCCGACAACGTATATTATTTATTTTTTTTAAAAAAAAAATAATTAACATACGGCGTCGACTTTTACCTAAAAGCCGACGTCGTATAGTATTTATTTATTTTTAAAATAATTAACATACGACATCGGCTTTTAGGTAAAAGCCGACGTCGTATGTTATTAATTAAATTTATAAAAACTATTCGACGTCGGCTTTATCCTAAAAGCCGACGTCGTATGTTATTTTTTTATTATTATATTTGTTTTATGGTTTCTACCCCAACCTGTATCAATTTTCAGATCCTGCGCAGCTAGCAATTTAACATTCAAAATCAACTAATTCATTAAACTAATTCACAAACTATTAAACATGAAACTAATATAAAGAACACAATTCACTAAGCTAATTCAAGCTACTAAACATAAAACTAATATAAGTAACACAATTGCCCGCATGGGTAGCTTAACTGGTCGTAGAGGTGAAACTTTGGAAGAATGACTAGGGATTGAGTCTCACCAGCGGCAGTGTGGGAACAACCTCTCAAAGTGAGGGGGGCTCCTTGTGCGCAGTGTCCAACCTTTTGGAAGAATATAAGTAACACAATTCAACAAAACTACTAAACATAAACTAATTTTAAACGTAAAGTATCAACTAAGAAGCGTTTTATTAATTAACCTATTCATCAATAAGAAACTTAGACCATTTGTTTCTAACTTCATCAATCTCTTGTTTGTTGTAGGGCAATCTTCCTTGTCTTTCCAAAGCCTACAAAGTTCAAAAGAAATAAAATTAATAAATAAGCAAGTATTTTTAAACATTTGAAGAAAAAAGATATATTATGAAATTACTTGCCTTATCCATTCATTTGTTTAGATTGTTGGAAACAATTTCCAACATGAACTTCATCACATAATAACCACATTCGGTGGTTCCTTTTTGTATAGCACACTACATTTGAATTACAGCAAAATTAAAATAAATTAATAAAAAACAATAAGTTTGCATGTTTTACAAAGTGAATGAAGTACTTACCTAACATATAGTCCATTTTGGTGAACGATTTTGTTTCTTTCCACTCATCATGTTTGTTGCAGTCATACACCTATTAATATAAGACATAAAAAATATATATAAATACTTCGCATCACTAGTTTAATGATAACTATTAATTAATTATATAAATTTACATACGTTTCCATTATATGTTTAATGTCTTCACGTGGCCCATGACCAAGTGTATCAAACCAAAAAAATTCATTTAGTCCAGGACAAATCGCCATCAACATCCAATGCTCACTACAAATAAATATTTATAAGTTTTAAATGAATATAATATATAATAAAAATATATTATATATACGTATTTTTATTTAAAACGTAATTAATACTTACTTGAGAACATATGTGGCTAAGTATACAAATTTCTTCCCAGACTGCATGGTGACATTTATATACGATTTTCTGTCCTCCATATTATTCATTTGTGGTTGAATCCAATATGGATCTAGGAAGCCATACGTGTTTTTTGATGCCAACTCAAAACTAATGTAAATACCCCTATTCACAAGCACAACCAATTATATATAGATTACCAACTATATAAATATAAAACTATTATGAATAAATAATACTAAAGAACTTATTACCTCATAAAGAACTGAACTAGAGAAACATCGATGGTCTCAATTTTTAAGAAACGCATTATCTCATCACTTGCAAGGTGCAAGTCATAGTCAATGTTGCCCATAATACCACGAGCCACATTGACCACAAGATGGTGTTCAAAACGGCGAGCTATTGAAAAGGCCTTTTTGCATCCATCATTCAAAGAATCTGGTTCAGCTATAGTGAATTGTTGATGTACAGATTGCACACCCGATTGAAAAGTCAATTTGGTCTTTTCTTTTGACTGTGAATTATAATACAAGTAAGAATTATTATTTTAAAAAGTAAATTACTTACTATTTTAAAATAGAAATAATTTCAGTGTACATACCGCATCAGCTTCAGTACATAACTCTACCAACTTCTTTGGCCAAGCAATAAAGTGTTGAATTGCATCACCTACAAGCTGAACCTCACTGGTGGGGATTGGTACATGTGCACTTGGATCACTAACTTTATTTACGCTCACCTTCACATGATTTATATCCAGTACAACCCCATGAACCGGCCCACCACTGTAAGTTATCCCATATGCCACTGGCCGTCTAATTGGATCTTTTAAGAACAATTGACATCGTGCCCCTAACTGCATTAATTTTTAATTAAGATTCATATAAAATTTTATTGAAAAATAATAATAAGATTAACTATAAACGAATACTTACAGCCGGTAAATTACTAAAAGGATCCGGGGAACTAGCTTTGTCACTTCGAGATGGTAGCTCAGCATCCACACATACGTCATTCCCCTGCTTTTATTGTACAGAATGGTGAACAGGAGTCTGCAGAGAACTAAATTGTAGCATCATCTGAGCCACGCGTGCCTCAAATTGATCAGTTAATCATTGACTCAATTCCTCCTGCTTAGCAATATTTTGCTGATTTTGTTTTTCTAGCGCTAGTGCAACAACAACATCAAGACGTGCATCAACAGCAGCATCAACCAATCGTTGAACATCTTCAGGAGTCTTTTGGCGACGTTTTGCATGGCCAAATACACTTTTGAAGCCATGTCCTCTTCCCATGGCTCTAACACGTCCAGAATGCTCATCAGTACTCAATGCAACAGTTAATGCATCTTGTCTTCCCTCCTCAACAAGTTCTACTTGAGAAATTTGGAACGCAAGAGTATCCTAACATATATAAAAATTATTCAATAATAATTACTATTACTTTAGTAAATGACAACATATTTTACTTACATTTTTTTTCCGCCACCAATTTTGTTGATTCAGTGCGATAATTTCCTAACTTGTCAATTCTTACTTTCTTCCACTTTTCGGCTCTACGTGGAGGACTCATTGTATACGACGGATCTGCATCAGCACATGCTTGTTTTTCTTTCAACTTCTCATCCATCATCATCTTCTCCAACCTTTTAACCTCCTCGAGCTAAAAGATGTGGATGAATATTCTTAGCTTGTATGTCTTAATATTTTTTCTGTTTGCCTATATAAATACAAAATATTAATCAAACTCTTTCCATGTCCCTCATAATAATGATAGAGTTTATGTTCGAAACATTGATAGAATACTAATGATACCTCATATTCTGGACTTGTATACGACTTTACAAACTCATCCCATGTCTCTTGTTCAATGAAGTTGTATTTTATACATGGATTCATACTTGCAAAACTGCCGTATATAAACTTGCTCACCAATTTCGCTTTAAAATCTTTCCACCGATCACCCACATATTTTATCCATTCTTTCTTTATAGCAGGTGTGTCGGGAATATCATAAGTATTCTGCAAAACAAAATTATTTATTAGTTAGAAATGTAATTATAGAAACTTTATGAATAAATCAAAATCTTAAAAAATTAAAAGTTACCAGGATTTGTTTCCAAATAGTACTCTTAATAGTTCCAGGGACATTCGACCATTCATCTATTGTGATAGGTGTATGGATTCATCCCACTAATGCAACATAACTTTTAAATGCACTGCCTTCTGGCCTGTAGATAGACTCCAATCCATCAAGCTCAATGTGGTGTTTCCCCAAAGTAGAACACTGCAAAATGAGTTTTTGCATACGAGTGGCACCCCTCGTCTTAGAAGTAGTATTACTACTTTGAGTAATATGAGTATCTTGTGTAGTACCATCACCATTTGCTGAATCCATACGCTTATTTAGAAACAAAAATTATTAGAATATATAGAAGTACTACAATAAGAAAACTAAAAACCAAAATAAATAGTGAGCATTACATGTAATAATCAATTCTCCCATATCCCTTCATGATGATCATCTCGTGATGCATGTACTTCATCTATCTCATTATCAATAATAGTGGGCAATAAAGTTGAAGAAAATGGTGGTATTTCCTCAATATCAAAACTAACATCTTCATTCTCATCTCTAGTAATTTGTCTCTTTCCATGAAGAACAATTGACCATTTTTTTGTCACAAGGATCACTAATATAAAAGACTTGTTTTGATTGAGATGCCATTATGAACTGTTCATTTTTGTGCCCTTCACGATTAAAATCTACGAGTGTAAATCCTAACTCATCAACTTTTACACCATGTTTATTATCTACCCATCTACATCGGAACACCGGCACCCTAAAGAAAACGTAATCAACTTCTCATATTTCTTCAATCACACCATAATATGACAACTCTGCAAACACAGGATTTGTATCTTTCGAACTACTGAAATGCATTGAATTTGCAACCAAAGTAACTCCACTGTTTTGCATAGTGCTTTTTTCATCTTGAGCTTTTGTATAAAAGAAAACCCATTAATGTCATATCCATTATACCATATGACATCCAAACCAGGACCATGTGCTAACCATGAAACAGTTTCAGAAACATTATTCTCTTCAATAACTTTATTTTTGAACCAACGAATAAAATTTCGATTATGTTCGCCCACAATCCACCTGTCTGTCCTTCTGGGATTTTGCTCTCTAATCAATGCCTTGTGTTCATCTAAATATGGTTTGACTTCACTTGTATTATGCAAGATGTACAAGTGTGCCTCCTCAACATCTTCACGAGGCAGAGTCTTCACTTTGACTCCTCGAGTACCCTTCCCAACAATTCTTCCTTCATGTCGATTATTAGAAACACCAATAGCATCTACCCCTGCCAAATATTCTGTAAAAAACTCAGTAACCTCTTCTGCAACATTGCTTTCAACTATAGATGCTTTCGGCCTATATCGGTTACTAACATAACATTTTAATACTTTCATGTATCGTTCAAATGGGTAAATCCACCTCAAATAAGCTGGACCACAATGTTTGATCTCTCTCACCAAATGCACAAGCAAATGAACCATGATATCAAAAAATGAAGGTGGAAAGTGCATCTCTAGCTGACACAGTGTAACAATAATGTCATTTTGTAATTCATCTAATTTGTCTGGATCAACAACTTTCCCACATATTGCATTGAAAAAGAAAAAAAGTCTTATGATGGTATATCTCAACTTTTTAGGCAATATGCCTCTAACAGCCACTGGCAATAGTTGTTGCATTAAGACATGACAATCATGAGACTTCAACCCCACCAACTTTAAATCTTGCATATTAACAAGTCTACTGATATTTGATGAATACCATTGTGGTACCTTTACTCCACGTAAACACTCACAAAAACTTATTTTCTCCTTTCTTGATAAAGTATGAGCAGCCGGAGGCAAATATTGTAATTTTGCATTTCCTCAATTTAAGATTATTAATAGAGATAATCGACTGATGAATTGTACTGAAAAATTCAGAGATCTAAAGTCTGTAAGTTAGATAGATCGTAGATCCATTTGCAGAGAGTGTAAACTAAAGCAGGTAATAAAGCAACACATAAGATGTTTACCCAGTTCGATACAGTGTGTATCTACATCTGGGGGACGATCACAGAGGCGTCCAATCCACTAACTCATAATCCAATGTACAAAGGTAGAGAAATAACAATCTCACCCAAGTGCCCCACACAAGGTACGTACCCAGTCTACAAAGGTTTAGTGGATTGTGTTAGGAATAAAGTGTAATGGTTTTGATATGCCAAATTTGTATTTGTAGATCCCCCAATTTTATTTCATAGGTCTAGTAGAGTCTTAGACCGTGATCGGGAAATTATTTAATTATGAAAAGAGAAAAACAGAGGAAGATGCATGAAAATAGAAGAAGAAGATATCAAGCCGAAAATCAAGAATTTGTCTGGAGAAAATGACAAATTGAAGAAGAAGATGAAAGATATGAAATCACGTCAATGCTACTCAAAGAAGATATCCCAGAAGAATTTTCGTGAAGAAAATTAATATTGGAAGAATGCATGAAATTGACTTGGAGATCAAGTATCTATGGAAAGAAAGAAGTACATCAAATGTGATTAGAGATTTAATCAAAAGTTGTACGGACGAAGTGGATGATGTTTGATATATTATTTGAAATGGCTCAAGTTCAAAACTCACCATCAATAATTTTACAAGGTAAAATTTGAGAAGTCAAATTAAATTAATTTGATGGAGTTGGGCGCCAATTACAAGTGGAAATTGGGAAGCAGGGGAGCCGATTTCATAGGAATTGAAATTGGGAGCTAGTTCGAAGCAATTGAAATTGGGAACCATGGGAATCAATTCAATATGGGAGCCAATTGAAATTGGGAACCATGGGAATCAATTCAATATGGGAGCCAATGTAGAATTGAAATTGGGAGCCAATTGAGAAATTGGGGACCGATTCAAAGAAGACATGGAGATCAAATTAAATTGAGATGAAATTCAATACCAGGAGAAGTCTGGGAGCCGATTCAAAGAAGACATGGAGATCAAATTGAATTGAGATGAAATTCAATACCAGGAGAAGTCTGGGAGCCAATTCAAAGAAGATATGGAGAGAAATTCAATTCCAGGAGAAGTCTGGGAGCCAATTTCAAAGTCAAAGACAACAATTCAAATTGGGAAGCAATTGAAAGCACCAGGAGCAGTTGGGAGCCAATTGCAACAATTCAAATTGGGAAGCAATTGAAAGCACCAGGAGCAGTTGGGAGCCAATTGCAAGTCAAAGTCAATTGGGAGCCAATTACAATGGAGAAATTCAAATTGGGTGTCAATTACAAAGGAGAAATTCAAATTGGGTGGAAGTTCAAAGCCAGTTTGAAGTGTGAGAACACCCAGACGTGATAATGAAGAAGATGAAGATGAACTTACAGTGAAAATATTCTCACAAGGAAAATACTAGTCTAACTAGTATGGGATTAAAATAAAGATTATTTTTGAATCCCAGAGTTACAAGGACCACTTCAGAGCTAATCAGAGAAGCCATTCTACACCAAAACTGAGACCCAGATATTTCCACTCAACGTAAAACCAGAGGAATATTAGATGAAGTTTGGGAGCTCATTTACATGGAGATGAAACTCCATCAACGGCTAGCTTATCTCTTTCTGACATTTTTGCAGAAGATAAGATAAGATCTCTGACAAAAGATACAAGATTTCGAAAATGAGAGCGTCTCTTTCCAACGGACAGATTCTCATTACCAGCTATAAAATGATGAAGACATGAAGACTTAAAAAAAAAAAACAAGAGCAGAAGAGCATACAACGAACTCACGAACAAGAGAGCAGAAAATTCGAATCCATCAAAAGATCGAATAGAGCAATTAAGCTTAAAAGAGCAGAGAGCTAAAATTCTAAGAGCTAAAATCTTCAAGTGTGAGAAAAAGAACTCAAAGAGCTTCAAAGAGAAATATTCAGAGAGTTCTTAAACAGAGCAAAGCAGAGCAAAAATATCAAGTGCTTTACTTGATATATTCAAAGAGAGAAAACACTCAGAGCTATCAGGAGAAATCATTCCAGAGTGTTTATCTTCATCAAAGAGACCTGCGCATCATTGAAGATCATCTACAGAGTCTCAGAAGTTGGAAGCAAGACAACACTTGTTTTGGAGCAAAACAAGAGAAGGGAGGAAAGTAGCACGGAGCTGTGAAATCCTGGATTGTCACACGGAGCTGTGAGATCCGAAGCAGCAGTGTCGGAGGCACTGGGCGTGATTGGTGTGGGCTTGGTGATCAAAGCACTAGATCACGGGATACGTTTCTATCGGAGTGTGGAAGACGGGGGGAAAGTAACGCGGAGTCGTGAAATCCTGGGATAGTAGCGGCGGTGACGTGAAACCCGAAGCAGCAGTGTGGTGTCACTGGGCGTGATTAGTGCGGGCTTGGTGATCAAAGCACTAGATCACGGAATTCATTGTATCTTGGAACCAAGAAGTGGTGGATATAGTGAATTGGCTCTTGGAGAAAAGAGCAAGTGGAGTAGGAGGATTACACCACCTCGCGAACCACTATAATTGTCTTGTGTTCTTTACTGCTTTCTTTACTTACAGCTCTTTACATATTCACTCTACACGAGATATACTGCTCACACAATCTCACACACACTTTATGTTTATTTATTTCCGCTGTGCACCATACTCTAACAATCTAGTTATGAGTTTTGGTTTATCTCTGTCTTAGCAATTGTTGTGCTGTGCGAAAAAGTTTGAAAGTCTATTCACCCCCCCCCCCTCTAGACTTTCACCCTACTCTTTTGGGACCAGCAATTGGTATCAGAGCAGGCTGTCTATTTAGGCAATTTGCTATCTATGCACGTGCCTAACTGGGTCAACCGTTTATGACTGCTAGACAGATCCATTCTACAAAGTGTGTGAATTTGATTAATCTTTCATATCTCTCGTGATGATGATGAAGAAAGATTTAGCTCAAAATCAATTATTCTCACTTGATAAATTTGATGATTGGAAAGTTCGTATGCAGGTACACTTATCGGCTTTACACGATGAAATGTGGGAAGTTATTTCCACTGGCCCTATCGAAATATTAAAAGTCAATACGGCGTTTGTTATATCCCGGATGCTCCACAGTACGTACAAAAGCCAAAACCGGAATGGACATCAGACGATAGAACGCGGAATAATCTTGACAATATTGCCAAGGATATTCTATTCAAAGCCGTTGATGATACAATATTTCCGGAAGATCCGAAAGTGTGCCACTGCCAAAGAAATATGGGAAACTCTCATCAAGATTGGCGAAGGAGATGAACAAGAAAAAGACAATAAGCTCACAATCGCCATAAAGAAGTTCGAAGATTTCAAAAATGCTCTCAAATGAAAGTGTTGCAGACATGGAAGCTCGAATGATCAAAGTTCTCGGAGAGATTAGTGATCTTGGCAAAAATATTAGCCAAAAAGAAATTAATCTCAAATCCTACGAGGCTTACCATCTGCATGGGATATGAAGGTTACGGCTATGCGCGATCTCCGAGATCTAAGAATGTTGTCTACAGACAAATTATTTAGTGATCTAAAGGCATATGAGTTCGAAATGAAGGCCAAAGATGATGATGTTCATGAAGCTCGAAATGCTGCTCTAATGCCGAACAACCGTCAACCTCCAGGTCAGTAGAAATAATGTTGATTTTATGACTGACGAACAATTTGCTCTTTTTGTCAAAAAATTAGAAGGTTTATGCGAAAAGGAGACAACAAAAATTCTGCTCGTGGAAAATTCATCTCTCGCATAACACAAGAAGAAAAAGTTGAAGAAAATAAGGATTTGTGCTACAATTGCCGGCAAACCCGGACATTTTAAAATAAATTGTCCATATCCGATCGTTAGCAAGTATCAAGGCAAAATGTTGAATCTACGCCGAACAAATCCGAAAGCAAAAGGTTCAAGCGCGACAAAGAAAAGCTCTCGTTGGCAACGAACCAAACGAAAATGATGATTCGGAGGATTCATCATCAAGCGATGAAAGTTCATATTCGGATGATGATACGGCGCTAATATGCAAGTCAATGGAGTTGAGTACAAGTGAAGATTGTCTTATGGCTCTTGAAGCAGAGGAAGAAGAGGTAGTTCTAATTCTTTCAATTCTGTTAATTCCTCTTTTCTCGTGAATCTATTGATAATCTAATGCGAGATTGTCAAGAGATTATGCTCACTCATCCTCAACTCCAAGGAGCCGCAATAATATTCTAATTCTTGAAAAAGAAGAAATGAATAAAAAATTGCAAGATGCTTTACTTGAAGTGAGTAAATTGAAGAATGAAAATATTCATCTTCAAGAAGAGTGTAAAGCAAGAGAGGTTAGAGAACATAATCTTAGAGCTACTATTGCTACGTTCACTAATTCGTCTAAAATTATAGATAAATGGTGAGCATGCAAAAGCCATCAGGAGATAGAACCGGAATTGGTTATGACTCCACATGTTCTCAAACCCCTCAAATCTGACTAATTCTACTACTACTTAAATAATAGAGTTCAAGTGGTGAAATTTGTTAAAAGTCAGAATAGCACGATGAGACAAGGACTTGGCTATCAATCAAACGCAAAGTTGAATGTTGAAAGGCCGAAACAAGTTTATACTACGGCAAAGCAACAAAAATTCTACAAGCAAAGATATGCCAAAGAGTCAAGTGCAAAAAGATTTCATAAAAAAGAGGGAAGCTTTTCTAGAAATAAAGTTGGGAGATTTCATCCCACTCAAAAAGATTGGTTGTGTAATAGATGTAATGCTTTTTATAGACCAAAGCAACCATTCTCTTCCCAGGTGCCAAAATATAAAAATAATTTTCAAAACCCGGCGCC
>NW_017618464.1:206490-221305 GCF_001879475.1 Ipomoea nil | reverse complement strand
CAGTACATAACTCTACCAACTTCTTTGGCCAAGCAATAAAGTGTTGAATTGCATCACCTACAAGCTGAACCTCACTGGTGGGGATTGGTACATGTGCACTTGGATCACTAACTTTATTTACGCTCACCTTCACATGATTTATATCCAGTACAACCCCATGAACCGGCCCACCACTGTAAGTTATCCCATATGCCACTGGCCGTCTAATTGGATCTTTTAAGAACAATTGACATCGTGCCCCTAACTGCATTAATTTTTAATTAAGATTCATATAAAATTTTATTGAAAAATAATAATAAGATTAACTATAAACGAATACTTACAGCCGGTAAATTACTAAAAGGATCCGGGGAACTAGCTTTGTCACTTCGAGATGTAGTAGCTCAGCATCCACACATACGTCATTCCCCTGCTTTTATTGTACAGAATGGTGAACAGGAGTCTGCAGAGAACTAAATTGTAGCATCATCTGAGCCACGCGTGCCTCAAATTGATCAGTTAATCATTGACTCAATTCCTCCTGCTTAGCAATATTTTGCTGATTTTGTTTTCTAGCGCTAGTGCAACAACAACATCAAGACGTGCATCAACAGCCAGCATCAACCAATCGTTGAACATCTTCAGGAGTCTTTTGGCGACGTTTTGCATGGCCAAATACACTTTTGAAGCCATGTCCTCTTCCATGGCTCTAACACGTCCAGATGCTCATCAGTACTCAATGCAACAGTTAATGCATCTTGTCTTCCCTCCTCAACAAGTTCTACTTGAGAAATTTGGAACGCAAGAGTATCCTAACATATATAAAAATTATTCAATAATAATTACTATTACTTTAGTAAATGACAACATATTTTACTTACATTTTTTTTCCGCCACCAATTTTGTTGATTCAGTGCGATAATTTCCTAACTTGTCAATTCTTACTTTCTTCCACTTTTCGGCTCTACGTGGAGGACTCATTGTATACGACGGATCTGCATCAGCACATGCTTGTTTTTCTTTCAACTTCTCATCCATCATCATCTTCTCCAACCTTTTAACCTCCTCGAGCTAAAAGATGTGGATGAATATTCTTAGCTTTGTATGTCTTAATATTTTTTCTGTTTGCCTATATAAATACAAAATATTAATCAAACTCTTTCCATGTCCCTCATAATAATGATAGAGTTTATGTTCGAAACATTGATAGAATACTAATGATACCTCATATTCTGGACTTGTATACGACTTTACAAACTCATCCCATGTCTCTTGTTCAATGAAGTTGTATTTTATACATGGATTCATACTTGCAAAACTCCGTATATAAACTTGCTCACCAATTTCGCTTTAAAATCTTTCCACCGATCACCCACATATTTTATCCATTCTTTCTTTATAGCAGGTGTGTCGGGAATATCATAAGTATTCTGCAAAACAAAATTATTTATTAGTTAGAAATGTAATTATAGAAACTTATGAATAAATCAAAATCTTAAAAAATTAAAAGTTACCAGGATTTGTTTCCAAATAGTACTCTTAATAGTTCCAGGGACATTCGACCATTCATCTATTGTGATAGGTGTATGGATTCATCCCACTAATGCAACATAACTTTTAAATGCACTGCCTTCTGGCCTGTAGATAGACTCCAATCCATCAAGCTCAATGTGGTGTTTCCCCAAAGTAGAACACTGCAAAATGAGTTTTTGCCATACGAGTGGCACCCCTCGTCTTAGAAGTAGTATTACTACTTTGAGTAATATGAGTATCTTGTGTAGTACCATCACCATTTGCTGAATCCATACGCTTATTTAGAAACAAAAATTATTAGAATATATAGAAGTACTACAATAAGAAAACTAAAAACCAAAATAAATAGTGAGCATTACATGTAATAATCAATTCTCCCATATCCCTTCATGATGATCATCTCGTGATGCATGTACTTCATCTATCTCATTATCAATAATAGTGGGCAATAAAGTTGAAGAAAATGGTGGTATTTCCTCAATATCAAAACTAACATCTTCATTCTCATCTCTAGTAATTTGTCTCTTTCCATGAAGAACAATTGACCATTTTTTTGTCACAAGGATCACTAATATAAAAGACTTGTTTTGATTGAGATGCCATTATGAACTGTTCATTTTTGTGCCCTTCACGATTAAAATCTACGAGTGTAAATCCTAACTCATCAACTTTTACACCATGTTTATTATCTACCCATCTACATCGGAACACCGGCACCCTAAAGAAAACGTAATCAACTTCTCATATTTCTTCAATCACACCATAATATGACAACTCTGCAAACACAGGATTTGTATCTTTCGAACTACTGAAATGCATTGAATTTGCAACCAAAGTAACTCCACTGTTTTGCATAGTGCTTTTTTCATCTTGAGCTTTTGTATAAAAGAAAACCCATTAATGTCATATCCATTATACCATATGACATCCAAACCAGGACCATGTGCTAACCATGAAACAGTTTCAGAAACATTATTCTCTTCAATAACTTTATTTTTGAACCAACGAATAAAATTTCGATTATGTTCGCCCACAATCCACCTGTCTGTCCTTCTGGGATTTTGCTCTCTAATCAATGCCTTGTGTTCATCTAAATATGGTTTGACTTCACTTGTATTATGCAAGATGTACAAGTGTGCCTCCTCAAACATCTTCACGAGGCAGAGTCTTCACTTTGACTCCTCGAGTACCCTTCCCAACAATTCTTCCTTCATGTCGATTATTAGAAACACCAATAGCATCTACCCCTGCCAAATATTCTGTAAAAAACTCAGTAACCTCTTCTGCAACATTGCTTTCAACTATAGATGCTTTCGGCCTATATCGGTTACTAACATAACATTTTAATACTTTCATGTATCGTTCAAATGGGTAAATCCACCTCAAATAAGCTGGACCACAATGTTTGATCTCTCTCACCAAATGCACAAGCAAATGAACCATGATATCAAAAAATGAAGGTGGAAAGTGCATCTCTAGCTGACACAGTGTAACAATAATGTCATTTGTAATTCATCTAATTTGTCTGGATCAACAACTTTCCCACATATTGCATTGAAAAAGAAAAAAAGTCTTATGATGGTATATCTCAACTTTTTAGGCAATATGCCTCTAACAGCCACTGGCAATAGTTGTTGCATTAAGACATGACAATCATGAGACTTCAACCCCACCAACTTTAAATCTTGCATATTAACAAGTCTACTGATATTTGATGAATACCATTGTGGTACCTTTACTCCACGTAAACACTCACAAAAACTTATTTTCTCCTTTCTTGATAAAGTATGAGCAGCCGGAGGCAAATATTGTAATTTTGCATTTCCTCAATTTAAGATTATTAATAGAGATAATCGACTGATGAATTGTACTGAAAAATTCAGAGATCTAAAGTCTGTAAGTTAGATAGATCGTAGATCCATTTGCAGAGAGTGTAAACTAAAGCAGGTAATAAAGCAACACATAAGATGTTTACCCAGTTCGATACAGTGTGTATCTACATCTGGGGGACGATCACAGAGGCGTCCAATCCACTAACTCATAATCCAATGTACAAAGGTAGAGAAATAACAATCTCACCCAAGTGCCCCACACAAGGTACGTACCCAGTCTACAAAGGTTTAGTGGATTGTGTTAGGAATAAAGTGTAATGGTTTTGATATGCCAAATTTGTATTTGTAGATCCCCCAATTTTATTTCATAGGTCTAGTAGAGTCTTAGACCGTGATCGGGAAATTATTTAATTATGAAAAGAGAAAAACAGAGGAAGATGCATGAAAATAGAAGAAGAAGATATCAAGCCGAAAATCAAGAATTTGTCTGGAGAAAATGACAAATTGAAGAAGAAGATGAAAGATATGAAATCACGTCAATGCTACTCAAAGAAGATATCCCAGAAGAATTTTCGTGAAGAAAATTAATATTGGAAGAATGCATGAAATTGACTTGGAGATCAAGTATCTATGGAAAGAAAGAAGTACATCAAATGTGATTAGAGATTTAATCAAAAGTTGTACGGACGAAGTGGATGATGTTTGATATATTATTTGAAATGGCTCAAGTTCAAAACTCACCATCAATAATTTTACAAGGTAAAATTGAGAAGTCAAATTAAATTAATTTGATGGAGTTGGGCGCCAATTACAAGTGGAAATTGGGAAGCAGGGGAGCCGATTTCATAGGAATTGAAATTGGGAGCTAGTTCGAAGCAATTGAAATTGGGAACCATGGGAATCAATTCAATATGGGAGCCAATTGAAATTGGGAACCATGGGAATCAATTCAATATGGGAGCCAATGTAGAATTGAAATTGGGAGCCAATTGAGAAATTGGGGACCGATTCAAAGAAGACATGGAGATCAAATTAAATTGAGATGAAATTCAATACCAGGAGAAGTCTGGGAGCCGATTCAAAGAAGACATGGAGATCAAATTGAATTGAGATGAAATTCAATACCAGGAGAAGTCTGGGAGCCAATTCAAAGAAGATATGGAGAGAAATTCAATTCCAGGAGAAGTCTGGGAGCCAATTTCAAAGTCAAAGACAACAATTCAAATTGGGAAGCAATTGAAAGCACCAGGAGCAGTTGGGAGCCAATTGCAACAATTCAAATTGGGAAGCAATTGAAAGCACCAGGAGCAGTTGGGAGCCAATTGCAAGTCAAAGTCAATTGGGAGCCAATTACAATGGAGAAATTCAAATTGGGTGTCAATTACAAAGGAGAAATTCAAATTGGGTGGAAGTTCAAAGCCAGTTTGAAGTGTGAGAACACCCAGACGTGATAATGAAGAAGATGAAGATGAACTTACAGTGAAAATATTCTCACAAGGAAAATACTAGTCTAACTAGTATGGGATTAAAATAAAGATTATTTTTGAATCCCAGAGTTACAAGGACCACTTCAGAGCTAATCAGAGAAGCCATTCTACACCAAAACTGAGACCCAGATATTTCCACTCAACGTAAAACCAGAGGAATATTAGATGAAGTTTGGGAGCTCATTTACATGGAGATGAAACTCCATCAACGGCTAGCTTATCTCTTTCTGACATTTTTGCAGAAGATAAGATAAGATCTCTGACAAAAGATACAAGATTTCGAAAATGAGAGCGTCTCTTTCCAACGGACAGATTCTCATTACCAGCTATAAAATGATGAAGACATGAAGACTTAAAAAAAAAAACAAGAGCAGAAGAGCATACAACGAACTCACGAACAAGAGAGCAGAAAATTCGAATCCATCAAAAGATCGAATAGAGCAATTAAGCTTAAAAGAGCAGAGAGCTAAAATTCTAAGAGCTAAAATCTTCAAGTGTGAGAAAAAGAACTCAAAGAGCTTCAAAAGAGAAATATTCAGAGAGTTCTTAAACAGAGCAAAGCAGAGCAAAAATATCAAGTGCTTTACTTGATATATTCAAAGAGAGAAAACACTCAGAGCTATCAGGAGAAATCATTCCAGAGTGTTTATCTTCATCAAAGAGACCTGCGCATCATTGAAGATCATCTACAGAGTCTCAGAAGTTGGAAGCAAGACAACACTTGTTTTGGAGCAAAACAAGAGAAGGGAGGAAAGTAGCACGGAGCTGTGAAATCCTGGATTGTCACACGGAGCTGTGAGATCCGAAGCAGCAGTGTCGGAGGCACTGGGCGTGATTGGTGTGGGCTTGGTGATCAAAGCACTAGATCACGGGATACGTTTCTATCGGAGTGTGGAAGACGGGGGGAAAGTAACGCGGAGTCGTGAAATCCTGGGATAGTAGCGCGGGTGACGTGAAACCCGAAGCAGCAGTGTGGTGTCACTGGGCGTGATTAGTGCGGGCTTGGTGATCAAAGCACTAGATCACGGAATTCATTGTATCTTGGAACCAAGAAGTGGTGGATATAGTGAATTGGCTCTTGGAGAAAAGAGCAAGTGGAGTAGGAGGATTACACCACCTCGCGAACCACTATAATTGTCTTGTGTTCTTTACTGCTTTCTTTACTTACAGCTCTTTACATATTCACTCTACACGAGATATACTGCTCACACAATCTCACACACACTTTATGTTTATTTATTTCCGCTGTGCACCATACTCTAACAATCTAGTTATGAGTTTTGGTTTATCTCTGTCTTAGCAATTGTTGTGCTGTGCGAAAAAGTTTGAAAGTCTATTCACCCCCCCCCCCTCTAGACTTTCACCCTACCTCTTTTGGGACCAGCAATTGGTATCAGAGCAGGCTGTCTATTTAGGCCAATTTGCTATCTATGCACGTGCCTAACTGGGTCAACCGTTTATGACTGCTAGACAGATCCATTCTACAAAGTGTGTGAATTTGATTAATCTTTCATATCTCTCGTGATGATGATGAAGAAAGATTTAGCTCAAAATCAATTATTCTCACTTGATAAATTTGATGATTGGAAAGTTCGTATGCAGGTACACTTATCGGCTTTACACGATGAAATGTGGGAAGTTATTTCCACTGGCCCTATCGAAATATTAAAAGTCAATACGGCGTTTGTTATATCCCCGGATGCTCCACAGTACGTACAAAAGCCAAAACCGGAATGGACATCAGACGATAGAACGCGGAATAATCTTGACAATATTGCCAAGGATATTCTATTCAAAGCCGTTGATGATACAATATTTCCGAAGATCCGAAAGTGTGCCACTGCCAAAGAAATATGGGAAACTCTCATCAAGATTGGCGAAGGAGATGAACAAGAAAAAGACAATAAGCTCACAATCGCCATAAAGAAGTTCGAAGATTTCAAAATGCTCTCAAATGAAAGTGTTGCAGACATGGAAGCTCGAATGATCAAAGTTCTCGGAGAGATTAGTGATCTTGGCAAAAATATTAGCCAAAAAGAAATTAATCTCAAAATCCTACGAGGCTTACCATCTGCATGGGATATGAAGGTTACGGCTATGCGCGATCTCCGAGATCTAAGAATGTTGTCTACAGACAAATTATTTAGTGATCTAAAGGCATATGAGTTCGAAATGAAGGCCAAAGATGATGATGTTCATGAAGCTCGAAATGCTGCTCTAATGGCCGAACAACCGTCAACCTCCAGGTCAGTAGAAAATAATGTTGATTTTATGACTGACGAACAATTTGCTCTTTTTGTCAAAAAAATTAGAAGGTTTATGCGAAAAGGAGACAACAAAAATTCTGCTCGTGGAAAATTCATCTCTCGCATAACACAAGAAGAAAAAGTTGAAGAAAATAAGGATTTGTGCTACAATTGCCGCAAACCCGGACATTTTAAAATAAATTGTCCATATCCGATCGTTAGCAAGTATCAAGGCAAAAATGTTGAATCTACGCCGAACAAATCCGAAAGCAAAAGGTTCAAGCGCGACAAAAGAAAAGCTCTCGTTGGCAACGAACCAAACGAAAATGATGATTCGGAGGATTCATCATCAAGCGATGAAAGTTCATATTCGGATGATGATACGGCGCTAATATGCAAGTCAATGGAGTTGAGTACAAGTGAAGATTGTCTTATGGCTCTTGAAGCAGAGGAAGAAGAGGTAAGTTCTAATTCTTTCAATTCTGTTAATTCCTCTTTTTCTCGTGAATCTATTGATAATCTAATGCGAGATTGTCAAGAGATTATGCTCACTCATCCTCAACTCAAGGAGCGCAATAATATTCTAATTCTTGAAAAAGAAGAAATGAATAAAAAATTGCAAGATGCTTTACTTGAAGTGAGTAAATTGAAGAATGAAAATATTCATCTTCAAGAAGAGTGTAAAGCAAGAGAGGTTAGAGAACATAATCTTAGAGCTACTATTGCTACGTTCACTAATTCGTCTAAAATTATAGATAAAATGGTGAGCATGCAAAAGCCATCAGGAGATAGAACCGGAATTGGTTATGACTCCACATGTTCTCAAACCCCTCAAAATCTGACTAATTCTACTACTACTTTAAATAATAGAGTTCAAGTGGTGAAATTTGTTAAAAGTCAGAATAGCACGATGAGACAAGGACTTGGCTATCAATCAAACGCAAAGTTGAATGTTGAAAGGCCGAAACAAGTTTATACTACGGCAAAGCAACAAAAATTCTACAAGCAAAGATATGCCAAAGAGTCAAGTGCAAAAAGATTTCATAAAAAAGAGGGAAGCTTTTCTAGAAATAAAGTTGGGAGATTTCATCCCACTCAAAAAGATTGGTTGTGTAATAGATGTAATGCTTTTTATAGACCAAAGCAACCATTCTCTTCCCAGGTGCCAAAATATAAAAATAATTTTCAAAACCCGGCGCCAAAAATATTTTCTAATGTGAGTTATGATTATCGTGTCTCTAATGGTTACAAATCGCCTCATCTTAATTTAATAAGATCAAGGTGGGTTTGGTTACCAAAAATCACTAACAGTAAAGGACCCAAGCAAGTATGGGTACCTAAAATTAATTAATCTTTTTTGCAGGATGTTTGGTACATCGATAGTGGTTGCTCACGCCACATGACTAGAAATAAATCATATCTAGTTAATTTCAAAGAAATCGATGGACCAAAAGTTATATTCGGAGGAAATCAAAATTATGGAATTACAAAAGGAGTTGGCACGATCAAGAAAAATGGTTTGATGATTGAAGATGTTTCTTTCGTTGAAGGATTAAAATTTAATTTGTTGAGCACTAGTCAATTTTGTGATAAAGGCTATCTTGTAGAATTTTCTAAAGATAATTGCCTAATAAAAAATGAGCTCACAAATGAGATTATTTTATCTGGGAAACGGCGAAAGAATATGTATGTTGTTGATTGGAGCACTATCAAAGATTCAGTGTGCTTAATGGCCAGAAATTCAAATAAAGCTAATTGGGAATGGCACAGAAAGCTCAACCACTTAAACTTCAAGACCATCAATCAGCTTGCAAAGAAGAATCTAGTAGAAGGCTTGCCAGATATTATCTTCAAGAAGGACCAAGTGTGTGATGCATGCCAACGCGGAAAGCAAATCAAATCATCATTCAAATCAAAGACACACGAGTCAACGTCAAGACCGCTAAGCTTACTACATATGGACTTATTTGGACCGGTTGATCCAATAAGTGTAAGTGGTAAGAAATATACTCTCGTTGTTGTTGATGATTTTTCCAGGTATACTTGGACCGTGTTTATCAAGAAGAAAAATGAAGTTGAGCAAGTTCTACCGAAGCTGTTGAAGCAACTACAAAATGAGAAGAATTGCAAATATCAAAAATACGAACGGATCGCGGAACCGAGTTCGTGAATGGAGTTATACAAGCTTTTTGCAATTCACATGGAATTTCTCATCAATTATCTGCCGCAAGAACACCGCAACAAAACGGTGTTGCCGAAAGAAGAAATCGGACGCTCAAAGAAGCCGCACGAGTGATGATTAGTGCTGCCGGTCTCCCAAAACGCTATTGGGCGGAAGCTATCAACACTGCTTGCTACACGCAAAATCGAAGCATGATCCATAAGTAGTACAAGAAGACGCCATATGAGCTATATAAAGGGAGAAAACCAAATATTGGTTATTTTCATATTTTTGGATGCAAATGCTTTATTCATATTAATGATAAATTGCATCTAAAAGCTTTTGATGAGCGTGCAGATGAAGGAATTTTTCTAGGATATTCAGCTACCAGCAAGGCGTACAGAGTTCTGAATAAAAGATCAATGGTGGTTGAAGAATCCATACACGTGGTATTTGATGAAAAATCACAAATCAAAAATGGCGCTCTGGACGAAGAAATTGCACAAAATGGTAACAAGTGTCATATTTATTTTTGTTATACTAATGATACGTGTGAAGATGATGTTTTGCAGGGAATGGATGAGTTGGAAATTAATTCTCTAGAAAATCCCATCCCTCATCTAGAAGAAGTTGGAAATTCTTTAAATAATAATTTTGGGAGTGATGCCTCACGTGGGAATGGAGATGCAGTACAAGTTGGTGATCCAATTAATGATCAAATTGCATGTGATGTTGGTAATCAATTTCAAGACAATTTAATTGATGAAATTCGAACCAACACTGCAAATTCACAACAAATGGATCCACCTAGTACCATGCACCCATTTCAACCAGATTTAAGATGGCTCAAAAATCACCCTCCAGAATTAATTATTGGGAATACTCATGAAGGCGTGAAAACAAGATCATCTACCATGGAAGCATTGTTCACGTGTTATCTATCTCAGATTGAACCAAAAGAAATTGACGAAGCTCTCAATGATCCGGATTGGATAAATGCTATGCAAGAAGAGCTCGATCAATTAAAAAGAAATGATGTTTGGGAACTTGTTCCAAGACCGGCGAACCACAATGTTGTAGGAACCAAATGGGTCTTCCGGAACAAAGCAAACGAAGATGGCGTGATTGTTAGGAATAAAGCAAGGCTCGTTGCAAAAGGATACTCTCAAGAAGAAGGAATAGATTTTGATGAAACCTTTGCACCGGTGGCCCGACTTGAAGCAATCAGAATTTTCCTAGCCTACGCCGCACACAAAGATTTCACTGTTTATCAAATGGACGTGAAAAGCGAATTCTTGAATGGTCTACTCGAAGAAGAAGTTTATGTCGAACAACCCCCAGGTTTTGAGGTAAAAGGCGAAGGTGATAAAGTCTACAAACTTAAAAAGGCATTGTATGGGTTGAAACAAGCACCTAGAGCTTGGTATGATACTTTATCAATTTTCTTAATAAACTGTGGATTCACCAAAGGCCTTGTTGACAAAACTCTATTTAGAATTCAAGATGGTGATCATATTTTATTAGTGCAAATTTATGTTGATGATATTATTTTTGGAAGCACTAACAATTCTTTGTGTGAGAAATTTTCGAAGCTTATGCAGAATAAATTCGAAATGAGCGTGATGGGTGAATTGAATTACTTCTTGGGCTTACAAGTCAAACAACTGAAAGAAGGAGTATTCATCAATCAAGCAAAGTACACCCGCGACTTGATAAAGAAGTTTGGCCTTGATGGAAAATCATCGATCAAAATTCCAATGAGCACATCAACAAGGCTAGACAAAGATGAAGATGGAAAGGATGTCGATCAAACAAAATATAGAGGAATGATTGGTTCTCTTCTATATCTTACTGCAAGCCGGCCAGACATTTCTTATGCTGTGGGAGTGTGTGCAAGATTCCAAGCAAATCCAAAAGAAAGCCACCTCACCGCAACAAAGAAGATCATACGATATCTGAAAGGCACAATCAATGTTGGATTGTGGTATCCAAAAGGTAGAGATTTTACTCTAACAGGTTTCTCAAATGCGGATTTTGCAGGTTGCAAAATAGACAGAAAAAGCACTTCCGGGACATGCCAGTTCTTGGGGGGAAGGCTTGTTTCTTGGTTCAGCAAAAAGCAAAATTCCATCGCAACTAGTACCGCCGAGGCCGAATATATTGCTGCAGGAAGTTGTTGTGCGCAAATTTTGTGGATGAAGCAACAATTGAAGGATTACGGAGTTAATTGTGATGACGTTAGTATTTATTGTGATAATACTAGTGCAATCGCTATCACTCACAATCTGGTGCTTCACTCAAGAACCAAACATATCGACATTCGACATCATTTTATAAGGGATCACGTTGAAAAGAAAAATCTGAAGATCGAATATATCCCTACGGAAAACCAAGTTGCTGATATTCTCACGAAGCCTTTATGCGAAACGAGATTTTCTACCTTAAGGCACGAGTTGGAATGATCGAAATGAGCTAAGTATCACTGAACTTAAACTCTCTATTTAAATTGATATTTGTGCTCAAAATTAATTGTTTTACGTGGATAAATTGTTTTATGTGTTTCTATGCATGTTTTTATTCGAAATATTTATGTGATAAAATTGCAATATGTGTTAGAAATTTATTTGTGTTTTTGCATGTGTTATTTAACGTGAGATCATATGCCATGCAAATTAATTTGATAAAATGTGCAATTCGTGATTTATTTGATAATTTGTATAAAATTGCATGTTTTAATGTGTTAATCAGTTTTTGAGTATGTGTTCATGTTTCTGTAAATTAACTAACTTGTTTGCATGAACAATTTGCTCTAAAAATGATTTACCATGTTTATTTAATTATATATGTGCCTAATGTGATTTACCGTGTTTTATATGTGTTTCGTGCATATATATGATATAATGTGTTAAAATGCTTTAAGTTAATATTTTTCGTTTCTAAAATCTGTTTTTAGGATGTAAAATTTTATATAAAGTTGTTTCTAATTATAAATTAGGAATATGTGTGTTAATTGTGTTAATTTCCAAATTATATGTATTTTAATTAGGAATGCCGTGTATATGTGTTTAATATTTTGGTATGTGTGATTAATTATTTGTGGAGTAATTTTTGCTTCTAACGAGATGTTTGAGTGTGTTTATATCTGTGGTACACGATTTTGAGAAGGAAATCAGGAGATAAAGGAGGAAAATTTAGAGTTTAATTGGGTATCAAACCTCCACCCATAAACTCCTACCCTTTCTAAACCTCCACCCAACCTAAAACCTCCCCCCATAATCCTCTCCTATATCAGCACCCTTCCCAACCGATTCGTTCTCACTCAAATCGTCACCCTAATCCCTCATTAAATCTCCTAGAAACCGCTACCCATCACATCCACCGCTTTCTCGACCAATGAAGAGTCATGAAAGCATTCATCACACCTCTTGAAACCAAACGTCGGCTATATCCAGAGAAAACCTTTCAACCTCTTCATCATTAGGATACACGGTTCTAGCACCTTCTTAGGCCTATAAATTAGGACCTGAAGCAAACAAATTTGTGTGGAGATTTCTTTTGTTTGTATCTATTTTTTTTTGCAGGCTTCGATGACTCCAAAGAATCAAGAAAAGAGAAGATCTTCCAGGAGAGTGGCCGAGCAAGCAAGACAAGCGATGCCGAGGGCTCGACGTGCTGCAAATGGAGGACATGAAGTTGGAGACACACCTAGCGATCCTCTCATCCTATTCTCTGAAGAAGAGGATGGACAACCACCGACCAAGGATCAAGTTCAAAGAAGTCCAAAGGTCTCAGCAGTGCAGCTACGACGTTCAACGCCATCACCACTGTCCTCTCGTCCTCTAACCCGCAGCTTCAAGCGATCTGCTCAACTCTCAATGGAACCCGGATTAGTCTATACTCTGAAATCAAGCTCTCCGTCTCCACCGCATGCTGATCTTGAGACTAATCACGGCGCTGGTCTCTCTACTGATGAAGCCTGAATATGTGATGTGACCTGATCCAAAAATGTTATCTCTCTCTTTCTCCCCTAAGAAGGAAATAAATAAAATTTTTTGGATGTTTTTGCTACTGGTTTTGTCTATCTCTATTCTCTCTCTGCCTCTCTCTCCTACAAAATGAAAAATCCCTACGTATATAAAAAGATCAAAAGTTTCGTATAAAAATTATATGAATAAAAGGAATTAAAATTTTTTTTTATATATATTATGGCTACAAAAGGGATAAAAGAAGAAAAGATTAAGAGGAGAAGTGTCAGTACGAGAAGAAATAAGAGAACAAGTGTCAGAAGAAAGAAGAAGAGATATACCAGTGGAAGTTTCAGTAGAAGTTGCTACTGAGAGTAGACTGCAAATCACAGAGGATTTATCCAGTGTATTGCCGGTACACCATACCGAGTCTACCATGCCTACCATGGACCCTGTTCTAGAAAATGAAGATATATTTGCAGACAACTACACAAGAACAGAAGTCTTAGAAGAAGAAATTGGTGATCTCAATCAATAAGCCGAATCACCTGAAGAAGAAGGGATGCAACTTATTGACACAGTTATTCTCACAGATCCGAATAAAAGTCCATTCGGATCCCCTCAAAATTTTGTGGCCGATGGATGAACAAGAAGATGACATATTCTCATCCTTATTGCCAAAGTTGCCGAATCCAGTGATGTTGTTTGTCAAACTATTGGAGAAAAACTGGTTGAACAAACAAATGCTAGAACAACAACACACGGATACCCGAGTCAATCTGAAAGAATTAATGGAGCATCAAAATATTTTGAAGACCCAGATTGACAAAGCAGAAAGAATTCTGAAAGGAGAATTGACAAAAGGTTTACTTGAAGTCATTCAGCTCATGAAGAAGGAGACGAGAAGCAGCTGAAAAGATCAACAACGAACGCCACTTGCGAAAAGTCAAGGCGATTCAAGACCAAGAAAGCCGAATCAACAAACTTGAAGCTGAACTCGCAGTTACAACAAACAAGGGCTGGACAACGTGCAAACCGTTTCCATTAAACGCACAACAGGTGTTGAAACTGTGAAGGCAAACCAAGACCGAGATTTTAAGACCCTAGCATTTTTGGTTGATAACGCCAAAAGGGGGGGAAGAAATTCTCAGTCACTTGGCTTTGCAACAACAAGAATTTATTCTTGGAAGTCAACAATAGCCAGTAGTGTCTACTCAAGGTAGAGGCCGAAGCCGCGGACAATCCTCACAAGGACCATCTCAGATTGGTTTTGCTCAGTTCGCGAATCCTAGTCTTGGTACTACATCAAAAGTTGCTGAAACTCGTGGCTGGTTTGAATGCTCAAAAGGTACCGCCACTCAGACAACCGTATGGACGAAGGAAAATTTACCAAGCATGATCAAAGAAATGGCCTGCAGCCGATCAAGCCCAATGGATCTCGGAGAAGAATAAAGAAGAAGAAGCAAAAGGAAAAGAACCGAGATGTGGTATGAACTAAGAGATTTCACCGGAAATATGGGCATGAATCTTGGAGAAGAAAGAAGCTTCGAAGAATGTGTCTTATGGTGTGGAAAACGGAGTTCTTTCGGGCAACAATATCAAAGAAGCTTTG
>NW_017618464.1:18389-206390 GCF_001879475.1 Ipomoea nil | reverse complement strand
GTTGCAAAATAGACAGAAAAAGCACTTCCGGGACATGCCAGTTCTTGGGGGGAAGGCTTGTTTCTTGGTTCAGCAAAAAGCAAAATTCCATCGCAACTAGTACCGCCGAGGCCGAATATATTGCTGCAGGAAGTTGTTGTGCGCAAATTTTGTGGATGAAGCAACAATTGAAGGATTACGGAGTTAATTGTGATGACGTTAGTATTTATTGTGATAATACTAGTGCAATCGCTATCACTCACAATCTGGTGCTTCACTCAAGAACCAAACATATCGACATTCGACATCATTTTATAAGGGATCACGTTGAAAAGAAAAATCTGAAGATCGAATATATCCCTACGGAAAACCAAGTTGCTGATATTCTCACGAAGCCTTTATGCGAAACGAGATTTTCTACCTTAAGGCACGAGTTGGGAATGATCGAAATGAGCTAAGTATCACTGAACTTAAACTCTCTATTTAAATTGATATTTGTGCTCAAAATTAATTGTTTTACGTGGATAAATTGTTTTATGTGTTTCTATGCATGTTTTTATTCGAAATATTTATGTGATAAAATTGCAATATGTGTTAGAAATTTATTTGTGTTTTTGCATGTGTTATTTAACGTGAGATCATATGCCATGCAAATTAATTTGATAAAATGTGCAATTCGTGATTTATTTGATAATTTGTATAAAATTGCATGTTTTAATGTGTTAATCAGTTTTTGAGTATGTGTTCATGTTTCTGTAAATTAACTAACTTGTTTGCATGAACAATTTGCTCTAAAAATGATTTACCATGTTTATTTAATTATATATGTGCCTAATGTGATTTACCGTGTTTTATATGTGTTTCGTGCATATATATGATATAATGTGTTAAAATGCTTTAAGTTAATATTTTTCGTTTCTAAAATCTGTTTTTAGGATGTAAAATTTTATATAAAGTTGTTTCTAATTATAAATTAGGAATATGTGTGTTAATTGTGTTAATTTCCAAATTATATGTATTTTAATTAGGAATGCCGTGTATATGTGTTTAATATTTTGGTATGTGTGATTAATTATTTGTGGAGTAATTTTTGCTTCTAACGAGATGTTTGAGTGTGTTTATATCTGTGGTACACGATTTTGAGAAGGAAATCAGGAGATAAAGGAGGAAAATTTAGAGTTTAATTGGGTATCAAACCTCCACCCATAAACTCCTACCCTTTCTAAACCTCCACCCAACCTAAAACCTCCCCCCATAATCCTCTCCTATATCAGCACCCTTCCCAACCGATTCGTTCTCACTCAAATCGTCACCCTAATCCCTCATTAAATCTCCTAGAAACCGCTACCCATCACATCCACCGCTTTCTCGACCAATGAAGAGTCATGAAAGCATTCATCACACCTCTTGAAACCAAACGTCGGCTATATCCAGAGAAAACCTTTCAACCTCTTCATCATTAGGATACACGGTTCTAGCACCTTCTTAGGCCTATAAATTAGGACCTGAAGCAAACAAATTTGTGTGGAGATTTCTTTTGTTTGTATCTATTTTTTTTTGCAGGCTTCGATGACTCCAAAGAATCAAGAAAAGAGAAGATCTTCCAGGAGAGTGGCCGAGCAAGCAAGACAAGCGATGCCGAGGGCTCGACGTGCTGCAAATGGAGGACATGAAGTTGGAGACACACCTAGCGATCCTCTCATCCTATTCTCTGAAGAAGAGGATGGACAACCACCGACCAAGGATCAAGTTCAAAGAAGTCCAAAGGTCTCAGCAGTGCAGCTACGACGTTCAACGCCATCACCACTGTCCTCTCGTCCTCTAACCCGCAGCTTCAAGCGATCTGCTCAACTCTCAATGGAACCCGGATTAGTCTATACTCTGAAATCAAGCTCTCCGTCTCCACCGCATGCTGATCTTGAGACTAATCACGGCGCTGGTCTCTCTACTGATGAAGCCTGAATATGTGATGTGACCTGATCCAAAAATGTTATCTCTCTCTTTCTCCCTAAGAAGGAAATAAATAAAATTTTTTGGATGTTTTTGCTACTGGTTTTGTCTATCTCTATTCTCTCTCTGCCTCTCTCTCCTACAAAATGAAAAATCCCTACGTATATAAAAAGATCAAAAGTTTCGTATAAAAATTATATGAATAAAAGGAATTAAAATTTTTTTTTATATATATTATGGCTACAAAAGGGATAAAAGAAGAAAAGATTAAGAGGAGAAGTGTCAGTACGAGAAGAAATAAGAGAACAAGTGTCAGAAGAAAGAAGAAGAGATATACCAGTGGAAGTTTCAGTAGAAGTTGCTACTGAGAGTAGACTGCAAATCACAGAGGATTTATCCAGTGTATTGCCGGTACACCATACCGAGTCTACCATGCCTACCATGGACCCTGTTCTAGAAAATGAAGATATATTTGCAGACAACTACACAAGAACAGAAGTCTTAGAAGAAGAAATTGGTGATCTCAATCAATAAGCCGAATCACCTGAAGAAGAAGGGATGCAACTTATTGACACAGTTATTCTCACAGATCCGAATAAAAGTCCATTCGGATCCCCTCAAAATTTTGTGCCGATGGATGAACAAGAAGATGACATATTCTCATCCTTATTTGCCAAAGTTGCCGAATCCAGTGATGTTGTTTGTCAAACTATTGGAGAAAAACTGGTTGAACAAACCAAATGCTAGAACAACAACACACGGATACCCGAGTCAATCTGAAAGAATTAATGGAGCATCAAAATATTTTGAAGACCCAGATTGACAAAGCAGAAAGAATTCTGAAAGGAGAATTGACAAAAGGTTTACTTGAAGTCATTCAGCTCATGAAGAAGGAACGAGAAGCAGCTGAAAAGATCAACAACGAACGCCACTTGCGAAAAGTCAAGGCGATTCAAGACCAAGAAAGCCGAATCAACAAACTTGAAGCTGAACTCGCAGTTACAACAAACAAGCTGGACAACGTGCAAACCGTTTCCATTAAAACGCACAACAGTGTTGAAACTGTGAAGGCAAACCAAGACCGAGATTTTAAGACCCTAGCATTTTTGGTTGATAACGCCAAAAGGGGGGAAGAAATTCTCAGTCACTTGGCTTTGCAACAACAAGAATTTATTCTTGGAAGTCAACAATAGCCAGTAGTGTCTACTCAAGGTAGAGGCCGAAGCCGCGGACAATCCTCACAAGGACCATCTCAGATTGGTTTTGCTCAGTTCGCGAATCCTAGTCTTGGTACTACATCAAAAGTTGCTGAAACTCGTGGCTGGTTTGAATGCTCAAAAGGTACCGCCACTCAGACAACCGTATGGACGAAGGAAAATTTACCAAGCATGATCAAGAAATGGCCTACCGCCGATCAAGCCCAATGGAACTCGGAGAAGAATAAAGAAGAAGAAGACAAAAGGAAAAGAACCGAGATGTGGTATGAACTAAGAGATTTCACCGGAAATATGGGCATGAATCTTGGAGAAGAAAGAAGCTTCGAAGAATGTGTCTTATGGTGGGAAAACGGAGTTCTTTCGGGCAACAATATCAAAGAAGCTTATGGACATTATATGGCCGGACAGCTTACAAAGAAATTTCAGAATGCAAAGTTCAAAGATGATTTCTTCAAGCTCAGAGAACATGTCAAGGAAATTTTGAAGAAAGACTATGGTGTGAAGAAACCCAGAAGGTATTCTGAAAATTCTCTTAAGCTGATATTCTCTATTTTCGAACCTCTGTTGCGTTTTTCTCTATAAATTCAAAATATATCAATAATAATTTCCCATGGTCTATTTTGAGTCTTTAATTTTATTTGTTTAATGTAATTAGACTTTCGTGAATTAAAAGACAAGAAATATGTCAAACGCACGACAAAAATTAAAAATTGATGATGATCAAAATAAAAATAATTCAAGATGCGTTTAGGAGCTTGTCTAAAAATTTAATTCACAAGTTTCTTTTGATTGTGTCTAGAAAACCATTTGTTAAACTCATCTTGGCTTTGTCAAATAAAATTGAGCAAAAAGATTATTTTCCAAAGACTTAAAGCCAATGACTGAGTATAGGTTTTGGCATTATCAAAAGGGGGGAAATTGTTAGGAATAAAGTGTAATGGTTTTGATATGCCAAATTTGTATTTGTAGATCCCCCAATTTTATTTCATAGGTCTAGTAGAGTCTTAGACCGTGATCGGGAAATTATTTAATTATGAAAAGAGAAAAACAGAGGAAGATGCATGAAAATAGAAGAAGAAGATATCAAGCCGAAAATCAAGAATTTGTCTGGAGAAAATGACAAATTGAAGAAGAAGATGAAAGATATGAAATCATGTCAATGCTACTCAAAGAAGATATCCCAGAAGAATTTTCGTGAAGAAAATTAATATTGGAAGAATGCATGAAATTGACTTGGAGATCAAGCATCTATGGAAAGAAAGAAGTACATCAAATGTGATTGGAGATTTAATCAAAAGTTGTACGGACAAAGTGGATGATGCTTGATATATTATCCGAAATGGCTCAAGTTCAAAACTCACCATCAACAATTTTACAAGGTAAAATTTGAGAAGTCAAATTAAATTAATCTGATGGAGTTGGGCGCTAGTTTAAGCTTTGGGCGCCAATTACAAGTGGAAATTGGGTGGCAATTGAGATGCAATTGCACTTGGGAGCCGATTTCATAGGAATTGAAATTGGGATGAGATGCAATTGCACTTGGGAGCCGATTTCATAGGAATTGAAATTGGGAGCTAGTTCGAAGTAATTGAAATTGGGAACCAGTTTCATCAAAATCAAAATCAAAATCGAAATCAAAATCAATAATCAATTGAAATTGGGAGAAAGTTTCACATGGGAATCAATTCAATATGGGTCTGAAATCAAAATCAATTGAAATTGGGAGAAAGTTTCACATGGGAATCAATTCAATATGGGTCTGAAATCAATTGAAATTGGGAGAAAGTCACATGGGAATCAATTCAATATGGGTCTGAAATCAAAATCAATTGAAATTGGGAGAAAGTTTTACATGGGAATCAATTCAATATGGGAGCCATGGGAGCCAATGTAGAATTGAAATTGGGAGCCAATTGAGGTTGTAGTATGGGATGCAATTTCAAAATTGGGGACCGATTCAAAGAAGACATGGAGATCAAATTGAATTGAGATGAAATTCAATACCAGGAGAAGTCTGGGAGCCAATTTCAAAGTCAAAGACAACAATTCAAATTGGGAAGCAATTGAAAGCACCAGGAGCAGTTGGGAGCCAATTGCAAGTCAATTGAAATTGGGTGTCAATTACAAAGGAGAAATTCAAATTGGGTGCAAGTTCAAAGCCAGTTTGAAGAAGTCAATTGAAATTGGGTGTCAATTACAAAGGAGAAATTCAAATTGGGTGCAAGTTCAAAGCCAGTTTGAAGTCTGAGAACACCCAGACGTGAGAATGAAGAAGATGAAGATGAACTTACAGTGAAAATATTCTCACAAGGAAAATACTAGTCTAACTAGTATGGGACTAAAATAAAGATTATTTTTGAATCCCAGAGTTACAATGACCACTTCAGAGCTAATCAGAGAAGCCATTCTACACCAAAACTGAGACCCAGATATTTTCACTCAACGTAAAACCAGAGGAATATCAGATGAAGTTTGGGAGCTCATTTACATGGAGATGAAACTCCATCAATGGCTAGCTTATCTCTTTCTGACATTTTTGTAGAAGATAAGATAAGATCTCTAACAAAAGATACAAGAATTCGAAAATGAGAGCGTCTCTTTCCAACGGACAGATTCTCATTACCAGCTATAAAATGATGAAGATATGAAGACTTAAAAAAAAAAACAAGAGCAGAAGAGCATACAACGAACTCACGAACAAGAGAGCAGAAAATTCGAATCCATCAAAGGATCGAATAGAGCAATTAAGCTTAAAAGAGCAGAGAGCTAAAATTCTAAGAGCTAAAATCTTCAAGTGTGAGAAAAAGAACTCAGAGAGCTTCAAAAGAGAAATATTCAGAGAGTTCTTAAACAGAGCAAAGCAGAGCAAAAATATCAAGTGCTTTACTTGATATATTCAAAGAGAGAAAACACTCAGAGCTATCAGGAGAAATCATTCCAGAGTGTTTATCTTCATCAAAGAGACCTGCGCATCATTGAAGATCATCTACAGAGTCCTAGAAGTTGGAAGCAAGACAACACTTGTTTTGGAGCAAAACAAGAGAAGGGAGGAAAGTAGCACGGAGCTGTGAAATCCTGGATTGTCACACGGAGCTGTGAGATCCAAAGCAGCAGTGTCGGAGGCACTGGGCGTGATTGGTGTGGGCTTGGTGATCAAAGCACCAGATCACGGGATACGTTTCTACCGGAGTGTGGAAGACGGGGGGAAAGTAACGCGGAGTCGTGAAATCCTGGGATAGTAGCGCGGCGACGTGAAACCCGAAGCAGCAGTGTGGTGTCACTGGGCGTGATTAGTGCGGGCTTGGTGATCAAAGCACTAGATCACGGAATTCATTGTATCTTGGAACCAAGAAGTGGTGGATATAGTGAATTGGCTCTTGGAGAAAAGAGCAAGTGGAGTAGGAGGATTACACCACCTCGCGAACCACTATAATTGTCTTGTGTTCTTTACTGCTTTCTTTACTTACAGCTCTTTACATATTCGCTCTACACGAGATATACTGCTCACACAATCTCACACACACTTTATGTTTATTTATTTCCGCTGTGCACCATACTCTAACAATCTAGTTATGAGTTTTGGTTTATCTCTGTCTTAGCAATTGTTGTGCTGTGCGAAAAAGTTTGAAAGTCTATTCACCCCCCCCCCCCCCCCCCCCCCCTCTAGACTTTCACCATACCTCTTTTGGGACCAACAGATTGTTGAAGTCGGAGAGCCACGCATGCAAAAGTCCAATGAAATCCCTTCAATTAGAGAGCTAACTCTGATGCAGTCTACTTCAATGGCGCAGTCCAACGTTGTTCCCACAACTGTGTGATCTTAGCGTCATTTCGTTTAGGCAACGATAGTTCTTCTCAAGTTCATCATCATAATTATCAAGAACTTATTGTCTTGAGAAGAGGCATGATAATCAAAGATATGATCTTCTGTATAGTAAGGGGTATTTCTTTCTTCTTAAAAACGTAACTATAGTTCATGACCGAATGAGGGTACTTATACTTCCATAGCAAGAGCACTCTCCAAAAATATCTCTGATTGTAGATGGTAGGACGATATGTGAAGAATGTAATCTTAAAGATTTGGTCCATACCTTCCAAAACAGATCCGTCTTCTTAAACCGCGTTCAGTAAATTTGGAAACATCTTCCTTTATCAGATCTTCAGTTTCAGAGCGTCTGTTGAAGTACCTGATCAATCAGTCTTCTGAAGAACAAACCGACACCAAGCTAAACCCTATCTTAGTTTGCCATAATAATATTGCCAATTATATCTTGGGGTTTTTTTGGAGAAATAAAAACACTAACAAACTCCCCCTTTGGCTATTATTTGGCAAAACAACTCGACTAAGATAAAGCACAAGCTAGGGAAAAAACGGAAAATAACTGTTGCATAAAATTCAAAGATCTGAATTACAACCCTTAACAAAGAAGCAGCACACAAGTCGTGCTGGACCAAAAACATTCTTCACAAAGATGGTGCCATCACAAACAGACGCCCAGATAGGGCCAGAAGGTACGAAGTCCTACACAAAAACACACAATAAACTCCCCCTAAGTTCTGCACACTCCCCCTTTTTGCCAAAGATAGACAAAGAACATTCAAGCATTGCAGGGGCTTTTACTGTCGGACTTTGCAGCTTCAACAGCAACAGACTCAGTCAAGCTCAGACGGAGAAGAACGGTAGCCAGTTCAGTACGCGCCGCAGTAAGTTGCTTCGCAATGATTCTATTAACAGTTTCAAGCTCAGACACCCGAGCCTTCAAGCGGAGAGATAGCTGAACATCATTCGCATGTGGCGAGTCGTCAACCACAGTGTCAGCATCAGAAGAAGGAGGAACATTCACAGGTGTAACATCTCGGATGTGCATTCCAGTCAGAAGGCGTGGATCAACAGTAGAGAGCAGAGTCGGACTGATAACCTCACTTGGCATTGGCACAAGGCCCTGCGACGTCAGAATCACAAATATAAGATTAGGATATGGCAATCTTACCTTCTGTTCCTGTGGATGAATCAATGTGAGGATGTGATAAAAAATCCATGACCCCAGATCAATAGACAGTTTATTGCCAGTGCGAAACAGGAGAGCAACTAGTTGCTTGCCAACCGTATGAAAATGAGCAGATGGTAGCCAATTGTGGAGGGCAATACGGTGCATAATGGCATATTTGGAGGTAAGCTTCGAGCTAGACAGAGTATCAACATCACCTGTAGGCCATGCAGAGGTTTGTCCACTAGTAAGGGTCCTTGCCACCAAATCCCAATCCGTGATCTCTTCTTCATCAACGCCCTTCAAGCCATAGTATTCATTAATCACATCCGGACCGAAAACATGCCATTTTCCTCTGATGAAGATCTGCATGCAACGAGTCCCTGTCAGATTGTCAATTTCCTCGTTAAGATTACAATAGAACTCGTAGGTCAGCAGCTTTGAAAAAGGACAAATGGAGGTGACAGTCTTCATGAGGCCAACATCACTTAGTAAAGGCAAGATGTCACAAACAGAGTTCAACTGTTGTTCATCGACCGACCGTTGAACTATAAGTTCTCGTCGGATCATCGTAGACCACTTTTCTTGAGCCGTAGAAGAGACAAACTGAGGTTTGTAAATTGTGGTGTCAGGATTGTCCGAAGTAGTTTGAACCTCAGGTGTGACACTTCTTCCTCTTGAACGAGTAGTTGGTTTCATCTTTCGGGTAGAGGTGGTGGGAACCACAGCAGGAGCCTTGTTCTTGACAGATGATCTCAGAGTTTTGAACACTTGTTGGACAGGGGGATCAGCTTCAGTCTTTACTGATTCAGCCGACCGTCTTCTTTTCTCAGGTTGAACCGTATCAAGATTATCATCACCGGTTTCAACTTCGACTCTCGCAGGGACACCCTTGCGTTTAGATTTTTTTTCACCTCTTTGGATAGAGAATGATCAGATGGGCTTGGGGAAACCGAGTGGCTTGTTTCTGACACAGGGGCAGACGAAGCGCCAAGAAGATTTGAGACTTCTCGAATTTTGAAAGTAGTCAAGTCTGGATGAGCTGTAGCTTCCACTGTAGGATGTCTAGACAACTGGACTTGTGAACCATAGACTTCAGCAAGAATTTTCTCGTCATCACTGTCTATCTGCGCAGAGGAATCATCAGGATGAATGACTCTATATGGTTCTGGAACAGAAGTAGAAGGTAAGCCCGCAAGGTAGACGATGTATAGACTGGCACTCTCTCAATCGGATCAGAGGGACGATGGCTTGAATGACTGGCAACCTCAATTTCAGTAGGCAATTTAGAAGAAACCTCAACCGGGCAAATCTCAATCGGTGACACAGCAGCTTCAGATAAAGGCAGAACAGGGATTGCTGATCGCACAATATCAGCATAATACACAACCAAACTCAAATTATCTACCTTTTCAGAGGGTTTATCTTTTTCTTTAGATACACTATCAAGGACTACTTTCGTAGATTCAATTTTTTCGGAGGAGAGACATGGAGGATCATCAGACACAGAGGATTTCATAGATAGTAAGGCATTCTCATTATCAGATTGAGAAATAGGCAGAGTAGACTTAATAGCATCAGAAATTAAATCATCAGGCTTGTCAGGAGAGATCTCAATTGGGGTTTCAGAAGAATTAGACCTGTTACGAAGAATCTCAAGGCGGTGTCTGGTTTTGTCCTATGCAGCTTTAAGATAGAGAGGGTGAGCTGCCGCTCGACGACGCGAGACTTCTCCTGATTCAAGATCCCTTTGAGCAAAATATTGTAGGAATGCCCCAGTACGATTACCATCTTCAGGCTCATGAATGGACGCAGGGCTAACATCATCACTCACTTCTGAGGCCAGCAACAAAAGCTCACTGGTGTCATCGTCGGACCAGTCCGCATAGAACTCCGGATAATCTGAGAGCACGGTGACCATGATTTCGTCGTGGAGAACAGAGTCAAGCTTCAACTTCTTTTTCATAGCTAGTTGGAGCAGTGTTTTTACATGCTTCGTGGCTGTTTCTGGTGAATGCATCTTCCTTCCCAGCTTGATGATAATATTTCTCACGGCATCTGCCATCGTTGTGCGATTTGGGAAAGAGAGGAGAGAAACCCTAGGTAGATGATCAGGAAGTAAATGATCAGAGAGAAAAGTAATATTTAGGACTCTTCTTCCTTCAAACTTGACCCAAAAATATATATAATCCCAAGGGTGATGTGATTGACGCAACGATATAGCTCCTTTTTAGGGATGAAACGAAAGAGTTGAAGATTTGATGTAACACCACGTGTTACGGCCCCTAAATTAAAATTAAATTAAATTATCACCCACCCTAAAAAGGGAATTAAAATCCATTAATTAGCTAAAGAGGGCTCCACCATGGTCCATGGGCCCTTATCCCTAAAACCAATCCCCGAATCCTATGGGAAATAGAATTAGCAAACCCATACCACTTAGACCCTAATTAGGACTCTTAAATATATAAATAGGGACATAGGAGGCACCTAGATCTTACACCACAATAATCTCTCACCACACAAGAAGTTCCAAGAATTCCCTTAGGAGTAATCAAGAAAGAAGAAGTCTTAAAGAGAGACCCTTCAAAGCCAAGGAAATTAATTAAGGCTAAGAGGTAACCCATGTCTCAACAAAATCTATTTTCTTCACTATAATCTCCTTCCTTGGCCTCCCTCTATATTCTTGTGTCTTGAGGAATTCTTCTATGTTAATTGTGATATGTTCTTGATGATTGATAAGAGGATTTATGTGCGTTCTTGATAAACTTGATGATCTTGATGTTGAAAGGAAGTTCTTGATATTGATGTGATAGTTCTTGACGAATCTTGATATTTCTTGATGTTAAAGATAAAATATGATCTTGATGATTTGGGTGGGATTAGAGCCCTAGGTTGGATTGGGAATTTGTGTTGGGATGTTCTTGATATATATTTGGGTGGGAATTCGCATGTTTAGGTGTTGTTTATATTTAGAAGTCGTAATAGGATGAGTTCTACATGATTCTTGCTTTTGATACGTTAATTGCCTACGTGGTGTCGCTAATTGCGTTTAAAAGTGTCTAAGCATGGTTTTGGGTTCCACAAAGGTTCCCAGGACGAATATATAAGAAAAGAGTCAGTGGGAGGTAGGAGGGGGTAGGGGAACCCGCCACCTACCCGCTGCCCGAAGGACACCGCCCAGCAGCGGGAAGCCACCGGGTAGCCGCCTGCCCGCCGGCAACCCGCTGCCCGGAACAGTGTCCTCCGGCGGGTGACCCCCACCCACTGGCTACCCGCTGGTCCGTACCCCACCCCCGGTCTTTGGCTTCCCCGTTTAATGTTCCCCGCTTCCCCATGGTGTCCCAACGGACCCCGTTTGTCGTGCTTGACTTTAGCTTGATGTTTCGGGTACCATTCGTAGTTTAAATAAGTCTTAGGAATTACATGCTAGTTGAATTGGTAACCCGTTGACCTAGGTGGAAGTTGTATGAACCCCTTAGGACTATTCTTAGTATGTGAATGATCACACGTAAGTTTATTTATATGTCTTTCCCCCACAATGTGCTACTACTTGTTCCTATGTGTTATGTGTTGCATGATCCCCCATTTTGGTTACTGACCAATTGGGTGATTCCCGGACTAAGGTTCGGAAGTCGACTGAAGGCCGAATGGATTGTTCCCGGACTAAGGTTTGGAAGTCCACTGAAGGTCGAATGTTTGTTCCCGGACTAATGGTTCGGAAGTGGCTGAAGGCCAAATGGATTGTTCCTGAGCTAAGGCTCAAAAGTTGGCTAAAGGCCGAATTGATTCACTTCTTGGACTACAGGTCCACATGGGCCTCGGTGATATGACCCACCGACCTGGACGCGCCAGGCGGTGTGTAGGGCCAACAATCCGAGGAAGGTTGTAGTCCACCGACCTGAGTAATCAGGCGGTGTGTAGGGCTACGGCTGGCTGCGATCCACCGAGTGATGGGACAACGGTGTGTAGGGCCGTAGGCTCCGAGGATCTTCGCCCACTGACTGAGTTTAGCTCAGCGCTGTGTCAGGCATGATCCGCTACAGTCCACTGACTGTACGCATCAACGGTGTGTAGGGTCGTAAGTCCTCCCCTTGTAAAGGGGATCGCGGTCCACCGACTATGCGCGTCAGCGGTGTGTCGGATCGTGGTCCGACGTTGAGTTCGTCAGCGGTTCTCAAAAGGGTTGGTTGCGATCAACTCCCCTCATACCACGGTACTGAGGTAGGGTGCTGCAGGGCCGTGTTAATGCTATAAGCATTAACCCTCATGTTCGGGGCATGCGATTGGTCCCGTGGCGCCATCAACGATTATGTGATATGAATGATGATTGAATGATGATGTGTTTGAATTGAAAAGTGTTCTGTGACCTTAGATGCGTATTCCTTATGATGTTATCTCTACCTAACTATTTATCATTGTTTGATGTGCATGTCCCTACTTGCTGAGTCTATTCCAGGTTTTAAAACTAGTGTCTCTTAAGTATATATCTTCCTACTTCAACATGATTCTCGTATATCTATATATATCTATCTATAATGTATTTCAACGCGTTGGAGTGGGTTACCGGCATCATTCACTGAACAGATATATTTGGCTTTCAGGCACAGCATATTAGTTCCCAGAGCGCGCTAGAAGAGCTTGGAGTAGATAGATAGTTTCCCTTTTTGGCCTGCGTGCCTCAATGATGTATCGAGGATAATTAGTTAGTTTAGCCTGTGCATCTGAGTTCTCCAGCTCAGATCTGGCATAGCACCCCGCACCCTTATGTTTAATAATACTCTATTTTGGGATTTAATGAGAATTTACCTTTATTATATAAGTTTTAAAAGTCTCAAAATTTCGGGGTGTTATAGTTGGTATCAGATCCTAAGTTTGACCCTAGGATAAGACTCGTAAGACCAGACTTTAGGACATTAAGCTTGGACTCTAAGTATTTAGGAACATAGGATCTAGGAATCTTAGGACGCGCGATGAGATTGTGAGCTACCTATCATCACATAACCTCCCCTCACTTTATCCCTCACTAATTTAAAGAATTTCCCCCTTCGCTTATCACATCAAGGTAAGGGTACAACACATTAACTCTTCATTCCACATACTTACCCTAGAAATTATATTTGTGATGTCCTTGCATTCTTTTACCTGCTTTGTTGCTTATCACTCTTTGATTACCATACTTTTTTATTTGCCAAAGCATATGTTCCTAATTGATTTTTAGACCAAGTTAGGAACTGCATACTATTGCTTAACTATTTGATCAAACATGCGTTATTTGGATATTTGTTACTTGATAAAGTATTTTGGAACTTGCAATTAGTAATTTTACTCGGCTTATAAGCTCACTTGTCCTAATCATAATTGACCAATATAGTTAACTCACTAATAACCCGATAAGTACTTACATGAGTTACATGGAGGGAAATTTTGGGGAACATAACTTTAATTAAGAAGGGGAAGAATGAGGCGTAGGATCCTTATGATATCTAGTTGAAGTCTCCCATATTCCTTATTAGTATCATAATAAAGTGATCCCTTGAGTTTTCCATACCCCTTTCGTTGTTCACATAAGTATGGAATTCCTTGAAATTTATAATTGTGCATTCTCGGGGTTTTTCCCGAAGTGATTCCTCCTTCACAGTCACGTTCTAGTGGGGCCTTGGCAGGAGGTCGACCACCCACCACGTGCTCACTGCCACATTCCAGTGGGGACTTGACAGGCGGTTGACCGCCCACCTCGCGCCTACTGGTCCGGTATGTTTTCTGGACTTCTCATTTTTATTGATCCATTGTGCCTTTGTGTGTCTCCCTTGATACTTCCTATGTGTTTAAACATATAAATAACAATCTAATGCTTGAACATGAAAATCGAATTATCTTCCTAATTGATTTGTTTATATGTTACATAGAAATTATAGGGACTAATCCTATTTCTAAACCCTCGGATACATTGCGTATTAAGTTTCGACCCAAAATTCAATCTAAGTGAGACCGGTAGAAACCTAAAACAAGTGGTCATCTAGAAATTATCCTTGGAAAAATATATTGCACCCCCAAACTATCTTAAAACTATCCCTCTAGACCTTGGTCCATGTTGCATAATAAACCACAAGCTTCCCATACCTTGTTTAGGACCCTTTACCACTAAGATAAGGACCCCCCTAAACAAACATTTATACATAAATAGGTACATCACTACTATTCTAGATATATTCCCCTAAAACTCATATATATATATATATATATATATATATATATATATATATATATATATATATATATATATATATATATATATCTAAAATATGTAGTAAACCCCAATTACATTCATATGCTACACTTACACCAAATTGTTATTAATATTATTATTATTATTATTTTCATTGTTATTACACCCTAATCCCAAATCACCTTGCCTAATCTTAAAAATGGTTGCGTCATGTACGATACGTCCCCATACGCTTAAATCTATATATATGTGTATAAACTTGTGAGCCCATAGAACATCCTCCCCTACTCATACGTATCCATATAAATTGTTACATTATATACAATAAATCCCTAGCCCCCAAACCATACACATGCACCCTAGCTACAATAATCTTACGCACACCTATAAGCTTGCCCTTAGCATATCCTAACCCTGAAATATCATTCCGTACAAATTACATCACTATTATATATATACATATATATACACATATCTTGGGATAGCCCTAATTCTACTTTTCCCCCTCGCATGACCTCCATGTTACCACTCCTACCTTCCCTAAGTAATTAAAAACTTTAGCCTCATCATCAGGTCATCAATTGATTTAGGAATTAGCAACCAAGGGTCTTCAACTCTAAAGTTGTTTAGGTATCCCGGGCCTCTAGAGGTAAGATTTATGCTTACCTAAAATCTAATTACCACTAAGATAAAACTAATTTTCCTAAGTGCTTGTGTGATTAAATTCTCAAGATAGAACCTCTAGTAATTGTGAACCTAGGCTATTTTACTCATAATTACTAAAATATTTGTATGCAAATTGCATGGTCCAAACTATAGGTCAAAATTTATATTTTTCATGTGCATTACATGTCAAATCACATAGCTCGCATGTTTATGTAAAATGCACACTTACACGCATTCATGTATATATAGAAAGCACGTTAGACAAAAACAGTATGTTATAAGGCGTCCCACTATGCATATATACAATATTATTAATTACAAGCAATCTGCATATAAGTGCCAATACTTGTTATGTGATCACCCACCGTTACCCATGGTATACAAAATAAAGATCTTAATTCTATTGTCTCCCCAGAATTTATTTACCCAATAAGAAGCAAGAGCCTTCCTCCTAATTACTTACAATATTTTCCTCAGAATCTAATTTTCGCTATTCGAATAATATTGTTATATGATTTATGACCCTCCTGAATTTATATGACAAAGGTTTGGTTATGCCATGATATTAAGCACGTAAATTTAATTGTTAAATCATGCACTAGACTAACATGTGGAATAATACATATGTGTGCTTTATGATTCCATAGGACTAGCGATTATTTAAGACTTGAAATAGGCCCACATGCCTTCACACTCTATGCCTATAGACTTAAGAAATTGCATATTTAGCATAATTACGATTAAACACATATACGCATGCCAACTTGCAGGTATCGCATATAACATAAATAGTTAATTATCATACATGCTAGGCTTGTTATTTCGTAACTGTGAATATTTGGTATAACTGCTAAAGCACAAAGATTAGACATAGGTCCTACATATATGACATCTAGGATCACAACATGCTACACTACATAATTAAACACCTGCATCCATTCCTAAATGAGGTTCGCCTATGTTGATATATGTGCATATATACTTTATAATAATTATGTGACTATCCAAATCTGCACCGCATGGTATTTGCCTCTCATTTAGGTACATACATAATTACATGATCGGTACAACTTGTGATCCTATATGTTAAATCATTATAAAATAATTAATTAAAGAACATGCCATGTGTAAGACTTCTATGTTATGTATTAGTCACCCGTAAAACTTACATATTGTGTGTTGCATATTCGTGACCTTGTTATTTGGTGCATTTTAGCTAGGCTCAAACCCAGTAAATTTATATGTGTATGTGTATATATTTCCCATATAATACTTTCCTTATGAACTACTATACTAATTCGGGCTCTTTACCCCAAAATGATTTCTAAGCTTCGGGGACGAAGCTTCTTGTAAGGGGGGAGAGTGTAACACCCCGTGTTACGGCCCCTAAATTAAAATTAAATTAAATTATCACCCACCCTAAAAAGGGAATTAAAATCCATTAATTAGCTAAAGAGGGGTCCACCATGGTCCATGGGCCCTTATCCCAAAAATCAATCCCCTAGTCCTATGGGAAATAGAATTAGCAAACTCATACCACTTAGACCCTAATTAGGACTCTTAAATATATAAATAGGGACATAGGAGGCACCTAGATCTTACACCACAATAATCTCTCACCACACAAAAAGTTCCAAGAATTCCCTTAGGAGTAATTAAGAAAGAAGAAGTCTTAAAGAGAGACCCTTCATAGCCAAGGAAATTAATTAAGGCTAAGAGGTAACCCATGCCTCAACAAAACCTATTTTCTTCGCTATAATCTCCTTCCTTGGCCTCCCTCTATATTCTCGTGTCTTGATGAATTCTTCTATGTTAATTGTGATATGCTCTTGATGATAGATAAGAGGATTTATGGGCATTCTTGATAAACTTGATGATCTTGATGTTGAAAGGAAGTCCTTGATATTGATGTGATAGTTATTGACGAATCTTGATATTTCTTGATGTTAAAGATAAAATACGATCTTGGTGATTTGGGTGGGATTAGAGCCCTAGGTTGGATTGGGAATTTGTGTTCGGATGTTCTTGATATATATTTGGGTGAGAATTCGCATGTTTGGGTGTTGTTTATATTTAGAAGTCATAATAGGATGAGTTCTACGTGATTCTTGCTTTTGAACCGTTAATTGCCTACGTGGTGTCGCTAATTGCGTTTATAAGTGTCTAAGCATGGTTTCGGGTTCCACAAAGGTTCCCGGGATGAATATATGAGAAAAGAGTCAGTGGGGGTAGGAGAACCCGCCACCTACCCGCTGCCCGAAGGACACCGCCTGGCAGCGGGCAGCCGCTTGCCTGCCGGCAACCCGCTGCCCGGAACAGTGTCCTCCGGCGGGCAGCCGGCGGGTGACCCACACCCACCGGCTACCCGCTGGTCCGTACCCCACCCCCGGTCTTGGCTTCCCCGTTTAATGTTCCCCGCTTCCCCATGGTGTCCCAACGGACCCCGTTTGTCGTGCGTGAGTTTAGTTTGATGTTTCGGGTACCATTCGTAGGTTAAATAAGTCTTAGGAATTACATGCTAGTTGAATTGGTAACCCGTTGACCTAAGTGGAAGTTGTATGAAACCTTAGGACTATTCTTAGTATGTGAATGATCACACGTAAGTTTGTTTATATGTCTTCCCCCCCCCCCAATGTGCTACTGCGTGCTCCTATGTGTTATGTGTTGCATGATCCCCCATTTTGGTTACAGACCAATTGGGTGATTCCCGGACTAAGGTTCGGAAGTCGGCTGAAGGCCGAATGGATTGTTCCCGGACTAAGGTTCGGAAGTCGACTGAAGGTCGAATGGTTTGTTCCTGGACTAAAGGTTCAGAAGTGGCTGAAGGCCAAATGGATTGTTCATGAGCTAAGGCTCAAAAGTTGGCTAAAGGCCGAATTGATTCACTTCTTGGACTACAGGTCCACATGGGCCTCGGTGATATGACCCACCGACCTGGACGCACCAGGCGGTGTGTAGGGCTATCAAGCCGAGGAAGGCTGTAGTCCACCGACCTGAGTAATCAGGCGGTGTGTAGGGCTACGGCTGGCTGCGATCCACCGAGTGATGGGACAGCGGTGTGTAGGGCCGTAGTCTCCGAGGATCTTCGCCCACCGACTGAGTTTAGCTCAGCGGTGTGTCGGGCTTGATCCGCTACGGTTCACCGACTGTACGCATCAACGGTGTGTAGGGTCGTAAGTCCCCCCTTGTAAAGGGGATCGCGGTCCACCGACTGTGCGCGTCAGCGGTGTGTCGGATAGTGGTCCGACATTGAGTTCGTTAGCGGTTCTCAAAAGGGTTGGTTGCGATCAACTCCCCTCATACCACGGTACTGAGGTAGGGTGCTGCGGGGCCGTGTTAATGCTATAAGCATTAACCCTCATGTTCGGGGCATGCGATTGGTCCCGTGGCGCCATCAACGATTATGTGATATGAATGATGATTGAATGATGGTGTGTTTGAATTGAAAATTTTTCTGTGACCTTAGATGCGTATTCCTTATGATGTTATCTCTACTTAACTGTTTATCATTGTTTGATGTGCTTGTCCCTACTTGCTGAGTCTATTCCCGGTTTTAAAACTAGTGTCTCTTAAGTATATATCTTCCTGTTTCAAAATGATTCTCGTATATCTATATATATCTATCTATAATGTATTTCAACGCGTTGGAGTGGGTTACCGGCATCATTCGCTGAACAGATATATTTGGCTTTCAGGCACAGCAGATTAGTTCCCAGAGCGCGCTAGAAGAGCTTGGAGTAGATAGATAGTTTCCCTTTTTGGCCTTCGTGCCTCAATGATGTATCGAGGATAATTAGTTAGTTTAGCCTGTGCATCTGAGTTCTCCAGCTCAGATGTGGCATAGCACCCCGCACCTATATGTTTTATAATACTCTATTTTGGGATTTAATGAGAATTTACCTTTATTATATAAGTTTTAAAAGTCTCAAAATTTCGGGGTGTTACATTTGAATTTCGAAAAGGCGAATTAATTTTTGGTAACCAAGGTTAAGATATTATCTTAACAAAAATAGAAGAGAGATTTAAAAGGAAGTCAAGGAATTAATTTTGACCCGTGATTGTGACACCATATACTCTCCTTCTGTGTTCTTATTCTGCCTTATTAATCAATCATGCAGATTCCCAGAGCAGATCTGAGAATCTCAAACCGATTTGCGTCCAGAGGCTTAGTTAGTATGTCAGCCAATTGCTTATCTGTTTGAATGTATTACAACTCTATCTCCTTGGATTCTACCAAATCTCTGATATAGTGATGCCTTATATCAATATGCTTCGTTCTGGAATGTTGAACAGGGTTCTTTGAGATATTGATTGCACTGACATTATCACAGTAGAGTGTCATAGTTCTTTGAGTGAGACCATGATCTAGCAGCATTTGTTTCATCCAGACCAACTGAGTGCGACATCCTCCAGCGGCTATATATTCTGCCTCTGCAGTACTTAGAGAGATTGAATTCTGTTTCTTGCTTAACCATGATACCAAGTTCTTTCCAACAAAGAAACATCCACCTAATGTACTCTTTCTGTCGTCAATATTTTCTGCCCAATCAGCATCACAATATACAACCAGACTGAGTTCACTGTCCTTGGAATACCATAGCCCATATTGAATTGTTCCCTTGATGTATTTCAAGATCCGTTTAGCAGCTATCAAATGTGACTCTTGAGGATCAGATTGATATCTTGCATACATTCCAACACTGAACATTATATCTGGTCGACTCGCTGTTAAGTAAAGCAGACGTCCTATAAGACTTCGATAGACTGTGTTATCAACTGATGCACCAGTATCATCTTTTGATACCTTTGTGGAGGTGGAAATAGGTGTCCTGGATGGTTTACACGATTCTAGATCGAACTTCTTGACCAGATTCTTAGCATACTTTTCTTGTGAGATAAAGTAGCCTTCAGGACATTGTTTAACTTGAAGTCCTAGAAAATATGTCAGTTGGCCAACCATGGACATTTCAAATTCTTCCTTCATAACCTTTACTAAATCATCAGTATACTTTTGTAGAGTAGATCCGAAGACTATGTCATTGACATAAATCTAAGCTATAGTAACATAACTTCCAGTGGTTTTAACAAACAAGGTCTTGTCAACACTCCCTCGATTATACCCATGGTGTAACCGATACTGTATCAGTCGTTCGTACCATGCCCTTGGAGATTGTTTGAGCCCGTAGAGTGTTTTTCTGAGCTTGTAGACATGAGTTGGATGAACAGGATCTTCGAAGCCTGTTGGGCTGCCACATAGATATCTTCATGCAAATAACCATTCAAGAACGCTGTCTTAACATCCATCTGAAACAGTGTGAATCCCAGAATACACGCAACTGCCAACAAAATTTTGATCAACTCCAGTCTTGCTATAGGAGCAAACATTTCATCATAGTCAATTCCCTCTATTTGAGTATATCCTTGAGCACACAACTAATTGGGCTTTGTTTTTGCAATATTTCCAGCTTCATCAGTTTTATTTTTGAAGATCCACTTTGTTTCGATTATGTTAACACGCTCAGGTCTCGGTACCAGATCCCAAACATGATTTCGGTCAAACTGATGTAGCTCCTCTTGCATAGCCTTGATCCACTGATCATCCTGCAAAGTTTCATTCACACTTTTTGGTTCTATTTTTTAGGTGTAGCAGGCTGATCCGGATATTTCTATCAGATTGTTCCTCATCCGGCTCCTGGTATTCATTCCATCTGTTGGATTGCCAATAATGTTGTCTGATGGATGATTTCTCTGAGTTCTGGTGGGCTTGTTCTTACCAACATCATCCGAGAGTGGGTTCTCCGGTTCAGGACTTTCTTTATCTTCTTCTGATGAATATTGTGTGTTGGACAGACTGGTGTCCTCAGCTGTCTTTAACTCACTGATAGTGAGATCTGTCTCTGGATCAGTTACCATTATTTCATCTGATTCTTCTGGATTGTCATCTATAACAACGTTCACTGATTCCATGACTGATTGAGTTCTTTTGTTGTAAACTCGATAAGCTCGACTGTTTGGAGAGTACCCAAGAAAAATGCCCTCATCACTCTTAGGTTCAAACTTTCCTCTTTGTTCCCTATCAATTAGCACATAACACCTTGTTCCAAAAACATGAAAGTTCTTTAAGTTCGGCTTCTTCCCCTTCCAGATCTCATATGGTGTCTTAGACGTACCTGGTCTGAGGTAGACTCTATTCACAGTATGACATGCTATGTGTACTGCTTCAGCCCAGAACCTCTGCGGTAGGTGCGATGCGTGTAACATTATTCTAGCCATTTCCTGCAAGGTCCGATTCTTTCTTTCCACCACACCATTCTGTTGAGCTGTTCTGTGAGCTGAGAATTCATGAGCTATACCATTTTCGGAAAAGAATTCTGAGTATAAGGAGTTTTCAAACTCTTTTCCATGATCACTTCTCAGTCTTTGGATTTTTACTATGGGTTCATCTTTTTCGTTTTGAACCCTTATGCATAGAGTTCTGAAGGCATTGAAAGCTTCAGATTTCTCCCTTAGAAAGTATACCCAACTGAACCGAGAGAAGTCATCTACACATACAAATATGTATTTCTTTCCGCCAATGCTTTCAGTCTGAGTTGGTCACATGAGGTCTATATGGACCAGTTCTAGACATCTCTCAATAGTGATAACTTTTGCTGCTTTGTGGGGAGCCCTTATTTGCTTTCCAATGGCACATGCACCACAAACTCCTTCCTGTTCTATCCTGAGCTTAGGTATCCCACGAACAACATCTAATTTGATTATTTTATCCATATCTCTGAAGTTTATGTGACCCAATCGTTGATGCCACAGTTTTGATTCATCTGTTTTAGATAGACGACATGCAGTTTCGTTAGTCAGAACATAACAGTTGTCAGAGGATCGTGTTCCTTCCATTACCAGTTGATCTGCTTTATCTCGGACTCTGCAGCAGTCACGATTAAAGCACACATTCCAATTTTGATCACACAGCTGACTGATGCTAATAAGATTTGCTTTCAGACCACTGACTAAGAGAGCTTCATCCAGATGCGGTAAACCTGGTACGTTTAGGGTACCTTTTCCAATTATCTTTCCTTTTTGTCTGTCTCCATATGTAACTGATCCACTGCTAGGTTGAACAGCCATGAGACACTTGACATTTCCTGTCATTTGTCTAGAACATCCACTATCGAAATACCATCTTGCTTCAGTCATAGAAGTGGTCAGAACTATGGTGGGATAGCATATTACTTCTGACTTCCTGACCCAAACTTGTCTTGTGAAGGGAGTATTAGACTTGTTCTGATATTTCTCCTTCCTTTGATCTCTGTAGAAGAAGTAACATTTAGGTCGAGTGTGACCTTTTGTTTGACAGTAGTGACAGATGGGCACATATTATCTGACTTTGACAAATTTAGTCTTGAACTTTGAGTACTAAGATTGAAATGTGGTTCTGCCAAACTCATTTTCAGCAGCTCGAGTGTGCATGGTTCCTTTTTCCTTTATCTGAACTGACCGGGATGACTGACCTTGTTCATAATTATGAGCCGGTGTACCAACTGATGTACCTTCTTCGATAAACACAGGTGTTGTCTTCGAGTGCTCTCCTTGTTCAAAACCAAGACCCTTTTTATCATTTGGATTTCAGCCAGAATCCAAAATTTTGTTTAAAGTAGAAGTGGTATCCATCATTTTGATGTTCTTCTTCAGATCCTCTAGTTCTTTTATCAATTTTCCCTCTCGAGATCTTATTTGAGTAATAAGATCTTCTTTTGTGACAAGTTCAGTATTTAGTTTCTTCAGAAGTTCATCTCGTTGCTTCAGGTCTTCATTCAGATTCTTATTGACTTTCACCAGTTGTTCCCAACTTGCAACAAGTTTAGCAAATTCCATTTCAAGTTGGGTATGCCTCTCTTCAAAGTCATCTGACGAAATGTACGATTCTTCATCGGATTCATTCTCTTCTGATTGATTTTCTGTAGCTGTGAAGAAGGCCACAAAGTTTCCCACATTGTCATCGGACTGATCATTTGATGCTTCCTCCTCATCATCACTTAGAGTAGCCACAGACATAGCCTTCTTCCTCTTGATATGCGTTGCACATTCAGATTGTATATGTCTGAATCCCTCACACTCTCGACATTGCACTGATCGGTTGAGAGGTCTAACTGTGTCAGTCGAATTACTTCTGGTTTGTCTTGTTCGGCAAGTCTGGGACAGACTATTCTGTGTGAAAGAGGGTGTTTCTGTTTTATTATATGAGGAGTTTCCACCTTTGTACTGTGTCCTGTTAGATTGTCCATGACTCCTTCGATTAAAGCCTTTCAAGATTTTCTTAAAGTTCTTGGTTAGCAGGGCCAAGGTTTCATCATATATGTCATCTGTGTCAGATTCTCGATCAGCTTCAGCAACGAAGGCCACTGACTTTCCTTTTCTGCTGACTGCAAGATCATCATCAGCCAGCACATCAAGTTCATAAGTATGTAAGCTTCCCATAAGTTCTCCCACACTCTTCTTCTCCCAGCCTGTGTGTTCCTGAATTGCAGTCACTTTCATTCGAAAAAGTTTTGGCAAAGATCGAAGAATCTTTTTGACTACTCTCTCATCTGTAAAAGGTTCACCAAGTATTGAGGCTCTATTCATCAAATTCTGAACACGACTGTGAAAAATTGAGATCGTTTCCTCTTCACCCATTCTGAGAGCTTCAAACTCTGACAGTACCAATTGAAGTTTTGACTGCTTGACATCACTGGTACCTCCGAATCTGGTTTCCAAAATTTCCCATGCACGTTTTGCTTCTTTTATCCCGGTGACTAAAGAAAAAAATGATTCATGTAGAGATCCTACAATAGAATTCAGTGCTTTATTGTTCAGATCAGAGGACGTCATCTAATTTTCTGTCTAAGTCTCAATGGGCTTTGCCTCAACAGTTCCATCAGCATTCTGAATAGTTGGACAACTCCATCCGGTGAGAATAGTATGGTAAACTCTGGTACCTTGTGCCTGGAGATTGATCTCCATACGAGCCTTCCAGAAGGAATAGTTGTGACCATCCAATTCTGGTGGTTTCATACCTGCATCCATCCTGAATCAAAAGAGAACCAGCCAAAACACACAAGCAAACAAACTGCCAGCTACAACTTCTTAAAAAGAAATCAATGCAAAAAGATCTTCCCGTAAGGATCAAGTCACCGTGTAGACTTAAAAGCTCTGATACCACATGTAATTTTGCATTTCCTCAATTTAAGATTATTAATAGAGATAATCGACTGATGAATTGTACTGACAGATTCAGAGATCTAAAGTCTGTCAGTTCGATAGATCGCAGATTCGTTTACAAAGAGTGTAAACTAAAGCAGGTAATAAAGCAACACATAAGATGTTTACCCAGTTCGATACAGTGTGTATCTACATCTGGGGGATGATCACAGAGGCGTCCAATCCACTAACTCATAATCCAATGTAAAAAGGTAGAGAAATAACAATCTCACCCAAGTGCCCCACACATGGTGCGTACCCAGTCTACAAAGGTTTAGTGGATTGTTGAAGTCGGAGAGCCACGCATGCAGAAGCCCAATGAAATCCCTTCAATTGGAGAGCTGACTCTGATGCAGTCCGCTTCAATGACGCAGTCCAATGTTGTTCCCACAACTGTGTGATCTTAGCGTCCTTTCGTTTAGGCAATGATAGTTCTTCTCAAGTTCTTCATCATAATTACCAAGAACTTATTGTCTTGAGAAGAGGCATGATAATCAAAGATATGCTCTTCTGTATAGTAAGGAGTGTTTCTTTCTTCTTAAAAACGTAACCCTAGTTCATGCCCGAATGAGGGTACTTATACTTCCATAGCAAGAGCACTCTCCAAAAATATCTCTGATTGTAGATGGTAGGACGATATGTGAAGAATGTAATCTTAAAGATTCGGTCCATACCTTGCAAAACAGATCCGCTGATATTCTTTCCAAAGCTGTCTTCTTAAACCGCGTTCAGTAAATTTGGAAACATCTTCCTTTATCAGATCTTCAGTGTCAGAGCGTCTGTTGATGTACCTGATCAATCAGTCTTCTGTAGAACAAACTGACACCAAGCTAAACCCTATTTTAGTTTGCCATAATAATATTGCCAATTATATCTTGGGGTTTTTTTTTGGAGAAATAAAAACACTAACAAATATGTTCTCTTATCCTCGCAACGTGGAGCTAATGTAGGTCGTATACACATTTCAACCAAATCCAATCTAGCATTGAGTCCATCTTTATTCTTACCTTTTATGTCTAAAAGAGTTCCAACAAAACTATCACATACATTTTTCTCCACATGCATCACATCAATACTATGTCTCACATCTAGTGTCTTCCAATATGGAAGATCAAAGAATATAGATTTCTTTTTCCATGAACTCTTCTCATTTGTAGGTATCTCTTTTGACCTCTTACCTCTTTGAGATTGAAGCTTTTGAGTCTTACCAAAAGTAACATTGATGCATTCAACTCGTTCATAAACTTGATTCTCAGTCAATGGTTGTGGAGCATCTGTATAGTCTTGTACCCCATTGAATGCGTTTTTTAATTTTCGATAAGGGTGAAATTTATCAAGAAATCTCTGATGCCCCGTGTATACAGTCTTTCTACCATGAACAAGTTGATGATAACAGGTATTATCTTCACATATGGGGCATGCCTTATGATCTTTGACACTATATCCAGACAACTTTCCATAAGCTGGAAAGTCATTGATTGTGCAAAAAAATATTGCATGCAACTTAAAAGTCTCCTTCCGGTATGCGTCAAACACTAACACACCTTCATCCCATAATTGCTTCAAGTCATCAATCAAAGGCGCCAAAAAAACATCTATATCATTACCTGGTTGTTTTGGCCCAGAAATCATAAGCATAATAATATGTATTTGCGTTTCATACACAACCACGGGGGTAGATTATAAATTATCAACATAACTGGCCATGAGCTATGCTTGCTACTTAGGTTCCCGTGGGGATTAATACAATCAGTACAAAGTCCAAGTCTAAGATTTCTCGACTCATGGCCATATTCAGGAAATGCATTATCAAATGTTATCCATTGAGAAGAATCAGTCGGGTGTCGAAGCTTGCCATCGGAAATTCTTTCATCTGCATGCCATGTTAAGTTCTTCGCATCGCTTGGATTTGCAAACATGCGCTTAAATCTTGGAAGAATTGGGAGATACCACAAAACTTTAGCTGGTGGACTTTTCAAACGTACTTTACCACTCTCTCTTGTTTTATAACGAGATGCCCTGCATATTGTACATGCATGCAAGTCTTTGTAATCATTCCTAAACAATATGCAATCGTTAGGGCAAGCGTGTATCTTTTTGTATCCCATACCCATGGGACACAACATCTTTGTGGCATCATATGTACTCTTGGGAAGTTCATTACCATCTAGAAGCATATCATTGACTATTTTAAGTAACGCAGTAAAGCTCTTGTTGCTCCACCCATTCCCAACTTTCAAGTTAAATAATTTTAATACAGCAGATAATCGGGTATATTTACTACAACCTGGTCATAAAGGTTGTTTTGAATCATTCAATAATTCATCCAACTCATTTGATTGATTGGTAAACTCTTCTCCAACATCGTGAAACATTTCATCCAACCGATCTTCAAACTCATCATTTTCATTGTCAACATACATGTTAGATGTTGTAGCCACATCGCTTTCACCGTGCCAAATCCATTGTGTATAATATGGATTAATCCCATTAACGATTCGATCATCATATATGTCCTCTTCACCTAACCTTTTATGATTACAACATTTCGTACAAGGACAGAAGAACCTCTTATTACTATTCGGAAGGTTATTCTTTGCAAACTTTAAAAAATTTCTAACTCCATCTTCATATTCCTGACTAAGTCGATTAGCTATCATCCAACTTTTATCCATCACAAGCCAATCTAAAATAATAATAACCCTAGTTAAACATTTGTTAACACTATTTTAACAAAACTTCACCTAAATAATTAAACTACACTCTCTACATCTCATTTATAGATAACAATTTCTAAAAATTAAAACTATATAAACAATATTTCATAATATTCCTAAAATATATATTCCTAACAATTTCTAAAAATTAAAACTATATAAACAATTTCTAAAAATTAAAACTTTAATTTTTATTAGTTAGAAGTTAATAGTTCGTTATGTTGTGAGTATTTAGTTATTATTGACTATAATAGTTTCGTTTAATTTAGTTTTAATTTTTTTTTGTGTTTAATTGAGTTATCGACTTCTATGATTTTATCTAATTAAGTCTTCTGCAAACATAGCTTGGTAATTTTTTTTATTAATAACTAATTTAGTATTCGATTATAGTAATTTTATCCGAATTAATCATCAACTATAGTGGTTATTAATATCTAATTTAGTTATTGACTAATGATTTTTCTTGACTTAGCCCTTGATTCTAATAGTTGGGACTCAATTAACTAATGATTTTATCAAGGAATGCTAACCCATGAATCAAGCTTTATTTTATTGTTCCATTAGGATCAATATTTTATTTTATAGGTAGATTCCCTCATGTCATAGCCATTTCACTATAAATAAATTGAGCTTTTAGGCATAGATATGATAAACAATATTTCATAAAACAAAATAAACAATATTTTATAAAATTTAAAATATATAAAAAACTAATTAAATAATATAAATAAATAAATAAATAAATATAAATAAATAAATAAATAAATAAATAAATATATATATATATATATATATATATATATATATATATATATATATATATATATATATATATATATATATTACGTACCAGTTGAGAGCGGAGTCCGGCGGAGTCCGTGGTGAGGCCGAGCTGTGGCGGCGAGACACGAGCGTCCGATCTGAGGCGAATGGTGAGCAGGGCGGCGGCGGCGTAGCAGAGCAGCGGCAGAACGACGTCTGATCTGATCGACAAAATGACGCCCGTGGTGGGGGCGAAGGCGGTGGCGCAGTGTAGCGGTGAGGCGAACGGCGGAGGAGGCGATGAAGGTGAAGATGAAGATGAAGATGAAGATAATTGCTTGAAGGCGTTGTGGTGCGGAGAAGGCGATGATTTTTTTTTATTTGTTTGAATAATTGCTTGGAATCAGACCAGCTAGTGCATATGAATTGGGCAAACATACGGCGTCGGCTTTTTAAATAGCCGACGCCGTACATTAATTATTTATTTTTTTTCTTATATTAAGTATATACGGCGTCTGCTTTTTAAATAGTCGATGCCGTAAATTAATTATTTTTTTTATATTAAGTATATACCGCGTCGGCGTTTTAAATTGCCGACGCCGTAAATAAATTATTTTTTTTTTTATATTGAGTATACGGCGTCGGCTAAGTAATTAGCCGACGACGTATGTATTATAAATACTTTTTGTTTTTTTTTTTATTTAAATAGAATACGGCGTCGACTAATTAACTAGCCGACGCCGTATCTTATTTTAATTCTTTTTTTTTTTATTTAGATGGCATACGACGTTGCTAATTAATTAGCCGACGACGTATGTTATTTAAATTTTATTTATTTTTTTAATTAGATTACGACGTCGGCCAATTACGTCGGCCGACGTCGTAACTATTTTACTTTTTTTTTTTTAAATTTCGATTATATATGACGTCGGTTATTTGTTATAACCGACGTCATATGTATTTTTAAAAAATAAAAAATAATTTTAAATATTTAACGTCGGATTTTCTAAAATCCGACGTTAAAATGGTGACGTTAAACCCGTTTTCTGTAGTAGTGAGTAATGGGTTCCCTATGGCTGCAAGACTGTCGCAAATACTTTTGAAGTTTCTTAAATATTCTGCCAAAGACTGATTTGGATCTTTTTTGAGATATGTGAGTTGTTGCCGAAGAGTAAATTCACGTTCTTGGGAATAAGGATAATGAAAGCCTATAAGAGATGTTTAGAAACCATACCATTATCCAAAGCCTAGTTGACCATCGTGGTGACGGACAGGCCCACATCATCAAGAAGTGTTGATAGAATGTCGCGAGAATTCTGTCTAGGCCTGGTGATGTGGTGTAGGTATACGTGGGGTGGAAAGAAGTTTGGGAAAGAGATTCCCGGAGTTGTCGCTCTTCATGAAGCTTTCTTTTGAATAAAAGGGCGAAGGCGAATGGTTTTCAAAATTAAAGGGATATGCACTACAATTGGTGACAATTCTCTATCTATTGATTTGTTAAGCCCTATGTTTTAATTCTAAAGTGTGGAAATCTTGATTGTTTTGCACACGCTTAATTGGCTTTACTTTATCGCGAAGGATTAGTTTTCATGCTCACCCAAGTCCCGTAAAAATCCAAAAGTGTGGAAAGGGACAAGCACTTTTGTTGAGACCTTAACTTTCCTTGTCCACCTATGTTTTAAAGAACATCGAGGGCGATGCTCGGTTTAAAGTGTGGAAAGAGAAGCACTTTGTGCTTAAATGACTCTTGTTGTTTAATTGATTCATTGGTGCTTGATTGACAAGTGTGTTGGATTTGGAGAGTGCGTAGTTGTTCATATCATGTGATAAATGTCATAGTGATATGCCCGTACGAAAATTTTTACTCTTGAAATATCTTTTGGAAGTTATTCCCTTTACATCCAAGTGAGGAATTGCATAGATAAGCCATTTAGGTTTACATTGGATGCATGCTTTTATGAATTCACCTCTTATCTTGCTTAGACCATAGTAAACGATCTCTCGAAGTGGGATTGTGTACTCTCCAACCTTGGAAAGATAAGAGAAGAAAGGTCGGGAATGAATCTAATCTTGGTAAGGTATGGGGAAAAAGGTGAAGCCTTGTGGTGAGAAGTGTGAGAAAAATTCCCTAATCCCAAAAGAAATGAATGAGTTAAGAAGTAGGGGAATGACGTTGAGAAAAAGGCAAAGACCAAAAATAAATGGTCATCCCGTGAGATAAGCAAAGAGGTAAGCCATCTCGCTGGAACTTGGGGCAATTCCATTGCATTATCTTCAAAAAAGCGTAGAGCTCAAAGTGAAGCCGGTTGCCCCAATGGCGATGTCTTAGGAGTTGAGAAAAAAGAGAGTAAAAAGAGGGAGTCATTGCCTATGTCGGGATCACAAAAGACTTCCTCGGGTTAAAACATAGAGATCTATGTTTTGGGGAGTCGATCTTTGGCATAAGGGTAGAAGAGTGTGAACCAACGCTTAAGTCGGGACCACAAAAAGTTTCTCCGAGGTTAAAACACGGAGCTCCGTGCCGGAGGAAATTGGACCTTGGCTTAAGGTTGGTGAGTGGCCCATGCCAAACCATTCACTTATTTTCTTGTAAAGGACCTTGAAGGTATAAGGATGGGGTCGGTTGGTTTGTACACATCGTTCCCACTAGTGTGGCTCGGCTCTAGGCCTTTGTAAGATAAGAGGTGAATACCAATTTTGGATTGCATGCTTGATGAATGGTGTGAGAGGGTATCCCTTTTTTAGTTTTCATTCTATCTTTTAGGACTATGAGGCTTCCTTAGTATATTCCTTGAGTAGCTTTAGTAGGGGTGCATGACTAGCATATTTATTACATGATATGAGGGACTTCACTCCCTCCGTTTGCGTGACACTTATCTTGATTGACCTTTGGATGAATTAAGTTACCATTGAGTTGGAGTTAAGTGTATCTTTGACACTTAAGTGATCATTGGTTTGATTGAAACTTGCTTGAGGGAAAGCACGGCTAAAGTGTGGAAACTTGTGATAAGTGTCAAATACACACATTTTTAGGGTTCATTTAGTGTGAATTCTAAGCTAAAAACAATCCTTTGTGTAGCAATATCGTGCCAATTAGCTATGTTTTGCATTTTACTGTAAATTACCACCACACTTTGTGTAGCGAAAAACGCGACAATCAACTCTTTCCTACTTTTCTATTCATACTGTAATTCTACATTAAAATTCATATTCTAATATTGTAAAATAGTGTAATACAATTTCAAATAGAATATATTCTTTCCTACATTTCTATTCGTACTATAATTCCATATTCAAATACCTATTTGTAATACAATAGGACAATATTAAAACACTATTATAATACTCCGTGCATGACAAATAAATCTGACAGTACAAATACTAGAAATAGGAAGCAACATATATTATAATTATTGTTAACTTTATCGTTATTATAACATATATATATATATATATATATATATATATATATATATATATATATATATATATATATATATATATATATATATATATATATATATATATATATATAGTATTTGAACATATGTCAGTCAGAAATGGATGATTGAGTAGTAAAATAGTCAAACATAATATTAGCAATACAGCAATATTAAAATTCATATTTCTATTTAACAATATTATATTATTCCTTTTCCCGTTAAAATTATATATATTCTCGATTAATTCTCTGTTAAATTTATTAAATTTCAAACTCCCATCAAAACTCCACTGCATGGCTAAATTATTAAGATTTAAATAAAAAAAAAATCCTTAAAAACATGCATGCTTAATTCCCAGTTAAAATTAAACTCAATCTCCCAACTCCATGCTGTACTCAAACACTCCTAAATCACCAATGTGACTTGGATGGTGGACCCCTAACTCTTTATCATTTGTTTTGCTACCTTCGTTTTAAACAAAAGGTACCATAACTCACCATGTAATTCGTGTTAAGATAGTCAAACACACGAAGCCGAGTTATGATCTTTTAGTTAGGACCTCTTGAACGAAAGAAGATCGAATGATTGAAGCAGAAGCTACATCAACAAGAGAATCAAATGAAGAGATGCTCCTTTCCAGTCACCAACTTGGACGAAAGATAAAAGTAATCCTTCCTGAAGAGACGTTAAGTCTATAATCAGAATGCCAAGACAATTCATCTTCTCGTAACACAAGAAGAATGTTGTTCTAGTCTCAGTTGATGAATCATCCTAGGAACAAGTTATCCTAAGAACAAGGAGCACATTAACCAAGATGCATTAAATGCCACTGTATCTCTTTTTAGAGCTAGAAGACAAAACTTGCAGAAGTTCTTGCCCACAACGACTACATAGTACAACTGCATTAAATGGAGCATTAAATGCACCAAGCTCTCCGGGCATTACCCATTGGTCCATAGGTTTGAAATATCATCCCCCTCCAACGGATGGATATTTTCTCTCCTATAAATACGCATCTTCTCCATTGAAGAAGGTGCTGGTTTTTATATCAACTGATCATACTCATACAAAAGCTCCTTATACAAGTTCACTCTTCTAAGCTTTTGAAAACCAGTGTTTCAAGTTGTGAAGTTTCTAAGAGAGCCATCAGATTTCACCTTCACAATCTTGAAGAAGTCTTGCACTTTATACACGTTGATCATCCATCATTCAATCAGTCAGCCAAGACATTCAACCTGTTGGAGAACCACACAAATTTTTTCTTCCAACCCTCAACTCTGAAGAAGAGGTTGATAGAGGCGGAATAAACTCTAGGAGTTGAAAAACCTTCAAGTAGATGTCCGGCTTACTGATCAAGGAAGCTAGCTTGACATAGTTTGTACTAGAAGTGATAGTGAAAACCTTTCACGAGTTGTGAAAGAAGAGTGGAGTAGGCACAGTTGGCCGAACCACTCTAAAAATCTCTCGTCTCTCTCTCTATTTACATACTGTTTTACTTTCATGCATTGCATATCATAGGCTCTTAACTGAAAGTTTCATAAGTATAAAACAGTGCAAAGTAATATTAAAACTCATTCAACAAATCCGCTGCGTAATAACCCCGAAAGGAGTTATTTCTGTGAAAAATTGAAGCGAGTCTATTCACCCCCCCCCCCCTCTAGACTCTCCTTTCGACCCTACCGGGACCAACATAAATATAGCCAAAAACCCAGCACTCCATCACCAAGACTAAAACAGAAGATTGAGGAAGAGCAATTTGGAGCTTGACTTTACAATTTGGAGCTTGACTTTACAATTTGGAGCATTCCATTCTATTAACTTTAGTTTTTTAGGTGAAGTAAGGATTACAAGTTCTTTTTTGGTGATTATGCAGTTTATGTTTTTTTAATGTTACAGTATAAAATGCTACATTGCTACATCATGTTTTAGTTCCCTTTTATCTTTATTTATTAATTGTTTTAGATTATAGTTTTTTTTTTTTTTGAAGGAAACTAGGATATATTAAATCAACATCGAAATACAATTTTGGTGGGTGAGTAATCCACACCCCAAGGACGGAAGAGGAACCAGCAGCCTGTGCGAGCACATGAGCCACGTGATTCGCTGGCCTTTTGACATGGTGAACCAAAACGTTCCCAGTGTCTCGTGCAATGCCACAACATTGCTCAATAGTCAAACCTATGTAAGAAAAATCCTGGCTAGTAGAATTAAAATTATTACAAAAGTTTAAAACTCCACAATGTAGTTCTTAGCTGATTGAGTCTTGATCCACGATAGCGCATCTCTGGCCGCCAACACCTCCGCACAGTAGGGTTCACGATTGATGTGTAGGTTGCCACAACGGGCAGCCACAAAACCTCCAAGATGATCACGAATCACCGCTCTATAGAAGATTCCTCGCTCGGAAACAGCTGCGTCGACGTTCATTTCAGGACCCCTTCTGGTGGCGGCATCCAGTACGAAGGCTCGCTACTCATGCGTTGTTGCACTGCATGCGTCGGCGACAAAAATCCATGCCACGTTGAAACGAGATCAGCCACCTGCCTATTGAGACCCTCGACAGTCCAGCTCTTGCCGTTCCAAACCACATTATTATGGGTGTTCCAGATAACCCAAGTCCTTGCCGCCACATACAACAGAAACGTCTAAGACAGTGTGCGTAAACTGGAGTTCATGTAGCCTGGAAAGGTGGATCCGTGTAGAATATCGTCGGTGCCCCATAATTGTCGAGCAGCCGGACAATCACCAAATAAATGCTCAATCATCTCCACATCGGATGTACATAGGGGGCAGCCGTCCCCCATCCAAATCCCCTTTGACTTTAAATTCTCCCGTACAGGTAAAATACCCCATATGCAACGCATACAAGATTTCTGACCTTTACAGGGCGTTTGGTTGGAGGGATTTTAAATTCCCTTCCCACTTAATTCCCACCTAATTCCAAAGGCCATTAAATTCCGTAGTTTGGTTGGAGGGAATTGCAATTCCATGGAATTGCAATTCCCCCATTTTCATGGAATTAAAATCCCATGTCCCCCCCTGGTATTTTAATTCCTGGGAAAAAAAGATAGTGATGAGTCAACATTACCCCTTCCTTTTTTAACTTAAAATTAATGTCTAACAACAATAATGGACATTTTTGACTTTATACTACTTATTCCCTTTCAATTCCCATGTATACCAAACATTGGAATTGAAATTCTCAGTAATTCTATTCCTGTCAACCAAACACTGGAATTTAAATTCCCACTTTATTCCCAGTAATTCAACTCCCATGGAATTACAATTCCTTTCCCACATAATTCTCCCCCTCCAACCAAACGCCCTGTTAGTGGAACAGGGAGACGCTACAGTTTCCCCATTCAGTGAACTCAGTGTTCGAGTTCTGTATCAAGGACGCATATGGTTGAAGCTGGTAGCCATGTTTTACCAAATAGAGACCTTTAATGTCGCCTGCCCAGCACCATGTATCTGGATGGTGTGGCTATATAGGAATCCTGACAATTCGCTCAACATCTTACTCTGAGAAGATATCTCTGAGCACTTCTAAATCCCAGGTACCCTCGCTGGTCATTAATTGGCACACCTTAACATCATGAAGTTTGTGGCGTACTCAGAGGTCCATTGTTTGCACCTGCCACCCACAACTGACCCCAAACTAACGTATCTTTACCGCCTCCCACCCGCCGAACAGCTCCTCTTCGCAATAACCCTTGACTCGCGTGAATGCTCCTCCATAGATATATTATTTCATATATATGTCCGTACATCGCATATATTTGTCCACACAGGTCATTGAATTTTTGTCTACTAGCTTGATTTGGGGAGATTCTACGAGTTTTTGCCATCTTGCCCACACGGGTCATTGAATTTTTGTCTACTAGCTTGATTGTGGGAGCCTTAGAACCCTGCCAAACAAAGAAGAAAAAAAAGTCAGTCGCATACTCACATAGGAGCATCCATTCACTTTAATCCGGTTCCTATTTCTTTTGATAATACCGGAGTTGTGGTAAAATCGGGTGTTACAATCACCCACTCAAATCCACTGACATAATGTTCATTTTTAATATACTAAAAGTTCATTTTTAATACATTGAATGTTAATTTTTTGTGTTGAAGGTTCAGTATTTGGTATAACATTTAAAAATGAACTTGCATATTAAAAACAAACATTATACTAAAAATGAACGTTTATCTATGGTCCACATAATCCACATTGCAATGTGGATCATGAAGTAAAAGTACGTCATACCATTTCATTTGCATATACGTTATTGTATGAGTTCTATTGTTTAGTTTCATTTTTTGCACGTTCAAGTATCATTTTAATTACACTCCAAGATCATTTAAATTTTAATTACATTATCATTTGATAATATATGTTAAAGCCTCAACGCCTCATTCATGACTCTTCATATTCTTGCCGTTAGCTCAGCTCCCCAAAGATGTCTCTTCATGTTGTTACCGTTAGGACCTAGCATAAATAGAACTTCCCTCAGCTGAGCAGGGGACACACTGTACTTTCTATACTGAGACAAAGGCAATACAACTATTGTTACTCTCTTATTCGTTACTCTTATATTATATTTCCGGTAACATTATTACCGTCATTGGTGCTTTCGTTGAGAGCCTGAGTCCAATACTCAAGCAGGCTACAACACAACTTTTTTTTCTCTTTCAACAGCAAGCTTGAAAGAATGGCGTCCCGCAGCTCCCACGGTTCTCGCAACGTGAACAATGGCAACGCCTCAGGTGACCTCCATGACCTACTCACAAACAATCGCGGAGGGGACCTCCGAGAACATCTCAACAACGGGAGGCCCGGGGACCTTCGAGATCAACTCAACAATGGAGGAGACCTTCGAGACCAACTCAACAATGGAGGAGACCTTCGAGACCAACCCCACAATGGAGGGGCGAACCAAGTCATGAACCTCCAGGCGACTGCCGATGTCATTCAGCAAGCAGTGACGGCGGCGCTAAATCAGGTGGCGGTGGGACTGCAAGGTCAAGTGCCCCCGCCGCGGCCCCAGGAAATAAGGGTGGAGACCCAAAGAAGTGCACCGGCCAGACGACAACCAGGCCCTTCCCAATCTGCACCAGAACAACTGGGACAAAGGGCGCCCGTGCGGCAAAGATTAGGATCACGGGCCGAGGGATCCTCTACCAGAGGTCCTCGCCAACACGAAAACAGAGAAGCCGAGTGATCACCCACAGAGGAGGTGGGCGAGTCTCAGGAGCCGACCCCACGCCAACACGTTGATGAGTCGGCCTTATGTCGACACTAGGAGGAGCGACGCGTCGAAGAGCCGGCTCCGCGACGGCACTCGGCGGGAAAGCGACGCGTTGATGAACTAGCTCCACGACGACACATGGAGGAGCGGCAGCCGGCCCCGCGCCGGCACCCTGACGAGTCAGCCCTGGTCGAGAGGCTGCAGAGAAGAATCGAGGAGTTAGCAAGAAGGGTGGAGGCACGGGAGCAGTCGCCGGAACCCGAGGTACGGATGACAGCACCATTCTCCCCAAGCATCATGGACGTACCTTTGCCGAGGGACTTTAGGTTGCCCGCTATTAAGGAGTACACGGGGGCCACTGACCCACGTGTCCACATGACGAGGTACAAGGCTGCTATGGTAATGATCGGGGCAGGGGACGCCATCATGTGCCGAGCATTCTTGTCCACCCTGGATGGAGCGGCCCAAGACTGGTTCAACACCATCCCAGATGGGTCGATCCAAAACTTTGGGGAGTTGTCCAAGAGCTTCCTAACATACTTCTCCGGTAGCATACAGCGTAAGAAACCCTTCTCTCACCTCTGTGTAGTGAAGCAAGATAGAGGCGAGAGCCTAAAAAACTTCCTGGTCAAATGGAAAAAGGAAGTCAGTAATGTCTACGACTTCGACTCCAAGGCGGCGATCCCAATATTTATCCATGCCTTAAGATCAGGGTATTTCCACAAGCAGCTGAACGCCCACCACCCCCGTTCTTACGAAGATTTGATGAGGACGGCTAGCCGCTATGCCGAGGCAGAGGACGTCGACAGGAAAAAGAAAGATGAGGAGGACAACAGGAAAAACGGGAAACCTGGGAAAGCTGGTCCGCCCAGCCAGGCACCACTCTCGAACCACCCGACCGCAGGGAAGGGCCGAGACTACGAACGACCTCGCCTAGTCCCCTTGCGTAATTTAACTCCTCTTACCCATCCCGTCAGTGTCATTCTAAAGCAAGCTGAGGAGATGGGAATGGTAGAATTCCCCGAGGAGTGCATGAAGGTCTCCCCAAAGGCAGACCAAACAAAGTACTGCAGGTTTCATAGGCATGCCGGACATGATACGGATGAGTGTCACGTTTTGAAGAGACAAATAGAAGACCTCATCCAGCAGGGCTACTTCCGACATTTCGTCAAGCGATCCAAGCAGCAGCAACAGCCGCAACACAATCCACCAAAAAATGTCTGGATGAATGAGGATGGCACCGAGCCATCCACCTCAAACGCCAAAAAAAGAGACCACGACCAAATATCTGAGCAGAGTGATAGCGAGAAAGAAACCGATGTGGCGCCCAGACGACAAAAGAAGCACACCATACACTTTATCTATGGTGGACCGGCAGGGGGCGACACGCCCGCAGAAAGAAAGAAGTGGAGCCGACAGATATACGTGGGAGAAGTGGCGAGTCTTCCTAGAGAAAAGAAACAGAGACAGGAGGCCATCACCTTCTCTAATGATGACCTCCTAGAGGGCCCGCTACCCCATCGTGATGCCTTGGTGATTGAGATGGACGTCAACGATGTCATTATCCGCCGCATCTTAGTCGACACGGGAAGCTCAGTCAATGTGATGTATTACGATGCCTTCACCAAGTTGGGGATACCTAGGAACCAGCTCAAAGAAGTATGTACCCCACTCTCTGGATTTACGGGTGATTCAGTGGAGACGGAGGGGTCGGTGGCCTTACCAGTGGAGATAGGCACGAGCCCTAACATTCGTAAACTTGACATGGAATTCATCGTGGTAAGACTCACTTGTGCGCACAACATCATTTTGGGGAGGCCGGCACTGGAGGACCTCAAGGCCATAGTGTCGGTGGAACACTTGTGTATGAAGTTCCCTACTCCGAATGGGATAGGGGTCGTCAGAGGAAACCAGCGAGCAGCCCGCAGTTGTTACGTTAAAGCATGCAAAAAGATTGGCAGAAATGATCCATAAGTCCACACCATCTGTAAAGATAATCGATCGGGTATGAAGCTAGGAACATTTGATTAAGTATTTTCCTTAATATTCTAGTAGTCGTTTGGGACTAGTGTTTGGTAATCGCGGTCCACCCGCTTTGCATTCTGAAATCTTTTGGAATAGTATCTCGTGCTTGTGGTGCGCCCATGTTGTTTCCAAAAAAAAAAAAAAAAAAAAAAAAAAAAAAAAGAACGAGTCGCACGCCCCGGCCACAGGTTGGCCGAGGCAAGCCTCGGCCAAAGTTCGGCCGAGGAACCCGCCTCGGCCACAGTCTGATCGAGGCACGCCTCGGCCAAGTGTTGGCCGAGGAGCCCGCCTCGGCCACAGTCTGACCGAGGTGCGCCTCGGGCAAGGGTTGGCCGAGGCGCACGCCTCGGCCAAGTGTTGGCCGAGGCACCTACCTCGGCCAATGGTTGGCCGAGGCGCACACCTCGGCCACTCATCAGAGGATGCTCGAGGTCCAAACTCCAAAGAAGTCCTTGTTGCAGGAGTTTTCTTGCTGCGTTAGCAACGCGCAGGAGTTTTCTTGCTTCATACAATTTCACTTCTTTAGGAGCCCCATGGGAAAGTGTTCGGCCGAGGCGCCCGCCTCGGCGAACGCCGAAGTCCGTCTCGGCTAAAAAAAAAAAAAAAAAAAAAAAAAAAAAGGCCGGAGCCTGCCCCAGCCACGATCGTTTGAGGCTACGCCTCGGCCGCGATCAGCCGAAGCGCACGCCTCGGCCACGATCGGTCGAGGCGTCGGCGACGCCTCGGCCACGGTCGGTCGAGGCGACGCCTCGGCCACGATCGGTCGAGGCGACGCCTCGGCCACGGTCGGTCGAGGCGCACGCCTCGGACACGATCGGTCGAGGCGACGCCTCGGCCACGATCGGTCGAGGCGACGCCTCGGCCACGATCAGTCAAAGCGCACGCCTCGGCCACGATCGGTCGAGGCGACGCCTCGGCCACGATCAGTCGAGGCGACGCCTCGGCCAAGATCGGTCGAGGCGCACGCCTCGGCCACGATTGGTCGAGGAGACGCCTCGGCCACGATCAGTCGAAGCGCACGCCTCAGCCACGATCAGTCGAAGCGCACGCCTCGGCCACGATCAGTCGAGGCGACGCCTCGGCCAAGATCGGTCGAGGCGCACGCCTCGGCCACGATCGGTCGAGGCGACGCCTCGGCCACGATCGGTCGAGGCGACGCCTCGGCCAGAGGCACGCACCTCTGCCAACCTAGGCCAACGCCTATCTCGGCTAGCATAAGAAATAAAATAAAATTATATGTGATTAAAAAAAATAAAGAAAAAAAATATAAAATCACATACACAGGATCAAATAGAATCACATATCCTAAATCAAGCAGGATTCTACACAGGATGAAGATAGATTCAGCCTTACTCCCAAGTCAACTCAAACACATCCGTTGACTCAGGAGTAGGGGGGGACTGGTGACAGGATAATAGGGCTGGCACCCGACCCGGATCACAAATAGCATCTGACTCAGCATCACATGGGAACCCAACGGGCAGAACTCCAACGGTTAGAATCCAACAGGTGTCACATTTATTGTCATTGACGCCACCTTTGATGCCACCATTGATGAGAGGGAGTTAAAGCCTCAACGCCTCATTCATGACTCTTCATATTCTTGCCGTTAGCTCAGCTCCCCAAAGATGTCTCTTCATGTTGTTACCGTTAGGACCTAGCATAAATAGAACTTCCCTCAGCTGAGCAGGGGACACACTATACTTTCTATACCGAGACAAAGGCAATACAACTATTGTTACTCTCTTATTCGTTACTCTTATATTATATTTCCGGTAACATTATTACCGTCAATATGTTATTACACTAACTTTGTTTTTTAGTATCATTTTTCACATGCACTAAGGTGAAAAGGCGCCGCCGGAATTTAAAGGTTTGATAGAAGAGAGGAAGATAGAGAAAGCAAAGGGTCGGGACTCCATTGGGAGAACTAGAGTTGGTAACACAAACTCCCTTCTCCCACCAACAATAATAATGAGTATACTGTTGGAAAAAAGTGCTTGTAATCTATAATACATTTGAAATACAACAAAATACAGAAAATAATAGGGAACAAAAACTGGACCATTTGATATCTTCAGGCGTGTAATTGCTTTCCTATAAGCTTTAAATCTCCCTCTATAAAAACAAAAAGGTTCAAGATTTAATCTTATGGGATACAAGAAGATGAATGAAATTCTCAAGTTGCTTTGTTTGAGAATTTCCTGTTGAGATGTAGAACTGTGAAATATCCCAGTGTACTGCAATTTTGCTTTTGCAAGTGTCTTTTTCAGATGATTCTCCAAATATTTATAGATGCAAATAAACCAGTTTGGAAAAGTTACCTGGAAGTTAATTATTTGAATTTAAAACTTAACTTCCATAAAATATATCTTAAATGATATACTTATCATACCAAGATAGATCCAAAAACTTATGCATAAATGAAAGTGTCTTAGAGATTGAACTTTCACATAGTATTATATGCGGTACATAAATTCGGATTGCAGTGATGGACGAACCTTGAATCACGCAGTCTCTTTGAATAAACGTAGATATAATACACACATGTTTTACAGTAATTACAACTCACTGTAACTTGACACTATTATGGCCATGTGTCCGTATCCTTTAATGAGCACATACCAAGTAAAGCCCAACTTCTTTGAAGCGGCCACACTTCATGCTCACAGAGGCTAATCTTTTATCTCATGCACTGCATCTTGCATTTTTTCAAAAGATCAGTTAAGAGTAAAAACTCATCCCTACAACAATGCAGAACCAAGCATTACCTTTTCTTTGGATACAATTTTAATTAAACTTTTGATGCTTGCAAATCACAAAATGAAGTACTCATCTACATTGAACTCAAGGTCTAACGTAATAACTTAGACGTGAGTTGAGCTTTCCTTCACTTGCAATTTTAATTTAGGCTTTCCGTATCCCTTCCGATGAACCATGTCAAATGCAATGACTCTTGCAAACGGATCCGTTAAAACCGGGACTGTACCAAGTCCAGTGCTACAACACCATAGCTTAGGAGCTCCCGCACATAGCTATATCTCATGCCTATGTGTCTTAACTTGCCATTATAACTTATTGTTATATGCTTTGGCCAGTGTAGTAGCGCTGTCACAATGTACTAAAACGGGTGACATCGGTTATAGCCAAACCGGAATCTCAATAAATAAATTCCTTAGCCAATTAATTTCTTTGCATGCCTAAACCAATGCAATAAATTCACATGCCATAGTTGAATCTGAAATGCAACTTTGGTTTTTAGAAGTCCAGGAAAAAACACCTCCTCCAAGCACATAAACCCATCCACTAATTGAGGAAAACTCTTTCTGATTAGATATAATTGGCATCATAGAATTTTAACATTCAATCAATGAACTTGTGAAAATAAAATATTTGTTTGATCCTACCGGAACCCACTTTACAGGTTCTTAGTCAATAAATATTTATTATCATGTAAATTCTATAACCAAGAATTTTCAATCACCATGTAGAAATAGTTAACAGTGAGTGATTCCTTAAAATCAAAAATTAAACCTCCTCCACTTTAGAAATATCCATTCACTTTGGGGAATAATCATATATGATTTTAAACTTTTAACTTTTCATGTTTCTTCTAAACTGAAGAATCATACCTTCTTAAATCATAGTCCATGATTTAAATTAAAACTTTCTTTTCATTGTCAATTTTCATACTAGATAAACCAGTAGTAAACTTTTTGGCTTTCAGAATTTTAACACATTCTCAATATGAGAAACTATGTGTTAAATACATTCATAAACTTTTTTTTTTTTATGAATTTCATTATGCATTCTTCATGCATAAAAGTTTCTGCATGCCTTTATAAGAAATATAACATAATATTTCTTGGGCTTTCTGCCTTTATCAGAAATATAAAAAATATTTCAAAGGCTTTCTTCCTTAATCAGAAATATATATAACATAATATTTCAGACTTTCACAAGGATAAAATTATCTGTGTGCTAAAATAATCAATAATTTCATGCATGACATTGAAATTAATTCCAACTTACAATCATTAAACATTGTAACCATGCATAAGAAAACAACAAATTGATAACACCAAATTAATTCAAATTTGGCAGATTTACAGCACCTCAAGATCCAACATATTATACATGTATCTTGTATACTATGCATGCAACCGAGACAAAGTCTCAATATAAAATATTTATACACATGCATAAACATATCCTTGTATTTAACAGGCTTTGCAAAACTCAAAAAAGTCTCATGCAAATCTTCTAGACATAATCTAGAACTAAACCAGTAAGTAAAATAACACTTACAATCCTGCCGAGGCCGAGACAAATAAAAAGTACTGTACCGATCACATCCCGTAACTTGTATCTGCCTCGATAATCCATCTCTTCCGGCCTTTGATATGCTAAAACCACTCACCCCATCGTGGAGAGAACATCTCTTCTCATTCCAAATAAATCATGGCTAATAAAATGATTTATTTATATAAAATCATTTTCACATCTCTCTAATCATCATGGCATAATTTGATATGCCCATGATTTTGAGTGAAAACAGAAATGAAACTTCATAGCATATATTCAAACCACATGTACAACATGTACATAGCATGCAATGAACATCATCCAAACATCTATATAGAAATCTTCTTGTACAATAAACAATGACAAACCCAAAAGTGATTTCTGTCATCCTCTCTTCAACAAATTTAGAATCTCATTCCGAAAATATTACCGTGATAGAGAACTTATTCTTCCATGTCTGACATCTTGCTTTCAAAACTTTCAAGGCAAGACCAATGATCACAGGTTTATAAATTTTAAAGCTTATAGATTGTTTGAAAAAAGTGCTTGTAATTATAGACGGAGCCAGAGGGGGGCAGGGGGGCACCTGCCCCCCCTCACCCCACCCCACCCCTACCCTATATATAGCCTTTGTATAGAATATGTATATATAGTACATTATTAGTATAAGTATTATAAAACAGATTGTGTAAACAAAAGCTTTGGTAGACAAGGTGGTAGGAAGTGTGTTTGAGTTTCAAAATGACTTGGGTTCAAGTCCTTGCACTGATACTATTACCAATCTTTGTGCAACACAATTAAATTTTGGCATGATATATATAACTTTCTTTTATATTAATAATGGGATTTCTTTCTTTTTTATATTAATAATAATGAGATGTATATATAACCTTCTTTATATTAATAATGGGATGTATATATATCTTCCTTTATATTAATAATGGAATGTATAATTTATAATGTGTTTTATATTCGAATTGTTTTATCAAATTAATTATGTTTCATATTTTGTTATAAATATTTTTATAAAGTTTTAATATGTTTTATTTTTCGCTATATCTAACAATATTTATTATTATACTTCTTAAGTGTTTCATTTTTTTTTTCAAACTTTCTCTTTTATTTTAATTTTTTGCCCTCACTAAAAATAATTTCTGAATCCGCCACTGAATCCATCCCTACTTCTTTGCCCCCCTCAACATAATTTCTGGCTCCGTCCCTGCTTGTAATCTGTAATGCATTTGAAATACAATAAAATACATAAAACAACAGGGAACAAAAATTGGATCATTTGATATCTTCAGGCGTGTAATCACTTTTCTATAAGCTTTAAATCTCCCTCTATAAAAGCAACAAGGTTCAAGATTTAATCTTATGGGATACAAGAAGATGAATGAAATTCTCAAGTTGCTTTGTTTGAGAATTTCCTGTTGAGATGTAGAACTGTGAAATATCCCAGTATACTGCGATTTTGCTTTTGCATGTGTCTTTTTCAGATTATTCTCCAAATATTTATAGATGCAAATAAACCATTTGGAGAAGTAATGTGGAAGTTAATTATTTGAATTTAAAACTTAACTTGCATAAAATATATCTTAAATGATATATTTATCATAGGAGAATATTAATTACATAAATCATGTTCAACATGAATATATATGTAATTATGAACCTTTGTAAGGTTGTGAACCACATGCAAATAACTGTGCAAATATATTTATATATATTATAATTTTCTAGCACAATTTTACATGTAAGTTTGGGAAATTGAAAGCTTACGTGTTGTATAATCATTTTCCAAATGAAACACACAATTCCCCTATATTGGGGAATAATTCCCCTGGGGAATAATTCCCAATGTTGGGGAATAGACAAAGCCTTCCAGCAAACTCATTCTCCAATTAACTTTCTACCAAACTAAAATAATATTTATAACTCCACAACTCCAAATATTATTTAAGCTTTCATGGTAGTCCATCTGAACCATTAATCTCCATTACTATATAAATTTCTAACATATACATCTATATTTTCCAGTATTCCATCCACTCATGATTGCATTAATAATCAATCATAGAAGGAAAGAAATCACAATTACCATTTTATAAGAAACAAAATTAAACAATTGTACCAATAATTTTGAGATGTTTCAAACCTGCAAACCTCTACCTTCCTCCCACTCTTCAATTTCTTTAATTTATATTAATTTAAAGAATTTAAGAACTGAGCTCATAAGTTCTTATAGAAAATGTTGTACTCTATATATTATTGAATTTTTGTCTACTAGCTTGATTGGGGGAGATTCTACGAGTTTCTGCCATCTCCGAAAGCTCCAACTCGTTATCCCTTAGAACCCTGCCAAACAAAGAAGAAATAAAAGTCAGTCACATACTCACATATAGGAGCATCATCTGTCCAAACTCCATTGTCCATTCACTTTAATCCGGTTCCTATTTCTTTTGATAATAGCGGAGTTGTGATAAAATTGGGTGTTACAATCACCCACTCAAATCCACTGACATAATGTTCATTTTTAATATACTAAAAGTTCATTTTTAATACATTTTGATGTGCTTTCCTTTTATACGCTTCACCTTCCACATTCTTGATCCACATTATGTGTTGCACATGTGATTCAAACATCCTTAGCCACTCATTCTTTAGTAATCTCTGACTTGCATTTTGAATCCTTCTTCATGAGAAAATCTCCACCACAAATTGATCTTGGTCCAAAAGATTAACTAAATAATAATACTACTAAATAATACAAACTAATAAATAAATCTATTAAATTAAACTAATAAATTAGCCTAATTAATGTGTACTAATTTGTACACTTACATCTGCCACCCACAACTGACCTCAAACTAACGTATCTTTACCGCCTCCCATCCGCCGAATAGCTCCTCTTCGCAATAACCCTTGACCCGCGTGAATGCTCCTCCATAGATAGCTACGGTTGTGACCAATGTTCGCCTATAGGAAACTAGCATTGGGAAAATACCTCGCTTTCAGAATTTGGCACATCAACAAATTGAACGGGAACTAGTTAGGATCTGCCAGCCTTGAATTTTCACAAATTGTAGAAAGTATTCCAGCCAGGCATGGGTGATCATCGTTCTCAATTTTATTGGGTAATAGCATATTAATACTTTCAATCTTTCTTAAAAATCTTATTTCAATATGTAACTAATTTCTTTTATTATTAGGTTGATGTTGAGGCATAGTGCTGGATTGAAGAATAAAGTGATGACTTAGAAGCGTTCAAGTATTGTGTAGCTTTTTCCTCTTTTATATGTATCACATTTTACAATATGTTTCAAGTATTCTGTAATATACAAATATGTTTTTTTCAAGTGTATTAAGATTGATTCTATTATTTTGAACAATAATATTTAGGGAATTGTGTTCTTCGATCTCCAGTACACTAAAAAATTTATTCTATTGGATTCAAATAACTTAATAACTTAATGTATCAATAGATTGACAATGGTGAAGTTGTGGGTGATAGTTCAGTGGTAAAGAGACCCCTTGTGAGTGAGTTCTCATCAACCCAAACAACAGAGAAGAAAGGGCCTCTCAATGTTAAACTTGAAGGAAACTCATTGAGTATAATTTGTGTGGTTGAAGGGTCTGTTCTGTATGGACAATGGACAATGATGCCCGGTGTCACATAAGGTTGTATACATTAAATTATTTATTATTATTGGGTTTCAAAGACAATTGTGGCCGGTGGCACATAAGGTTGTTTACTCTGGGCTACTAGTGGCACATAAGCTTTTCTAAGGTTTTGTAAAGCTCATGTAATCAGTGAATTTTCAAGTTTTCCAGACACCTATTCTTCCAAGTACGTGATTGCACTGCAATCAAACTGTTTGCATGGTTGAATTATTCTTTTGCAGGGAGTTCAAGTATCATAGGACATATATAGCTAATTTGGTGGTTGGAGTCCATGATGAAGTTTTTCTGCACAGCTCTTTAGTTTTCCATTATTTTTTGGATGTATATTATATGTTTGAGTTCTATAATATTGTAAAGTATTGAGAAAATGTACTTTTGATCATTCTTATGTTTTGTTAATAGATTATTATATGTTTGAGTTGTATTGTAATGTATTGAGAATATGTACTCTAAACTTTAAAAAGTATATTACTAATTATTTCTTTACTTTGAACATACCTTGACCAACTATATATCCTATACATTGTTGATTTGCAGCCTATGATAAGTTTAAATATCTGCAAGTAACAAGCTCAAATTTTATTAAACTTTCAATCTCATATAATTTATCAAAAAATACTTTTAATATTTTTTTCAATTTCATATAATTTGTATTGAAATTCATATATATATGAATATAAAAAGATAGAAAAAAATGCATGGTTTTTCATTAGTTATAGACAAACACTTGTAATGTCTTCTGCCAATACTTCAGAACTGTACATAACACAAATACACTACATAGTAAATCAATGTTTATGCTAAATAAAAATAATTTATAGTTCATAAGATTGTATTAAACAAAGTGAACATAAAAAATAAAATTCTCACTTCTTCTTAGGTTAACTAATTAACAGAAATTTATTTGTAATAACCAATATATATATATATATATATATATATATATATATATATATATATATATATATATATATATATATATATATGTGTGTGTGTGTGTGTGTGTGTGACTTTAAACTATAAGATTCTAGGTTTCTAAAAATTGATACAAAATGACAGAAACTTAAAGTCATATTGTCCTATATTAATTTTTTTGAGAAATAACATTGCAAAATATGAATACGCAACACAATTAAATATGAATATGCAACACAATTAATAAGAGAAATATAGATTATGGTTACAAGGTGCACAATGTATTGCTGAAATCTACCACCTGTGATGCTATTGAGAAATATAGATCACTCATTAGGACAGTTTAATGGTTACAAGGTTAGTTGATCATGTTTTGGAAGCTCAGATTATGTGTCAATGGCAAACACTATCACACGTGAGATTATTTTTTAGAAGCCCGGTCTTTAATCATGGTCAAATTTACGTAGCAGTCTCAAGAGTAAGTAAATTTAGGAGATTAAAAATTTTGATATGTGGGGATATTGTACCATTATAAGTACGACTAAAAATGTCATATAAAAAGAAGTTTTCAATAATGGATAATACAATTGCATCCATAATTTCTAATTAGTAATTAGAAAAAAAAATGAAAAAATAAGAACATAGTCTGGGGGCGGATGTAGCCAAGTGGATTAAGGCGGTGGGTTGTGAATCCACTATGCGCGGGTTCAATTCCCGTCGTTCACCCATCGCATCTTACTTAATGGTTAGGTGCCATTTTTGTAGATAGATATGTTGTGATATGGATCTGAATTGTGTTATGTGACATCAATTCGTTATGTATGGATGAGATTCCAAGGTCCTAATTGCGTGCATCCAGTAGGAATTGAACCTACGTGCATATATTATTTCATATGTCCGTACATCGCATATATTTTCCCACACGGGTCATTGAATTTTTATCTACTAGCTTGATTGGGGGAGATTCTACGAGTTTCTGCCATCTTGCCCACAAGGGTCATTGAATTTTTGTCTACTAGCTTGATTGGGGGAGATTCTACGAGTTTCTACCATCTCCGAAAGCTCCAACTCGTTATCCCTTAGAACCCTGACTAACAAAGAAAAAAAAATGTCAGTCACATACTCACATATAGGAGCATAATCTGTCCAAACTCCATTCACTTTAATCCGGTTCCTATTTCTTTTGATAATAGCGGAGTTGTGGTAAAATCGGGTGTTACAATCACCCACTCAAATCCACTGACATAATGTTCATTTTTAATATACTAAAAGTTCATTTTTAATACATTGAATGTTAATTTTTTATGTTTAAGGTTCACTATTTGGTATAATATTTAAAAATGAACTTGCATATTAAAAAGGGAAAATTGTAAAAAATGCCCCACTATAATATGTCAATTATCAATGTCACCCCTGAATTATGAGTGATGTAAATGTTGCCCCTCAATTATCAAAATGGTGCACATATAGCACCTCCCGTAACGGACCTTTGGTTCCCCACTGCTGTCCATTGCTGGTACTTCGAATCGAGGGAGGGAAAAAAGAACTAAATTACATATTTACTCCGACTTAACGGTGTCGTACACTAATGGGGAACAACATGTCCGTTACGGGAGGGGCTGTATGTGCACCGTTTTGATAATTGAGGGGCAACATTTACACCACTCATAATTTATGGGTGACATTGATAATTGGCATATTATAGAGGGGCATTTTTTACAATTTTCCCTATTAAAAACAAACATTATACTAAAAATGAACGTTTATCTATGGTCCACATAATCCACATTGCAATGTGGATCATGAAGTAAAACTACGTCATACCATTTCATTTGCATATACGTTATTGTATGAGTTCTATTGTTTAGTTTCATTTTTTGCACGTTCAAGTATCATTTTAATTACACTCCAAGATCATTTAAATTTTAATTACATTATCATTTGATAATATATGTTATTACACTAACTTTGTTTTTTAGTATCATTTTTCACATGCACTAAGGTGAAAAGGCAACCGGAAATTAAAGGTTTGAAAGAAGAGAGGAAGATAGAGAAATACTAGAAATAGGAAGCAACATATATTATAATTTATTTTAATTTTATCATTATTATAACATATATATAATATTTCAACATATGTCAGTCAGAAATGGATGATTGAGTTGTAAACCCTCAAACATAAAATTAGCAATACAACAATATTAAAATTCATATTTCTATTTAACAATATTATATTATTCCTTTTTGCCGTTAAAAATTATATTCTACATTATTAGTTTTATAATTCTCCATTAATTCTCGGTTAAATTTACTACATTTCAAACTCCCATCAAAACTCAACTGCATGGCTAAATTATTAAGATTTTTTTTAAAAAAAAAAACCTTCAAAACATGCATGCTTAAGTCCCAGTTAAAATTAAACTCAATCTCTCACCTCCATGCTGTACTCAAACACTCCTAAATCACCTATAAATATAGACCAAAATTCAGCACTCCAGCACCAAGACTAAAACAGAAGATTGAGGAAGAGCAATTTGGAGCTTGGCTTTACAATTTGGAGCATTCCATTCTATTAACTTTAGTTTCTATAGGTGAAGTAAGGATTACAAGTTCGTTTTTGGTGATTATGCAGTTTATGTTTTTTTAATGTTGCAGTATAAAATGCTATATCATGTTTTAGTTCCCTTTTATCTTTATTTATTAATTGTTTTAGATTATAGTTTTTTTTAAAGGAAAATGCTATATCATGTTTTAGTTCCCTTTCTAAATTGTGTTCTGTGACATCAATTATGGATGAGATTCCAATGTCCTGATTGAGTGCATCCAGTAGGAATTGAACCTACGTGCATATATTACGTCGCATATATTTGCCCCGTGCGATAAATTGGGTCGTTGAATTTTTGTCTACTAACTTGATTGGGGGAGATTCTACGAGTTTCCACCATCTCTGAAAGCTCCAACTCGTTATCCCTTAGAACCCTGCCAAATAAAGAAGAATAAAAATTTAGTCACATACTCACATGCGCTCATCTGTCCAAACTCCATTCACTTTAAAGGAACCGAATCCGGTTCCTATTTCTTTAGATAATAGCGGAGTTGTAGTAAAATCGGGTGTTACAATCACCCAATCAAATCCACTGACATAATGTTTATTTTTAATATACTAAAAATCATTTTTAATACATTGAATGTTAATTTTTTGTGTTGAAGGTTCACTATTTGGTATAATATATAAAAATGAACTTGCATATTAAAAACAAACATTATACTAAAAATGAATGTTTATCTATGGTCCACATGATCTACATTGCAATGTGGATCATGAAGTAAAATTACATCGTATCGTTTCATTTGCATATACGTTATTGTATGAGTTCTATTGTTTAGTTTCATTTTTTGCACGTTCAAGTATCATTTTAATTACACTTCAAGATCATTTAAATTTTAATTACATTATCATTTGATAATATATATTATTACACTAACTTTTTTTTAGTATCATTTTTCACATGCACTAAGGTGAAAAGACCGTCGGAAATTAAAGGTTTGAAAGAAGAGAGGAAGATAGAGAAAGCAAAGGGCCGGGACTCCATTTGGGAGAACTAGACTTTGTAACAAAAACTCCTTCTCCCAACAACAATAATCATGAGTATACATCTATATATTTAACAATTGTACGTATAATTTTGAGATGTTTCAAACCTGCAAACCTTTACCTTCCTCCCACTCTTCAATTTCTTTAATTTATTAATTTATGTAAAGAATTTAAGAACTGAGCTCATAAGTTCTTATAGAAAATGTTGTACTGTATATATTATTATATGGTACTCTGTAGAAGATTACAAAACTAAAAAAATTCAATGCCCATCGTCTTCTATTCTATAGGTTGGATTCCTCACTCTAAGGGACCCCCCCTCACACCGTAGTTCGTCTGCACTATAAAAAGATACAAATCACGATAATTCAGTGACTCAATCAGCATGTAGAGCTAATTGCACCCAAATACTGTCTAACACTGAACAAGCGAGCCCGTATCTTCTATTCTCTTCTATTTAATATGCACCCACAATCCCTTGCTGGGTACACCACGGTGCACAACAAAGATCAAGTAATAGCCTGGTGGTGCAAGCTTGCCAGAGGACGGCGCCACGGCGGAGATGGTCTCCTTGGCCACAGAGGTGAGTCCCAAAATCAACATCCTTTGGCCCTCAGAGTACCCGTGAGTGGTGAAAGGCGGCGGATACATGGTAACCTTAATACTAGACATGTCCGCCGCATCATCTAGCTTGAAATGGATATTGAAATTCTTTCCATAAACCAATTCCGTTTGGGAAAGCTTCTCCACGATCTGCGGCCGGAACTTTTGCAGTGCGGGGGCTAAGTACGGCGGCGAGAATTTCTCGACGCGCATGTCGGTTGGGTATTTGGCTTTCATATCGTAGGAATCGTGGGTGTTACTTCCTGCTACTAAGATCTTAGCGTCGGGCAAAACCGCAGAAGTGGAATGGTACATTCTGGCAATTTTTGTTGGTGTCAACTCAGTAAACCTTTCCCCTTTCGGTTTATCCGGGCTGTAAAGCACCGGAGTGAAATTTGGTTCCTCCGCCCCGTCCCAACCAGAGGTCCCGGTTTTCGCGCCATTAATTATGAGGACATTCCCATCGGGGAGAATCAACATATCTCCCATAACCCTCCCCGACGGCATCTCCTCAATTTCCCACTTGGCCCCTTCCTGATTCGCAACAATCCTGCCGCAATCCTTTAACGCCGGCGGAAATTGCCTCGGCGGATGCTCCGTGACCTTGAAGGCTTCGTGTGTATTGCCGCCGCAAACCAAAACCTCCGCCTTCACAAAATCATTCGCTTTGGTGAGTTTGAGAGGAAGAAGCGCGGATTGCCCCGAGGCCGGGTAGTTCCGGGACCCCCCTGGCAGCTTAGGAAGCTCCCGAATCGTCTTTCCGGTTCTAGGGTTGAAAATAATGGAGCGATCGTTGGCGAAGAGGAAGACATTGCCGTCGGGGAGGAGGTACACAAATGGATACAAATTATTCTCCAGAAAGCCGTCGGTGGTTTCCTCGAGCAGCCGAAGCGGAAATTGTTTGTTCGGGAATTTAAGCTGATCTGGCGGGACAATTTCATAGTTGTGAGATTTTCTTCCTCCCACCACGATAAAATCACCATTTTCCAAGACTTGTTGAGAAGCATACCTGCCAGTTCAGTTCAACGTAGTAAATTAAATTAAATTAAATTAAATTAATTATTATAAGATCAGAATTTGAAAATAATAATGCTTACCATCTGTTTGCAGAAAGTCCAACATCTTCCTTGAAATCGCATAAATCGCAGGGTTCCAGGATTCTAATTCCTCGAAAACCTTTGTCGTAGCCTCCGGTGCTTATCAATTTTCCGGTGCTCGACAGCCCTCCCGACGAGCACCATGTATTCAGGCTCAACTAAACATATATGCATAAAAACAATATAATTAATTAATTAATTAAATAAATTGTACCCAGGCCAGGCCAGTATTATATATATACCTTGAGTGTCTTGACAACTTTAGCGGTGTCGAGATCATAGGTAACGCCATGAGCCCAGCAGTCTTCACGGCCCTTATCATCTTTTCTGCACCACTTAGGATTCTGCATCAGTGCGGAGCGACCAAGATTAATGGCGTCATACCAGACAACCCTGTTGTTTGTCATCAACTGCATGTGCATGGCGGAAACACCCACGTTTTCAGTTACAGTTTGCCAGCTCGAGGCTGAAGGATTCATCTCCAAATCTGGTTTCCCATAGGCGCTGCAAACAAACAATACAAGAACATAATAATAAGCTACTGTTATTGACGCCATTGGAGAAACACGATCTTTTATTTATATCTAGCTTCTCCAATGGACTAATTCTTTTTATTTATTTCTCGATGTTCGATGTTCGATGTTCGATGTTCGATGTTCGATGTTCGATGTTCGATGTTCTTCGTCCTGCCTACCTCTTCACATATATATACTTGCATTATTGCGCTACTCAGATTCAAATGCCTACAATTATGGATATCCACTATTATTATATACAAACAAACTACCTAGCTCTTGCCTCATGCCCATCAAATTTTATTTTCTCAGCTCTCCCCTCCCCTCCCCTCTTCTTTTTATTTTATTAAAATGTTAAGTTAATTAATTCATGGACAATTTTACATAATGCAATCAAACATTAGAAAGGAAAATGCATGTTTTTGGAAATTAAAATAACTTATTTTTCAGAAGTCATTTTTCTTGCGCCAGAAGCCATTTTTCTATCGCTTTCTAAATGAACCCAAAGAAATTTATGATGCAATCCAGACTCTTATAGTTTATTTTGCTTTCAATTAGTTTATTTTGCTTAGTTTATGAACCAACGGACTTTCAATTAGTTTATTTTGCTTTAAATCCAGACTCTTATATTTCTGCTTTTGGTTTAGTTATTGTTGATGTAAAGGAATTGTCATCCAGTGTTCATGGTGTTAATTTCTCCTGTGTTAAGCGATCTGCGAATCGTGCTGCCCACATTGGTGCTCGGGAAGCTGTTTCTGAGTTAGGTTGAGGGGAATGGTTTGACATTCTACCTCATTTTCTTGTTGATTGTCTTAGCTTGCTTCTGATTTAATGAATTAAGTCCTTTATCTCAAAATAAAAATAAAAAAATTTGGTCATGCAACAATAATACTAGGACTAAATGTGCATGTTCTAATAAATAAATAAATAAAAAAAGACTAAAAATGGACTGTCACCTATAAATTTAAGACAAAAATAGAATTAACTCTTAAAACTAATATCATATATAAATCTTCTTTCCTCATCCTCTCATTGTCCTTCTCTTCTCCTCCTCCTTCTTCTCCTCTTTTTTTAAAAAAAGGTATTTTAATAAAAAGTTTAACATAAATTTGATCACTTTAGCCATTTTATCGTGTCAAAAATTGCTAAAAAATTACATTATGTTTTTAATCCAAAATGCTAAACATTAGTGTTACGGTTAAAGCAACATTTTTGACTTGATATTTTGATTTAAAAAAAAAAACATATCTCTTTTTTCAAAGCCTTATTATTATAAATGTTACTAAATTACTAAATAAAAAATTAAATAATTAACTTAAGAGTTAAGACTATCACAAAATGATATAGTAAATTATCTCTTTCCAATTCATAAAGAGATGTGAAATGCATGATTTACGGTCTCACTTACTATACAATATGCAAATGTGAGCACACGTCTCTCTTTTTATCATGTCTCTCTTTTTATTGAGGATTCCATGATTTCTGTTGTCTTGTTGAGGTTGATGATCCTCGGTCTTTGTTGAGAGTGTGATGAGTCTTTGATGTTGATCTTTCCTTGGTTTTAAAATGACTATATACTGTATTCCTCTGTCTTAAACGCTTTTGATTATATCTATCTATATGTTATGCTACTTAACGCGTATTGATGGGTTACCAGCTTTATTCGCTGACCGGGTGTTATCCCTTATCTTATATAAGTTTTGAGTAGATGACGAGTGCGCTTGTGGAGACTCTTAGCTAGTGTAGCTTTATCTTTCTCTTAGTTGTTGTTTAGCCTGTGATCCGTAGACTCTGGATGTTGGAATAGTTGTTATGTTTTGCCTGTGCATCTTTAGTACTTTAGATGTGGCATAATATCCCCGTTTAGACTTTCTTCCGCTTAATGTTTAATGGATGATTAGTTTGCTTATCTTGTCTTTTAAGCTTTAAAAATGTGGGAAAAATCGGGGGTGTTACAAGAACCATCACCAATGAATATTGAATCATGACCAGCATATTTTTTTTAAGATTTAGTAACATACCTGAGATTGCAGTCATATGATTTGAGGCCATCCCGTGAGATAAGAAAAGAGGTAAGCCATCTCGCTAGGACTTGGGGCAATTCCATTGCACTGTCTTCGAAAAAGCGTAGAGCTCTACATGAAGTCGGTTGTCCCAATGGCGATGTCTTAGGATATGAGAAAAAAAAGAGCAAAAGAGGGAGCCATTGCCTATGTCGGGATCACAAAAGACTTCCTCGGGTTAAAACATAGAGATCTATTCCGTGGGGAGTCGATCTTTGGCATAAGGGTGGAAGTGTGTGAGAACCAACGCTTAAGTCGGGACCACAAAATTTTTCCCCGGGGTTAAAACACTAAGCTCCGTGCCGGAGGAAATTGGACCTTGGCTTAAGGTTGGTGAGTGGCCCATGCCAAACCATTCACTTATTTTCTTGTAAAGGAACTTGGCGGTATAAGGATGGGGTTGGTTGGTTTGTACACATCGTTCCCACTAGCTAGGGTGGCTCGGCTATAGGCCTTTGCAAGATAAGAGATGAATACCAATTTTGGATTGCATGCTTGATGAATTGTGTGAGAGGGTATCCCCTTTTTAGTTTCCATCCGATCTTTTAGGAGTATGGGGCTTCCTTAGAATATTCCTTGAGTAGATTTAGTAGGGGTGCATGACTAGCATATTTATTACATGATATGAGGGACTTCACCCCTCCGTTTGCGTGACACTTATCTTGATTGACCTTTGGATGAATTAAGTTGTCATTGAGTTGGGGTTAAGTGTATCTTTGACACTTAAGTGATCATTGGTTTGATTGAAACTTGCTTGAGGGCAAGCAAGGCTAAAGTGTGGAAACTTGTGATAAGTGTCAAAGATACATTTTTAGGGTTCATTTAGGGTGAATTCTAAACTAAAAGCAATCCTTTGTGTAGCAATATCGTGCCAATTAGCTATGTTTTGCATTTTAATGTAAATTACCACCACACTTTGTGTTTTATATGTTTTTAGGTAAGCTTCGGGCTTAAACGAGGCAAAGTGGCACAACCGGAGCGAAAGCGGGAAAAGAAGAGAAGCCGAGACCAAGCCACGAAGGCCACAAAGCGCATTGCAGCGTGCGTTGTGGAGAGACAAAAACAGAGTTGATTTCCAGAATGTTCAACTCGCATCACAACGTGCGTTGTGACGTGGGTTGGACGGAATAAGTTCCCAAACAACGTGCGTTGTCCGGGGCGTTGAAGGCTGCGTGGAAGATCTGCGGAAGGGATTGAAAGAGGAGGCTATTTAAGAAGTTTTAGATAAGATTTTGAGAGGACATTTGGTAGGTTTTTAGAATACTTTGATAGCTTCACATTTTGAGATTGAAGAGAGAGCAATTTGTAGAGAGATCTTAGTAGATTCAAGCTTGGATTTCTTTGGAGATTCATTGAAGGATGAGATTGACAAACTCCAAATTCAAGAGATCTTGCAAGACTTCTTTTATTTCCTAATCTACTTGTTTGGTATTATCTCTACACTTTTCATTACTATTTGCTTGGTTAGGTTTAGATTTATGAATGCTTTTAAGATTTCTATGGCTATTGTAGGCTAGCTTAGCTAGGGTTTGAATTGTGAAAGTGTGTGATGATGATGCTTTTGTGACTTAGTTCTTGAATTAGGGATTGATTGATGCAATGCTTCTATGTCTTGTTGTTGGAGATTGATTTGTTTCCATCAAAGGAACTTGATCACCTCCTATGGTTGTTTGAGGGATTGACTTATGCTAGGTCAATCCAAGCTCCCATCCTTGGCATTTCCTAGCTCAAGAACCCTACGGGGCTTGGTTTGGTTGGGAAGGAGTTGTAGGCAAGGTATTTGAGGAAAGGTTTAGATGAGGCCTAAACAAGTCCTAGTAGTCTAACTTACGAAAGGACACAAGCCACTCCCTAGACTTAGCATTTGCATCCTCTTTTCCTATGTCTAATGATTCTATCAGCATCTTAATCCACACTAAGCAATTCAACCCTATCTACCTTTCATTTGATTACCACTTGTTAGCATTCATTTTACTAGTTCACTACGACGTTTATCTTTTGTGTGTAAGTTAATTCTATAAACATAAGATCCTCAGAACTCATGTCTTTCACATACGGTATTTAATTAGAGTTCAACGAACATACCTGGGTCCATAGTTCTCTACTTATACTAGAAACTTGGTTTCTCCCTCCAGACCTTCAACATTCCTTTCTCTAAGAACTCTGATGGAGAGAGACTATTGGTTTTGTTTTTCTGAAGGTTGGGGAGAGGACCAGAGAATCAGAATGGTTAAAAACATAATCTCACGGTTCCATCAACGTGAGAGGTTATCTGATGAGCAGTTGAAACTGCTATTTACCATTAACTGACCAATCATAGAATTATATCATTATTAAATTATAAATAAATATTTATGAGCCACACAATATAATAATGAGCAATGGAATAATAATAATAATAAATAATTATTCCAACATTCTCCCACTTGGCTCATAAGTCATAAATTTAATAATGAACGTGAAATATAATATGCATAGTATACGGTAATTCCTTCGTTATATTGGTCAGAACGTAAGTCATCATTCAGTTAGAAACTAATAAGAATCATGACGGTAATACGTCACTAATTTAACGTAGTCCCTTCCATGTATCACAATATTAATTTCAAACTCAATATGATTCATAATGAACTTTTCCAATATGGTCCACGATAATGTCTTTGTCAAAGACAAATCCTGTTTATATTAACATAAAACATTCATGTATATATACTTCAAAACTAAACAGGATACTTAATACAGAAACGAAACTATATTGAGCTCTTAGTATCACATATATCAAAACACAAACCTTGACATAATGTTAATAGTTTCCAATAACGCCCATTCTTTCAACATGCTCACTAAATGCCTTTGGTGGCAAGGTTTTAGTTAATGGGTCTGCAATCATTAATCTAGTGCTAACGTGTTCAATTGGTACTCTTCGTTCCCGAACATCTTCTTTAACGACAAGATACTTCAAATCAATACGTTTAGCACCACTTGTATACTTGTCGTTTTTAGAAAAGAATACTGCTGCGGCATTATCACAATAAATTTTCAGCGGCTTGGCAATACTGTCGACAATTCCAAGTCCGGAAATAAAATTCCGCAACCATAATCCATGATTTGTGGCCACAAAACATGCCACAAACTCCACATTCTAAATCTTTCTAAAACTTTATTGATATATACTTTCTGAGACAATCCTAACATTCCTTGTGATCTATTACAAAATATTTCATTTCCAATCACAAAGGATGCCTCACCCATATCTTTCATTTCAAAATTCTTAGAAAAAGACTGCTTGGTCTCGCGCATTAAACCAAGATTATCAGTAGCAAGCAAAATGTCATCAACATACAGAATAAATATAAACTTGCTCCCACTGACCTTTAGATATATATACACCAATCAACAGTGTTTTCCTTAAATCCAAAGGTCGTTACAGTATCATTGAACTTAGTATCATTGAACTTAAGATACCATTGTCGGGAAGCTTGTCTAAGTCCATATATCGATCTATTAAGTTTACACACCATGTGTTCCTTTCCTTCAATTGAAAAACCCTCAGGTTGGTTCATGTAAATTTCTTCTTCCAAATTTCCATTCAGAAAGGCGGTTTTCACATCCATCTGTTGTAGCTCTAAGTCATAATGAGCTACTAGTGCCATAATTATTCTAAATGAATCTTTCTTTGAAACATGTGAAAATGTTTCATTAAAATCAATACCATTCTTTTGAGTAAAACCTTTGGCAACAAGTCTAGCCTTGTATCGTTCGATATTGCCATTTGAGTCGTGTTTGGTCTTAAAAACCCATTTACAGCCAACTGGCTTACAACCTTTAGGTAATTCAACAAGATCCCATACTTCATTATGTGCCATTGATTTTAACTCATCTTTCATGGCTTTAACCCATTTAGAAGAATTAGGACTATTTATAGCATGTGAAAATGAAACTGGATCTTCATCAATACCAATGTCAAAATCTAATTCTTGAAGATAAACCACATAATCATCAGATATAGCAGATCTCCTTTGTCTTTGAGATCTTCTTAATGCTACTTCTGTAGGAATATCATTTGTGGGTTCATTGTTAACTTCATCATGGAGTGGTTGATCATTAATCTCTTGATCATTAATTTGTTGTTCAGGCAAGTGACTAAATTGTTCAACCGTTGCAGGATGAGCAATTTGAGTAACTCCAGGTAGAGTAATTTGTCGCACAGGAACAACAATTTGAGAAGAAGATATCAGAGAATCTTGCACTGTAATTTCTTTAAGTTCCACTTTTCGTGGTTCAACGCTCCCACTTAAGTTATCATTCTCAATGAACTTGGCATTTCCAGTCTCAACAATTCTAGTAGTATGGCTAGGACAATAAAATCTATACCCTTTAGATTTATCTGGATAACCAATGAAAAGCCCACTAGTTGTTCTTTAGTCCAGTTTCTTTTCATGTGGATTATAAATGTGTATCTCCGCTGGGCATCTCCAAACATAAAGGTGCCTTAAACCAGGTTTCCTTCCTGTCCACAGTTCAAATGGTGTTTTTGAAACTGCCTTACTAGGAACCCTGTTTAATAAATAGGCAGCGGTTTTTAAAGCATATGTCCACAATGATAAGGGTAAAGAAGAATAACTCATCATACTCCTAACCATTTCCATCGATGTACGATTACGCCTTTCTGCAACGCCATTTTGTTGTGGCGTACCGGGCATTGTGTATTGAGCACAAATGCCACGTTTTTCAAGAAATTTAGCAAATGGACCTGGGCATTGTCCATTTTCAGTATACCTTCCATAATATTCACCACCCCTATCAGATCTTATAATTTTCACCTTTTTGTCCAATTGTCTTTCAACGTCATTCACAAATACCTCTAAGGCATTTATTGATTGAGATTTTTCATGCAATAAATAGACATAACCATAACGTGAAAAAATCATCAATAAATGTGATGAAATATTTTTCTTTTCCGAAAGTTGGGACATCAAAAGGTCCACATATATCAGTGTGTATAATTTCAAGAAGCTGTGTGCTTCTTGTGGCTGCATTTGTGTGTTTTGAATATTTTTCTTTAATACAATCCACATAAATAGCGAGATCAGTAAAAGCTAATTCAGGAAAGATTTCATTCTTTACAAGTCTTTGAATCCTTTCCGTAGATATGTGACTCAAACGTTTATGCCACAAGTAAGCTGATCTTTCATCCAATAAACATCGTTTAGTTCCAATACAATGATGCAAGGTTAAAAGAGTTTCAGCAAAAAGATTGTCAAGCTTTAGTTTGTACAAACCATCAGAAAGAATACTAGAACCAATATAATGATTTTTCTTAAATAAACTGAAACAACCATTTCCAAATTTAGTGGAAAAACCATAAGAGTCCAGTTTTGACAAAGAAATTAAATTCCTAGAAACTGAAGAAACATAAAGAGTTTCAAACAAATCCAAATGATTTCCAGTATCTAAAATTAAACGATAAGTTCCAATGACTTCTACTGGAGCTTTGACTCAATTCCCCATAAACACAAATTTTTCATTTGGCTTTATGGTTTGGGTCATAAGGAATCCATGCATAGTATTCGAAACATGAGTAGTGAAACCAGAATCAATCCACCAAGTATTATAAGGAACTTCAGTTAAATTTGATTCGAAACATACTAATATATAATGTATACCTTTCTTTTCGAACCATGCCTTACGCTTAAGGCAACCTTTTTGAAAATTTCCAGATTTCTTAAAGAAATGACACTTGTCATTCTTATGGTCCTTTTGTGGATTTGAGAAGAGGACTCATTAGTCTTCATTGGTCCTTTTCTTACCTTTATGATTCTTCTTTCCAAACTTCTTACCAGCCCTTGACTGACTCATGAGATTAATTGAGTGAATTCCTTGTCTCTTAAGCCTTGTTTCCTCTCGAGTTAGCATTTTATTCAATTCGAACACATTCCACTTATCTTTAATGGAATTTTAATTCACTTGGAATGTCTCATACTCGAGAGGCATAGAATTTAAAATAAATTGTACAAGGAAAGTATCACTCACGTCCATTTCCATGGACCTTAATTTTGTTGCTAAGCTCAACATAATCATAAACAATCAAATACATTGAAGGTCTCATTTGGGTGATCCAACAACATATAACTTTAAACATAATACGATGCTAAAAAATTCATATAATTGGTCATTAAGTATATTACGACTAGACTTGTTTGCTATCTTTGGATATGCTAAACAACCCAATCAAATATAAATAATTAACCACTATTATGTTCATAATTGTGAAAAAATTGATCAACCTTTGGGTGACTCTTAAATATTTCAAAATTACAAAACTTCAATTTACCCAACAAGATAAAACATGTCATCTCATTATAAGCATCACATAATCATGGGTAATTGAATTTTATTTAAATTGGTATCTATAAAACTTTATAATTTGGCCACTTTGGTGACTAACAAATCAATCATAATTAGATACCAAGTTAAGTGGATATAATATAATAATATCATAAAATATCCACATACATAATTATCACTAATATGCAAGCCAAATGATTTGCTTCATTTACATTGGTGGAGATTGAACCCCTGACCTCAAGTTTATTTAAAGGACAAGGTTCTAAACCACCATGCAAATCATGTTGGCTACAAAAAAAAAAAAAACAGAATTAATCTACATACTTAATTAACACATAATTAATTAACAAATTAATCTGCATGCAGTAAAATAACGGAAGCGATAATACAAATAATTGTCAACGCATATGCTATAACAGATATGGTAAACATATTACATACAGCTAGAATCAGATACATTCAACAAATTAATATAGTGGTACAAACAACAAATCCAACCCATATTGTCATAAACATCCGAAATACATAAAGATATAAACATATATATTGATGCAGTACTGTAGAAATCCATAAGTAGTTTAAGGAAGGCTTGTAAGAATTCAGCAGAATTCATCAGAACCATATATATAAATTAACAGTATATACATACTTAAATATATGGATAAACAACTGATTGTGATAAAGAAGCAGCAAAAATAACCTTCATGCTATCAAAAGTACGTACTACATACAATATATATGTATATATGTCATATATAAACAATACATACGTAGTAATACATATATAAACAATTTATACATATATAAACAGTTTATTCATACAATTTCTTTATATATATATATATATATATATATATATATATATATATATATATATATATATATATATATATATATATATATATATATATATATATATATATATATATATATATATATATATATATATATATATATATATATTCAACAGTACTGGTGGATAGAAGCATTTGCAAATATTGATGTTCATTTCAATTCGTACTACATCATCAACCAGTTCGAATATATATAAGCAGTTATATATTATATCGTACTGCATATTAAATAATCTTCACTTAATCATACAGTACAGTTACAGCAATAAAAGCCGAAAGAAAACATATATATGGCTTGCACATGTTATACGCAGAAGCATATTCATAACAATGAAGAATCATAGGTTCATACATAATGATATACATACCCAGAATTCAACAGTACATACAAACAACCTTATATAGCAATGCTTTTACATCATAATATATGGAAAAAACACATGTTCTACAACCTGGCTCATGATACCAAATGTAAGTTAATTCTATAAACATAAGATCTTCAGAACACATGTCTTTCACATACGGTATTTAATTAGAGTTCAACGAACATACCTGGGTCCATAGTTCTCTGCTTATACTAGAAACTTGGTTTCTCCCTCCAGACCTTCAACATTCCTTTCTCTAAGAACTCTGATGGAGAGAGACTATTGGTTTTGTTTTTCTGAAGGTTGGGGAGAGGACCAGAGAATCAGAATGGTTAAAAACATAATCTCACGGTTCCATCAACGTGAGAGGTTATCTGATGAGCAGTTGAAACTGCTATTTACCATTAACTGACCAATCATAGAATTATATCATTATTAAATTATAAATAAATATTTATGAGCCACACAATATAATAATGAGCAATGGAATAATAATAATAATAAATAATTATTCCAACATTGTGTGCGCGTGACATGCAGTCAAACAATACCGATATCTTTACTTTCTGACGTTAGCAACTTAGGGGTAACTCCGAGTGGCCATCCCTTGAGAACGACATAATCCGGAAATCATCCCAACACAACCAACTCTTACGCTATACCTAGCAAGAGTGAAGTAGCGAAAAACGCGACAATCAATTATTTCCTATTTTTCTATTTGTACTATAATTCTACATTAAAATTCATATTCTAATATTGTAAAATAGTGTAATACAATTCCTAATAAAATATATTTTTTCATACTTTTCTATTCGTACTATAATTCCATATTAAAATTCCTATTTGTATTTTGTAATACAATAGGACAATATTAAAACACTATTATAATACTCCGTGCGTGACAAATAAATCTGAAAGTACAAATACTAGAAATAGGAAGCAACATATATTATAATTATTGTTAATTTTATCGTTATTATAACATATATATATATATATATATATATATATATATATATATATATATATATATATATATATATATATATATATATATAATATTTGAACATATGTCAGTCAGAAATGAATGATTGAGTAGTAAAATAATCAAACATAATATTAGCAATATAACAATATTAAAATTCATATTTCTATTTAACAATATTATATTATTCCTTTTCCCGTTAAAAATTATATTCTCCATTAATTCTCTGTTAAATTTACTAAATTTCAAACTCCCATTAAAACTCAACTGCATGGCTAAATTATTAAGATTTAAATAAAAAATTCTTAAAAACATGCATGCTTTATTCCAAGTTAAAATCAAACTCAATCCCCCAGCTCCATGATATACTCAAACACTCCTAAATCACCTATAAATATAGCCCAAAACCTAGCACTCCATCACCAAGACTAAAACAAAAGATTGAGGAAGAGCAATTTGGAGCTTGGCTTTACAATTTGGAGCATCCCATTATATTAACTTTAGTTTCTATAGGTGAAGTAAGGATTACAAGTTCTTTTTTGGTGATTATGTCGTTTATGTTTCTTTAATGTTGCAGTATAAAATGCTGTATCATGTTTTGGTTTCCTTTTATATTTATTTATTAATTGTTTTATATTATAGTTTTTATTTGAAGGAAACTGGGATATATTAAATCAACATCGAAATACAATCAGGTGGGTGAGTAATCCACACCCCAAGGAAAGAAGAGGAACCAGCAGCTTGTCCGAGCACATGAGCCTTGTGATTCTCTGGCTTTTTTACATGGCCTCACTGGTCTTTAATTGGCACAGCTTAGCATCATGAAGTTCTTCTATGCATGGCGTACTCAGAGGTCCATTGTTTGCATCTGCTGAAATTGCACCGTGAATCTTGAAATAAAAAAGTAATGTATTTTTACTTGTTTTTAAGTTAAGCACCAGTTACGTTCATTAATTAAACTTGTTTAAACAAGTATAAATAATGAACACAGAAAGTATAAACGAAAGTAAAAACACAAAGAAATTGTTACGCAGTTCGGAGCTCTTTCTCCTACGTCTACGGAGCACTCCATGTCTGCCCAATCGACTATAGATGTTCACCAAAAGGAGTATTACAAGAGGTAAATACAGATGGCCTCCAGTCTTTACCACTACCACTCTTTTTAACACCTATCCAGGACTGACACACGTATGCCAGAACAATCTTCACAAGATGCTTCAGTAGTACCACGTATAGAACATGTATTACAGATTTAAATCTTCTTAATAATTAAATGACATAGCAGATTAAATTAGGAAGCTTTGTAAGGAAAGTGTGCACTCAGAATTGTAGTATCAAAATTGGCAAGTTTCCCTTTTGATGTGCTTTCCTTTTATACGCTTCACCTTCCACTTTCTAGATCCACATTATGTGTTGCACATGTGATTCAAACATCCTTAGCCACCCATTCTTTAGTAATCTCTGACTTGCATTTTGAATCCTTCTTCATGAGAAAATCTCCACCACAAATTGATCTCTGTCCAAAAGATTAACTAAATAATAATACTACTAAATAATACAAACTAATAAATCAATTTAATAAATTAAACTAATAAATTAGCCAAATTAATGTGTACTAATTTGTATACTTACAATCTCCCCCTTTGGCAATTTATTTGGTAAAAGTACAGTATCAATATACTTTGGGAAATAACAGAATTTTATTGTATTAACGTCCCGTAGTATACGTACTGAACAACATGATAAAATAAATTACAGTTGGGAATTTAATTCTTTTCGACCATAAACCACTTGTGTGTGGGATTTAATTATTTAGACCTTGTTGGTTGTTGACTGACTTTACAAATTTCACACACACACACACACACACACACACACACACACACATATATATATATATATATATATATATATATATATATATATATATATATATATATATATATATATATATACATACATATATATATATATATATACATATATATATATATATATATATATATATATATATATATATATATATATAATGCTGCCAGTAATCCATGCATGTCATAAGTTAAGAGTGTACCAAACATACCATTCAAGTCATCACACTGCATTCGGATTACTCCCACTAACTTGGAGCTTGCATTCCTCGTTCAGTCCAATAATTAACAAAATATACCAAAGTTGCAGACTGTTTCATCCAAATATATTCCCAGTATTGTAACACCCCGTGTTACGGCCTTCAATCCCGGGTTAATTATTTAATTAATCCCGTTAATAATAATTAAATATGATTTAATTATGTTAGGTTTACCTTTAATTAATTAGTAAGGTCCACCCTGAACCGTGGACCCATGCCCGAATAAGAGTCTTAAGCCTGTTAGGAATAAAGGAAGTAGGCCTTTTACTATTCAGATTATGATTAGGATCCTCTTTAATTAATATGGCCCACTATGGACCATGGACCCTTATCCCTAAAGTAAGCCCTAGCCCTATAAGGAATAGAATTAGTAAACCCATACCATTCAGGCCCAAACTAGGAGTCTTAAATATATAAATAGGGAACTTAAGAGGCACCCAGAATCCCCACCACAATAATCTCTCACCACCCAAAGAGTTCCAAGAATCCCCTTAAGAGAAATCAAGAAAGCTTAAAGAAAACTCCTTCATAGCCAAGGAATTAATTAAGATTAAGAGGTAACCCATGTCTCAACAAAACCTATTTTCATAGTTATGATTCCCCCTTAGGGTTTCCCCATATTATTGTGTATTAATGACTTATGATGATTATTATTGATGATTTATGTGATGATCCCATGGGGGATCTTGATAATCTTGATATTGGGAGATTCTTGATAATTATGATGTTCTTGGTGATTATATGGAGTTCTTGATGATTATGTGTTGTTCTTGATAATTGTGTGATGCCCTTGATGCTTATGTGTTATTCTTACCGAATCTTGCAATTAGAAGGCGAATCGTATTCTTGTTGATATAAAAGTGATTAGAACCCTAGGTTGTATCGTATGATATAATTCTTGGATTGTCGGGTGGGGAAATCGCATGTTTGGGTGTTGATTATGTTTAGAAAAGCATGATAGGTTATGTGCCGTTCGTTTATCGTATTTGATCCGTTAATTGTCTACGTGTTGACGTTGATTGCGTTGTAAAGTGTCTAAGCATGGTTTCGGGTTCCACAATGGTTCCCGGGGCGAAATTGTGTGATAAGAGTCAGTGGGGGGTAGGGGACCCGCCACCTACCCACGGCCGGATTGGTGATCCCGGCAGCGGGCAGCCGGCGGGCGGGCAGCTGCCCGCCGGCGACCCGCTGCCCGGAATAGTGAATCCGGCGGGTGGCCCCCACCCACCGGCTACCCGCTGGAATTTTCCCCATCTCGGGTTCCCAGCTTCCCCGTTTGATGTTCCCCTGTCCCCCGTGGTGTCCCAACGGACTCCGTTTATCGTGCCTATGTCTAGTTTGATATTTCGGGTACCGTTCGTAGGTTTATGAGTCTATTATATTGCATGCTAGTTGAATTGGTATCCCGTTGACCTAGGTGGAAGAAGTATGAACCCCTTAGGACTATTCTTAGTATGTGATGGTTCACGCATAGGTTTTGTTATACGTTTCCCCCCCCCCCCCCCCTTCCCAACGTGTTAATGTGGGTTGCATGTGCTTGCTATATGTTATGTAACCCCGAATTGGTCAAGATCAATCGGGCTATACGGGCAGTCGGGTGGGCTGAGAACCATACCGGCTGTTAACCAAGCTGGTAGAGACCGGTCAGGTATATAAATATTATATAGGACTAAGTTCCACAATACGGGCAGTCGGATGGGCTGAGAACCATACCGGCTGCTAGAGACCGGTCAGGTATATAAATATTATATAGGACAAAGGTCCACTATACGGGCAGTTGAATGGGCTGAGAACCATCTCAACTGTTAACCAGGCTGGTAAAGACCGGTCAGGTATATAAATATTATGTAGGACAAATGTCCATCAGTCGGTTACGATCGGCTCCTCCGTAATGTGAGACGGGGCAGGGTGCTGCGGGGCCGTGTCAGAGCTATATGCGCTGACCCTCATGTATGGGCATGCGATTGGTCCTGTGGCGTCAACAAAGTGTGCTATGTGTTGTGATATGGATGAGTCGTGATTATGAGTGTCTTGGGGGATGTGACTATGGGATTTATGTTGGGGATCGTTTATGTTGGGATCATGATTATTGTTTATGCCTTGCCTTTCTGCCTTGCCTGTTATGAACTGCATATGCTTGTTATAACTGTTGCTTGTGTCTAGCCTTATATGTCGAGTCATCCCCGGTTTTAAAGCTAGAGTTCGTAAGATATATCTTCATGCTCAAAATGGTTTTCGTATATCTATATATATCTCTATATGTATTGTATTTCAACGCGTTGGAGTGGGTTACTAGCATCTCTCGCTGAACAGATATATTTGGCTTTCAGGCACAGAAGATTAAGTCACTGGAGCGCGCTAGAACTTGGAGTGTAGAAGTAGATAGTTTCCCTTTCGGCCTGCGTGCCACGTTTATGAAATCGCACTTTGAGGATATTAGTTAGTTAGCCTGTGCACTTGGGTTCTCTAGCCCAGGTGTGGCATAGCACCCCGAACGCTTGTATTATATCTTGGGATTTAATAAGATTCTACCTTTATTATAAGTTTTAAAAAGTCTTGAAAATCTGGGGTGTTACAGTTGGTATCAGAGCCTAAGTTTGACCCTAGGATAAGACTCTTAAGACCGGACTTTAGGACACTAGGCTCGAACTCTAGGTACTTAGGAACATAGGATTCAGGAATCTTAGGACGCGCAGTGAGATTGTGAAACCTACACATGACCCCCCTCACTTCATCCCTCTCTAACTTAAATGAACCTCCCCCTACGCTTACCACACTAGGTAAAGGTGCGAATAGATAAGTTTACTTCCACAACTGGGTAACGTACACTTACCCGATAAATTGCCTCGTCCTAACTCCCGTCAAAAGACTTGACAAGGACCGTGACCAAAGAAAAGGTAGATTTGGATGACTACTAAGAAGAGGCGGTGAAAAGGCGTTGCATCAAGACGTCAGGACTGCTAAAAGGGACGGACTGCAATACTCACCGACCCAGGGTTAACCACGATAACCCCCGATTAAGACAAATGGCATGCACCTTCCGACAAGTTGCTTTATCTCGGCAAACCCGGGTTGCGGCTACAACAAACAGGAAGGAGAACTAGGACACCGATTAAAGTAGCGAATGAACGACACCATTAGTCGAATCCTTGGGTGCAAGGTATGTATATCGCGACACCTTGCGACCCCACCACCCAAGTTCAAAATATCGTCCGCCCTGAAACCCCAGCATCTTGATACCCCTATTTGTTGAAAACTCCCACCCCGAATCCTTAATTACCTTAAGAGCAAATTCACAACCATCATGACCTTGCTCACCCTTTGTTGCGCCTAACCCAAACCCTCGGAAACCCTAAATTGTTATGAGCATTGGAATCATCGCCCTTACTCTAAGTTCATATCCCCACTCCGTAGAGTAACATAAGGCCCTTACCCTGCCCAGGGGCGTGAAGAACCGACATTCATTGATTCAATATTGAAATAAGTTGTTAGATAGGAATCGGCGAAGTAGGTGGAAGTTACGAATACGTATCATCCCACCCTTGCACGAAAAACCGTGAATGCTTTACGAGGAGCCATAGCCGGCATGTACGCCACCGAAGAACGCCATGCGTTGACAAGAGTGGGCAAACCAATACGTTCAATGTGTCAGGGGCCCTCGCTACAGTAAACATCGTCAAATAGGTGCAACCGGTCGAACCTCAAGGAGGACATAAAGCCTTGCTAAGAATTTCATCCTCCAAGGAAGGGATGAAACCCAATAGAACAAGAAAGACTAACCCGAAACCCCCTTGACCCTTAAGAACCCTCGGCAAGGATTAGGAGTCAAGACCTAGGGATTTGACCCACTAACCGACTGGGTCCAGACTTCTGGACCTCCGAGGGGAACGTGCTCGGAAACCATCACGAGAATTCCCCTGTAAGCCATAGAGACGAAGGGGACTTCGACACGGGAAGAGAAGATCAAACGAAAATCTTAGAATCAAACGAAACCAAGGAAAAGGGATCACCAGTTCGACTGTATGCCACAACCAAGCCCCAAACAGGCATAATCACTCGAAACCAAGGGTCCTTAGCTTCTTTCCCTCCCCTTGCCAATCAAGTACCATTTCGTTAAAGAATCCATCATATCACTCCAAACCTCACTCTTGATCCCTCATTACAAACAAACCCGTACAAGGTAGCAACCTCCCTTCCTGTATTACGACCTTGGAGACATCGACCCTATTCGCCCCTCGACTTTGAAACATAGCCCTTGCACTTCTTACACCCCTTTAACCCAGACCAAGAAAACATAGATACATATATATATGTATATCTACCTCTAGAACTCGTACTTAAAGATCAATGAACATTGTACGATGAGTCATCCTATGTATCCAAGTCCCTTTTATTGTGCACAAGGGCATGGGACTTGTCAGGACATGAATCTGTGCATTTTTGGGGTCTTTCCCGAAGGAATTGACTCTCCCTAGTCACTTTCCCGCGGGTCCCCAACGGGTCCTTGACGGGACCTTGGCGGGTCCTTGGCAGGAGCTTGGCAGGCGGACGACCGCCCACCTCGCGCCCACTGGTACAATGTGCTGATTTCTTAACCCCGCATTTTATTGATTTGTGGCGCACTTGTGTGCCTTGATTGATGAATGTGAGTCTTGGGTAAGGAACCATGGACCACCCAAACATAGTGTCCTACGTAAAAGACCTTGACGCATGAGACACCATCGGGAAATCACAATCAATTACATTGCACGAGTAACTGAAGTTGGATCCTACGATACAACCGACTAGGCGTAAAGGATTGCGCAAACCAAGGAGGCGAGTTGGGAACTCGTGCTAAGAACCCACAAAAACCTTAAAGTCAAAATGCTAAGGATGGACCGGGACTCCTCCAAACCATGGACATCGTTCGAGCAAATCAGAGGACTCCTTACAAGTTGTATGGAATCAAGAACTACGTAGTCCATGGTGCTAAGCAAAAGGGTGAAGAGCACATTCGCGCCAAGATTTCAAGGGTCATTAAGGACCCACAAGGAAATGAGGTGACTCGTAAAGTCGCCGAGTCATCCCACAACGAGATTTGGTAGCCGACTGCGCTTTAAGAAGAAAAAGGGCACGCAAGGACACCTTCATCATTAAAAATAACACAAAAAGGGCACAACAATGCCGAACCTCGGGTAAGACATGAAGTCTTACTAAGAATTGCATCCACTAAAGAGGAGATGAAATTCAATAAGAAGAGAAATTCAACCCAAAGTCCATCGACTCCCAAGAGACCTTGGGAAGAATTTGGGAAGTGCGCCCTAAGAGATTGGCTCGGTTGACCCAACTTGGTCAAGACCTTGGGCGCATTAAAGAAGTAAGTGTTGAATCACCACGGGAAATTCCCTCGAGAAAGAAGAGAAGGATGAAACCTTAGCCTAGGAAGCAAGGTCTAACAAGGATCTTAAAGTCGAGCAAGTACCAACACCAAGGAAGGAGGATCATCAGCTCGTCGACGCATCATGATCAAAGCATCTAACCAGATTATTCACTTGGGATCGAGAAACCTTAACCCATCCTAGCTGAATTCCTTTCCATCCCTCGGAAAATCGGCCCCCTCCTTATTGCAAAACCCTTCTACCCTTCAGACACCATTCTTAATCCCATTTTTTAACGATTCCATACAAGTGGCAACCTCACAACCTATGTTGCAACCTTGAAAACTTTATCCTAATTCCTGAATTCACCGTGTCCTCAAATTTGAAACCCACTCTCTTAGCCTTGTAAACCTAATCGTTCCCAAAAACCCAACACGCATAGGCGTACAAGTATACAATTTCCCCTTGGAATACCTTCTCTATAGGACCACGGATCTACTCTTGACTCGTTAACCCTGCAATGATTTCCAAGCTTCGGGGACAAAGCTTCTCGTAAGGGGGGGAGAGTGTAACACCCCGTGTTACGGCCTTCAATCCCGGGTTAATTATTTAATTAATCCCATTAATAATAATTAAATATGATTTAATTATGTTAGGTTTACCTTTAATTAATTAGTAAGGTCCACCCTGAACCGTGGACCCATGCCCGAATAAGAGTCTTAAGCCTGTTAGGAATAAAGGAAGTAGGCCTTTTACTATTCAGATTATGATTAGGATCCTCTTTAATTAATATGGCCCACTATGGACCATGGACCCTTATCCCTAAAGTAAGCCCTAGCCCTATAAGGAATAGAATTAGTAAACCCATACCATTCAGGCCCTAACTAGGAGTCTTAAATATATAAATAGGGAACTTAGGAGGCACCCAGAATCCCCACCACAATAATCTCTCACCACCCAAAGAGTTCCAAGAATCCCCTTAGGAGAAATCAAGAAATCAAGAAAGCTTAAAGAAAGATCCTTCATAGCCAAGGAATTAATTAAGGCTAAGAGGTAACCCATGTCTCAACAAAACCTATTTTCATAGTTATGATTCCCCCTTAGGGTTTCACCATATTATTGTGTATTAATGACTTATGATGATTATTATTGATGATTGATGTGATGATCCCATGGGGGATCTTGATAATCTTGATATTGGGAGATTCTTGATAATTATGATGTTCTTGGTGATTATATGGAGTTCTTGATGATTATGTGTTGTTCTTGATAATTGTGTGATGCCCTTGATGCTTATGTGTTATTCTTACCGAATCTTGCAATTAGAAGGCGAATCGTATTCTTGTTGATATAAAAGTGATTAGAACCCTAGGTTGTATCGTATGATATTATTCTTGGATTGTCGGGTGGGGAAATCGCATGTTTGGGTGTTCATTATGTTTAGAAAAGCATGATAGGTTATGTGCCGTTCGTTTCTCGTATTTGATCCGTTAATTGTATACGTGTTGACGTTGATTGCGTTGTAAAGTGTCTAAGCATGGTTTCGGGTTCCACAATGGTTCCCGGGGCGAAATTGTGTGATAAGAGTCAGTGGGGGGTAGGGGACCCACCACTTACCCACGGCCGGATTGGTGATCCCGGCAGCGGACAGCCGGCGGGCGGGCAGCTGCCCGCCGGCGACCCGCTGCCCGGAATAGTGAATCCGGCGGGCAGCCGGCGGGTGGCCCCTACCCACCGGCTACCCGCTGGAATTTTCCCCATCTCGGGTTCCCGGCTTCCCCGTTTGATGTTCCCCCGTCCCCCGTGGTGTCCCAACGGACTCCGTTTATCGTGCCTATGTCTAGTTTGATATTTCGGGTATCGTTCGTAGGTTTATGAGTCTATTATATTGCATGCTAGTTGAATTGGTATCCCGTTGACCTAGGTGGAAGAAGTATGAACCCCTTAGGACTATTCTTAGTATGTGATGGTTCACGCATAGGTTTTGTTATATGTTTCCCCCCCCCCCCTTCCCAACGTGTTAATGTGGGTTGCATGTACTTGCTATATGTTATGTAACCCCGAATTGGTCAAGATCAATCGGGCTATACGGGCAGTCGGGTGGGCTGAGAACCATACCGGCTGTTAACCAGGCTGGTAGAGACCGGTCAGGTATATAAATATTATATAGGACTAAGTTCCACTATACGGGCAGTCGGATGGGCTGAGCACCATACCGGCTGCTAACTAGGCTGGTAGAGACCGGTCAGGTATATAAATATTATATAGGACAAAGGTCCACTATACGGGCAGTTGAATGGGCTGAGAACCATCTCAACTGTTAACCAGGCTGGTAAAGACCGGTCAGGTATATAAATATTATGTAGGACAAAGGTCCATCAGTCGGTTGCGATCGGCTCCACCGTAATGTGAGACGGGGCAGGGTGCTGCGGGGCCGTGTCAGAGCTATATGCGCTGACCCTCATGTATGGGTATGCGATTGGTCCTGTGGCGCCAACAAAGTGTGCTATGTGTTGTGATATGGATGAGTCGTGATTATGAGTGTCTTGGGGGATGTGACTATGGGATTTATGTTGGGGATCGTTTATGTTGGGATCATGATTATTGTTTATGCCTTGCCTTATCTGCCTTGCCTGTTATGAACTGCATATGCTTGTTATAACTGTTGCTTGTGTCTAGCCTTATATGTCGAGTCATCCCCGGTTTTAAAGCTAGAGTTCGTAGGATATATCTTCCTGCTCAAAATGGTTTTCGTATATCTATATATATCTCTATATGTATTGTATTTCAACGCGTTAGAGTGGGTTACTAGCATCTCTCGCTGAACAGATATATTTGGCTTTTAGGCACAGAAGATTAAGTCACTGGAGCGTGCTAGAACTTGGAGTGTAGAAGTAGATAGTTTCCCTTTCGGCCTGCGTGCCATGTTTATGAAATCACACTTTGAGGATAATAGTTAGTTAACCTGTGCACTTGGGTTCTCTAGCCAAGGTGTGGCATAGCACCCCGAACGCTTGTATTATATCTTGGGATTTAATAAGATTCTACCTTTATTATAAGTTTTAAAAAGTCTTGAAAATCTGGGGTGTTACAAGTATAGTCCATCATAATTCCGAAATCCAGAATATAAACCAAGATTATATGCATTATATTAGATAATCCAAATATATAAGGAATAAAAGAGATATTTAAAAAACATCCCAAATTGCCAATAACCTTGTACCAAACCAGTAGCCAGCATTCCTCATCCATTCTCATAGTTGATAATCCAACCAAAACCCTTATACCAAAACATAATCCATAATCCATAATCCATTCATGCCAGAATTAACCAAGACTCCACCTTATTCCAACCATACTCCCCCTTAGTAAATACTCCCCCTTTTTGCCAATAAATTGACAAAGGTGAACATCTATATTAGTGGATTGAGTCTGACGGAGTGCCCTATGGGACAGAACCTGCAGAAGAAGATTAGAAAGAAAACGAGAAAAGCAGAACGTGATAACAAATTTAACAAATAACATATAAGCACAAGTCAAGTTGGAGTTGGAGCAGATTAAGTAGATAAAACATACCAAGTAATAAATGCACTCAAGCAAAAATTCGTAGCAAATAACACAAAAAGCACATTATAAACACAAAAATCAAGTTCGAGCAGATAAAGCAAAATAGAGCATCCCCAAGTAGTAAACACATTCAGGTAAAATACATTTAGGCTCAGATTCATATAAAACAAAGTCGAGCACGAATTCATATCAAGCAAAGTCAAGCACAGATTCATACCAGATGGCACGGAAAACACACACGCATAATACAAACTTTAAATTGAGTCACTCAAAAAATATTGGTAAATCAGACAGTAAGCACATTCAAGTAATGCATATTCAGGTAGAGATTCATATAAAGCAAGTACAGTGAGATCAATAGACCATGCAAATCATAATAAGAAGACCATCTAAAGGAAAAACCAAAATATAGAATGATAGCAAAGAGATCATCTACTCCAATTAAACCAAAATAAATCCCGACAGATAATAGTATACCATACAAGACATTACCAGATTTTAATTCCAAAGAAATTCAATCGTACGTAACATCATTAAGAGACAAACCATGAGCATCCAAAAAATATTCAAAAAATCCATTATAAGGAGGTTATGTATGTACCATAAAAAAAACAAACACAAAGCATGTGTATCCAAAATTCCAAATTCCATAACACGGACCACGAGTATCCAAATTTCAAAACAGAAAACCATGAGCATCCAAACACAAATACAGTCATGTAAATCATATTTAACCAGAGATTCAAATAGATCAAAATCAGGCACAGATCCATATAAATCAACTTCAAGCAAGAATTCATAACAGTTTAGCACAATACGTACACAAGCAAACACAGATACGGTCATGACCGGACCAACAAAAAAACATTCACATAGTAACACAGGAGAATACAAACATTAAACAAATTGTATCAAATTTTCATTCAAGTAACCATAGAGAAATCAAAGATTCAACACAAGAAACACCAATAAAATAACCTAAGTAAAAATAGGTTTATCAGTTCAAAAGCACTCAAAACAACGCAAGTAGAACATTTAGAAAACACATAGAGTAGTAGGCAACGAAAAGGACTAATTTTGAGAAAATTAAAAAAATAAAATAGAGGGAAAATCAATCATAGACACACCCCAAACAAAATATAGATGCAATGTGAGAGCATGTAGGAACAGAAACATTAATTCAAAAAAATAAAAATTCCCTGATCCTGAAATAAGTTCTATCACAGATGCAGAATATTACACTGGCAAAGATGAAGAATTGTCAAGATTTGATGAATGCAAGGATATCGAAGTAGAGGGCACCGAATTAGGTAAAGGAACACATTAGACAATGACACCCTAAAATATTCATAAAATCAACAAAAGGAATTAGAAGGTAATGAACCTGTAGACCTTATCACCAAGATGATGGCAAAATTAATTTTGAAGATGGATGATCTATTGTGGATGCGTGTTGGAATGTCAATGTCGTCTTGATCAGTGTCAGATTCTATTTCTGGTTCTGGGACAGGTTCAGATGGCGTAGGTGACTCTGGATCTGGTTAAGGAGTTTCAGGATCAGGAGTTTCAGATTCTGTCACTGACTCAGGTTGTGAAACTTCAACAATATCATTCGGTTGATCATCAATTACAACATTTGTAGACTCCATGATGGTCTTGGTCACTTTGTTGTATACACGATATGCACTGCTTTTCGTTGAATAACCGGAAAAGATCCTGTCATCGCTTTTTGGTTCAAATTTTGCAACAGTATTTCTATCTTTCAAAATAAAACATCGTGAGCCAAAAATGTTAAAGTATTTAATATTCAGTTTCTTACCTTTCCATTATTCATACGGTGTTTAACTTGTGCCTGGCCGAAGATAGACTCGATTGGGGATATGACATGTGGTGTTTACAGCTTCTGTCCAGAATTTTTGAGGTAATCCTTTGGCACTGAATACTCTGGTTTATGGTATGTTGAGTTGGATGAAATGATTTGGTCCATTTCCCAACTTGGCAGGCACCACAAATGGTTGATTCAACTTTCATCTTGGGTAACACCTTCTATCTTCGTTAGTTTATCAAGTAGTCTGTAACTCAGATACCCCAGTTTTCGGTGCCATAGCTCAGCTTCATCTATGTTGGTCCTGCAACAGAAGATGTGTTAGTTATAATATAACAATTGTCAATTGACCTTTTACCTTCCATAATGCATTGATTTGTTTTGTCCAGAACACTGCAGTTGTTTTTTGTGAAGCACACGTTCCAGTTTTGGTTACATAGTTGACTTATACTTATGAGATTTGCATGAAGTCCACTGACTAGCAAAACTTTGTCCAACTTTGGTAAGCCAGCTAGATTGAGTGTGCCTATGCCAGTAACCTGACCTTTAATGCCGTCACCAAAGGTAACTTCACCTTTACTGGTGTTTACGTTACTTAGAAATTTGGCATTTCCTGTCATGTGCCGGGAACAACCGCTGTCAAAATACCATTTCTCTTCCCTTCCTGCACTTTTAGAGTGAAACGAAACAAACGAGATATAGTAAGTCTTTTTAACCCAAATTTGTTTTATAAAGGGCTGAATTTTCTTGTGCCTGAACTTCTAAATTATTTGGTCCTTGTAAAAGTAGTAGCATTCAGGTCTGGTATGCCCTTGTAACCTGCAATAATGACATACGGGGTTATAAAGTTTATAATGTAGTTTATTTGGTCTTACTATACCATGGGTGCGTTTCATTGTGCTGGATTCAGGGACACCCTCTGGATCAGGTCCGAACGACTTGACAAAGACTGTTTTCTCTTTTGAGTTGCTTCCGGTGAAGCCCAAACCGAATTTTGCAGAAGTTTTTCTTCCAGAATCAAGGATTTTGTCAAGTGTTGAAGTAGTGTCCATCATTTGGATTTGTCGTTTGTAGGTTCTTAGCTCCTGTTTCAAGGTCTGTACTTCATGTTGCAGTTTCTGTTCTCGGTCGGCTGCTTCCTCAAGGAGTACATTCCCAGTCTGTACTTTGTTTTGTAGTTTTTCTTCTCGATCAACAGCCTCTTTAAGTAGTACATTCCTAGCAGCTATTTGTGTTTAATATACTTTGCTAGCTTCTGAGTCAGCTCCTTCAACAGATTTTGAACAGCCTACGCGTGCCGTAAACGCAACAAAGTTACCCGAGATTTCTTCAACATCCGATCCAGTTGTTTCAACGTCAGGCTTGACATCACTCTAGGTAATGGCTGACATAGATTTTTTGTGTTGAAGGTAGGTAGCACACTCTGCTTGTACATGTCCAAAGCCTTCACACTCATAACACTTGATTCCTTTATTGTTGGGTTTTTCTTTGGACTGTCCTGGACGTGAGACAGACTGTTTGAAGTTTGATGCACCTGTCCTAGGACCAGTTTTGGACGATGTTGCTCCTCTTTGTGGATTTTTGTTGAGTGAATTTTTGGATACCTGTTTCAAAATTTTAGAAAACTGTTTAGTAAAAAAGACAACTGTATCATCACTAGTTTCGTCTGTATCAGATACAACATTATTTTCTTCAGCGGCAAAAGCTATATTTTTTTGTTTTTTCGTTTTCGTGTGATCAGTTAAAATTTCCGTTTCATAGGTTCTAAGATTTCTCATTAATTGAGTAACCATTTTATCCTCCCAACCATCATGCTCTTGGATGGCTGTGACTTTCATTCTGAACCTGGGGGGTAAAGATCTCAGAATTTTCTTAACAAGCTTTGCTTGCGAGAAAGGTTTGCCAAGGACCATTGCCCTATTCGCTAGTTCCTGTACGCGTGTGTGAAAATTGATGATTGTTTCATCCTCGTTCATTCGTAGTTCTTCGAAATCAGACTGGACCAGCTGCAGCTTTGATTGTTTCACAGATGTAGTTCCTTCGTAAGTTGATTCAAGAGCTTCCCAAGCCCCTTTGGCTGCAACAATACCTGCAACAATTGAAAACAGACTTTCATGCATAAGAGAATAAATTGTGTCTAAAACCTTATCATTGTTTCCAGCGTTAGTTATCTCGGTTTGAGTCCACTCCGTCTCAGCTTAGCTACTTCTGTCCCGTCAGTGCTGGAACTAGTTTGGTGGGATGTGTCCAACCTGACACCACAGACCGCCACACGGCTTCACCTTGAGCTTTTAGGTGCGTACGAGTACGAGCCTTCCGATAGGCGTAGTTGTCGCCAGTCAACTGGGGAAGGACTTTAGTTCGATCCATTCTGTAACACTTAACACCCCGTGAGATCAAACAAATAAGTAATAAACAGATAAATAATAAAAGCCGCTGAAGATATGAATTCAAGAGGCACGGAATCGCCAGATCGATAGACTAAAAGATTAAGTCTACAGGCTTTGATACCAATTGAAATTGCACCGTGAATCTTGAAATCAAAAAGTAATGTATTTTTACTTGTTTTTAAGTTATGCACCAGTTACCTTCATTATTTAAACTTGTTTAAAAAATATAAATAATAAAGACAGAAAGCATAAAAAAAAGTAAAAACACAAAGAAACTGTTACGTAGTTCAGAGCTCTTTCTCCTACGTCCGCGGGGCACTCCACATATGCCCAATCAACTATAGATGTTCACCAAAAGGAGTATTACAAGAGATAAATACAGATGGCATCCAGCCTTTACCACTACCACTTTTTCTAACACCTATCCAGGACTGACACACGTATGCCAGAACAATCTTCACAAGATGCTTCAGTAGCACCACGTACAGAACATGTATTACAGATTTAAATCTTCTTAATAATTAAATAACATAGCAGATTAAATTAGGAAGCATTGTAAGGAAAGTGTGCACTCAGAATTGTAGTCTCAAAATTGGCAAGTTTCCCTCTTGATGTGCTTTCCATTTATACGCTTCACCTTCCACTTTCTTGATCCACATTATGTGTTGCACATGTGATTCAAACATCCTTAGCCACTCATTCTTTAGTAATCTCTGACTTGCATTTTGAATCCTTCTTCATGAGAAAATCTCCACCACAAATTGATCTTGGTCCAAAAGATTAACTAAATAATAATACTACTAAATAATACAAACTAATAAATCAATCTAATAAATTAAACTAATAAATTAGCCAAATTAATGTGTACTAATTTGTACACTTACATCTGTCACCCAAAACTGACCTCAAACTAACGTATCTTTACCGCCTCCCACCCACCGAATAGCTCCTCTTCGCAATAACCCTTGACCCGCGTGAATGCTCCTCCATAGATAGCTACGGTTGTTACCAATGTTCGCCTATAGGAAACTAGCATTGGAAAAATACCTCGCTTTCAGAATTTGGCACATCAACGAATTGAACGGGGACTTCTGAGGATCCGCCAGCCTTGAATTTTCACATATTGTAGAAAGTATTCCAGCCAGGCATTGTTGATCATCGTTCTCAATTTTATTGGGTAATAGCATATTAATACTTTCAATCTTTTTTAAAAATCTTATTTCAATATGTAACTAATTTCTTTTATTATTAGGTTGATGTTGAGGCATAGTGCTAGATTGAAGAATAAAGTGATGACTTAGAAGCGTTCAAGTATTGTGTAGCTTTTTCCTCTTTTATAGGTATCACATTTTACAATAGATTTCAAGTATTCTGTAATATACAAATATGTTTTTTTCAAGTGTATTAAGATTGATTCTATTATTTTGAACAATAATATTTAGGGAATTGTGTTCTTCGATCTCTAGTACACTAAAAACTTTATTATATTGGATTCAAATAACTTAATAACTTAATGTTGTAAGACTTTCCAGTATAATATATATTATTTATTATGGGTCTTACTTATGTGGTGCAAGTGGACTAGGCCCATTAAGTAATTGGTTGGGTTGGACCTTTAGGTTTAAGTCTTATATCCACCAATGTGCCTATATAAAGCTTGTATTGATGGGATACAAGATACATGAATATTATATGGTACTCATACTGCTCAGAAAATACCAGTACACCATCTAGGGTTCTGAGTCAAGTATGAGACAAAACGGCTAACCCTATTATGCAGATCTACCGTTCAAGAGGCAACACAACATGATATCAACCATGGCTGGAGATCTACAATGCTTCCGCTTCCGCTGCTACGAGTTAAGTTTCTCGTAGATTATGCTTTGTATATTTAAATCTCACAAATGTATCAATAGATTGACAATGGTGAAGTTGTGGGTGATAGTTCAGTGGTAAAGAGACCCCTTGTGAGTGAGTTCTCATCAACCCAAACAACAAAGAAGAAAGGGCCTCTCAGTGTTAAACTTGAAGGAAACTCATTGAGTATAATTTGTGTGGTTGAAGGGTCTGTTCTGTATGGACAATGGACAATGATGCTCGGTGGCACATAAGGTTGTATACATTAAATTGTTTATTATTATTGGGTTTCAAAGACAATTGTGCCCGGTGGCACATAAGGTTGTTTACTCTGGGCTACTAGTGGCACATAAGCTTTTCTAAGGTTTTGTAAAGCTCATGTAATCAGTGAATTTTCAAGTTTTCCAAACACCTATTCTTCCAAGTACGTGATTGCACTGCAATCAAACTGTTTGCATGGTTGAATTATTCTTTTGCAGGGAGTTCAAGTATCATAGGACATATATAGCTAATTTGGTGCTTGGAGTCCATGATGATGTTTTTCTGCACAGCTCTTTAGTTTTCCATTATTTTTTGGATGTATATTATATGTTTGATTTCTATAATATTGTAAAGTATTGAGAAAATGTACTTTTGATAATTCTTATGTTTTGTTAATAGATTATTATATGTTTGAGTTGTATTGTAATGTATTGAGAATATGTACTCTAAACTTTAAAAAGTATATTACTAATTATTTCTTTACTTTGAACATACCTTGACCAACTATATATCCTATACATTGTTGATTTGCAGCTTATGATAAGTTTAAATATCTGCAAGTAACAAGCTCAAATTTTATTAAACTTTCAATCTCATATAATTTATCAAAATATACTTTTAATATTTTTTTCAATTTCATATAATTTGTATTGAAATTCATATATATACCAAAAATCCAACGATCTAGAAATGGCCACAACCTTAGATACAAAATCATAAAAACTAATCACAACCTTAGATACCAAAAATCCAACGATCTAGAAATGTCCACACATTTGTATTTTAAGCCCTGTTTTTACATGAATGTAATTATATATATATATATGTATATATATAAATATATATATATATATATGTATATATATATTTATATATATGTATATATATATATATATATATATGTATATATATATATATATAATTAGTAATTAGAAAAAAAATGAAAAAAACAAGAACATAGTCTGGGGGCGGATGTAGCCAAGTGGATTAAGGCGGTGGATTGTGAATCCACTATGCGCGGGTTCAATTCCCGTCGTTCACCCATCGCATCTTACTTAATGGTTAGGTGCCATTTTTGTAATGGAGCTCATAAGAATAAAATCATATATATGAAAAAAATATATAGATAGATATGTTATGATATGGATCTGAATTGTGTTATGTGACATCAATTCGTTATGTATGGATGAGATTCCAAGGTCCTGATTGCGTGCATCCAGTAGGAATTGAACCTACGTGCATATATTATTTCATATGTCCGTACATCGCATATATTTGCCCACACGGGTCATTGAATTTTTGTCTACTAGCTTGATTGGGGGAGATTCTACGAGTTTCTGCCATCTTGCCCACAAGGGTCATTAAATTTTTGTCTACAAGCTTGATTGGGGGCCGCGGGAGATTCTACGAGTTTCTGCCATCTTCGAAAGCTCCAACTCGTTATCCCTTAGAACCCTGCCAAACAAAGAAGAAAAAAAAGTCAGTCACATATTCACATATAGGAGCATCATCTGTCCAAACTCTATTCACTTTAATCCGGTTCCTATTTCTTTTGATAATAGCGGAGTTGTGGTAAAATCGGGTGTTACAATCACCCACTCAAATCCACTGACATAATGTTCATTTTTAATATACTAAAAGTTCATTTTTAATACATTGAATGTTAATTTTTTGTGTTGAAGGTTCACTATTTGGTATAATATTTAAAAATGAACTTGCATATTAAAAACAAACATTATACTAAAAATGAACGTTTATCTATGGTCCACATAATCCACATTGCAATGTGGATCATGAAGTAAAACTATGTCGTATCATTTCATTTGCATATACGTTATTGTATGAGTTCTATTGTTTAGTTTCATTTTTTTCACGTTCAAGTATCATTTTAATTACACTCCAAGATCATTTACATTTTAATTACATTATCATTTGATAATATATGTTATTACACTTATAACTTTGTTTTTTAGTATCATTTTTCACATGCACTAAGGTGAAATGGCCGCCGGAAATTAAAGGTTTGAAAGAAGAGAGGAAGATAGAGAAAGCAAAGGGCCGGGACTCCATTTGGGAGAACTAGAGTTGGTAACACAAACTCCTTCTCCCAACAACAATAATCATGAGTATACATCTATATTTTCCAATATTCCACCCAATCATGATTGCATTAATAATCAATCATATAGGAGGAAAGAAATCACAATTACCATTTCATAAGAAACAAAATTTAACAATTGTACGTTGATGGGTGTCGAAACCAACAAATAATAAATTACTTACTCTATAATTTGCAATAGTGATGAGTAAAGTCATACCCACAGAGATTGGTCAAACTTATTTTTAATCAAAGATTTAATAAAGAAACAGATGAGAATTAAAAATTAAATAGCAACAATAAAAAGGCAAACAATATGAAATATCAAATAATAATAATAATCAATAACAACTAGTATCCAACTCAAGGAAGAATATCAATCTAATTCTAACAAGACAGATCATTGATTCCCAACAATAAATTAAATTACTTTACTCTTTACCAAATTGGTTATGGTTATTAACAAGCTCTAATAACCTATCTTTCCTTACTTTGTCGGTAATCAAAACAAGCTCTTTGATTACTTCCCTAGCTAATAAACAATCCTAAACAGGCTCTTAGGATTTAGTTTACTAACAGCATTAAAAGAATTAGAGAGACTACCAATTCTAGCCAACAAACTCAAAAGCATGGTTCATTTAAACTAGACTATATATCTTCATAACATAAGATTGAAAATCTAATTTATAATCAACTATGTGATTTGCTACTAGCTTTAGAACACTTAAACAATTACGGATTCAAAGTTCTAATTAGCAATATAATGACTTGACAATTGAACAATGGGCCCTTTGCAACAATTAATCAAGCAATAATTTAAACTCAAACTCAGATAACAGGAGATATATAAATAATAAAGTGCAGAGAATAAAATTAAGCTAAATAAATCTCACTGGTCTTGTAGAATCAAACTTCAATAATCCTTGAATTGGAAAATTTCGAACTCAGCAGTACATTGCAGAGAGTGTTTACAGTAAAATAAAGTGATTCTGAACAAAAAGCTGACTATCCTATACTGCAAAATTCATCCCTATTTATACTAGTTCAGGCTCCCTAATCAGCTAAAAATAGCCCTAATTTCCCTAACATCCACAAATAAAATCAATTTCTTTCAATCACATAGAACCTAGAAAATAAATAATCTTTATTTTCCTAATTTCTAAGAAACCACAAAAAATCAGTAGAACAAGCTCCAACCTCTAATTCAATTAATTTGTCTGTACAGCAGCAGACCACAATTCGAAGAAGCCACAGAAAGAGTCGACGGCAGTTTACGGACGGAGTGTGCAGTTCGTCTTCATCGCAGCGGAGTCGTCGTTTGCTGTCTACATACGTAGCATAAATTCACGGAGAAATCGTAGAACAAGTCACGCCGTTGAAGATGTTCTCTGGTCTTATTTCTTGCGCACATAATTCACCTAAAAGAAAAGATAATTAGTTTATAGGATTTGGGCTTCATTTTAGTGGGCCAAATAACTACTAAGCCTATTTAATTTTTCCATAAACTAATTAAGCCCAACACTTATTAATTTGTTGATTAAGCCTAATTATTCAACTAATATTATATTAGTGCAAAACATAAAATAAAGTTTAAAATAAATAGATTATTAAATAAATTAAACTGATTTATTATAAAAAATAATCTAAATTAAATATATAAATCGTACTCATCAAAATTCCCCACACTAATCATTTGCTTGTCCTCAAGCAAAAACATTATTTAAGAAAAATATAAATATAAAAACTCATAACATTTCATGAACATTGGTCTCAAACACATTATAAATAATTAGTTAGCAGTTTATTAGATAATGAGTAAACTAAATAACCAAGCCCTCACGGAAATATCACTCATCACTCAAAAGTGTTTGAAGGGTGCATGTATAAATTTCACTCAAATCAATTCCTATAGAAATGCTCTACCATAGGCTTGCATATCTTCTCATTCTCCACTACAAGATAACATGCATGATCAAATCATAAGGACTTTTTCATGGTTGTAATGGGGCTAAGGTAAAAGGTAGGAATCATTTAGGAATTAGTTCAAAAAGCCTTAAAAACTTAGAGGAGCATGATTGAATGAACTAATAATTCAAAATAAAGACCAAGTGAACCAAATCTCTCTTGTTGTTTTGATAAAAATCACATCCCCATAAAATCATAAACAAATCATACTTTATTCAACATGAAAAATAATAATAATAATAACAAAATAATAATAATTCTCTTTTTTTTTTTTTTCCTTTTTCTCTTCTGTACTGTCACTTTTTCTCTTTTTCTTTTCTTTCTTCTGTTTATTTTCTTTTGATTCTTTTTCATTTTTGAAGAATCATTATATATAATTTTCCTTCATTTCTTCTTTAACAACAAGCAACATACACTTTGTTCATCACCCATGCACTCTTCAATTTCTTTATTCTACTATTTTTTCCTCTTTTTTTTTTATTTCTTTTTGAAAATACCAACCAAAAAGCTCATAAAATGACAAAGTCATTATTTCCACTAATAGACATTTCGCCAAACATCTTTCCCCACACTCACTCTTTATGAATTTACCCAATCAAAGCTTCCCTAGTCCTTTAGGCAAGTTTAAGGAAATCAATTTCAGCTATGAGGCTTATAATGTGGTTCCATAGCAAAAAAACACGGTTAAAAAGGCTCAAAGTGGCTAACAAAGGATAAATCAATCATTGTATGAATAGGTTATTTGGCTAGTGAGGCTAAAAATCAAAGATGGCCTTAATTATATTAAAATCATGCATGCATCAAATTAGCTTTTAAGAGAATCAAGGCAAGTTCTAGAGATACAAATCCATGGAAGATATCACACAAGAACAAAACAATTAGACTGAAGTGTCAGTCAAAGGCTCAAAATCTCACAGGTTCATGCTTACTTAGTTTAGCCACCACCATATCAAACAAAATACTAAACTAAGTAATCATAATATACAAGACCAATTATTCAATTATGTTATGAATTTTAGTAAAAATATTATTATTTTTTTTGAAAAATTTATTAGTAATTTTTTTTTTTAGGGAAAATCAAATAATGAATAATAGTTAAATCCCCTCCCCACATTTATTCTTAACATTGTCCCAAATGTTAAATAAAATTTAAAATTAAGGCACGTAAACAATAAAGAATGAGTTTAAAAGAATGGAACAAACTCCCCTTGTCATAAGCAGCATGTCATTGGTTGGACATCATCTCTTTTCAATCTTCATAAACTGGGCACTGCAGACTAATTTCTCCAACATTACATGCCTGAAAACCTTCATAAAATGGCTTTAAACGATGTCCATTAACTTTAAAAAATTTTCCGGTCTCTAAACTGTGTATTACAACTGCACCCTGAGGAAAAACATTAGTGACAACAAAAGGTCCTACCCATCTAGAACGCAATTTACCAGGAAAAAGTTTCAATCTAGAATGATAAAGTAAAACTTTCTGACCAATAACAAAATTCTTCCTAGAAATCTTTTGATCATGAAATGCTTTTGTTTTTACATAATGCAATCAAACATTATAAAGGAAAATGCATGTTTTTTGGAAATTAAAATAACTTATTTTCCAGAAGTCATTTTTCTGCGGCTTTCTAAATGAACCCAAAGAAAGTTATGATGAAAGTATCTCTATCATATATTAACGGACTTTCAATTAGTTTATTTTGCTTTAAATTCATACTCTTATATTTCTGCTTTTGGTCTAATTATTGTTGATGTAAAGGAATTGTCATCCAGTGTTCACGGTGTTAATTTCTCCTGTGTTAAGCGATCTGCGAATCCTTTGTGTAGCGATATCGTGCCAATTAGCTATGTTTTGTATTTTACTGTAAATTACCACCACACTTTGTGTTTTATATGTTTTTAATCCAAAATGCTAAACATTAGTGTTACGGTTAAAGCAACATTTTTGAATTGATATTTTGATTAAAAAAAAAATATCTCTTTTTTCAAAGCCTTATTATTATAAATGTTACTAAATTACTAAATAAAAAAAAAAGAAATAATTAACTTAAGAGTTAAGACTATCACAAAATGATATAGTAAATTATCTCTTTCCAATTCATAAAGAGATGTCAAATGCATGATTTACGTACTCACTTACTATATAATATGCAAATGTGAGAACACATCTCTCCTTTTATTAGGGATTCCATGCTCCTTTGAAAGTAAAATTAGTAATGAAAGGTCTCACGTAATGAAATTAACTCTTAAACTAATATCATATATAAAGAGTTAATTCCATCGGAGGTCCTTTGTCTTTGGAGACAATTTCAAATTTAGTCACAGACTATCATTTTTGTCATTTAACATTCAAGATTATTAGTTTTTGGACGCTTTTAGTCCTTCTCATGACTTTTTCTATTTCAAGTGCATTTTTGTCTATTTATATTTTTATTTTGTTATTTTTTCAATTTCAACTGGTTTAATTGGTTTAGAACTTTACGAAAACCCGGTTGAAAAATAAGTTACTAAAAATCAATGTTTACCTAAAGCCTTAAACCAATTAAACCGGTTGAAACCGAAAAAAATAACAAAATAAAAAAATATAAAAAAAGACAAAAATACCCTTACTAAAAATATGAAAAGTCATGAGAAGGACTTAAAGTGTCCAAAAAATAATAGTTTGTGATGTTAAATGACAAAAATGATAGTCTGGGACTAAATTTGAAATTGACACCAAAGACAAAGGACCTCTAATGGAATTAATTCCATGTATAAATCTTCTTTCCTCTCTCTTAGCTTCCTCTTCCTCTCATTCTCCTCCTCCTCCTCTTCTCCCCCTCCTCCGTCTTTCTAACTACTCATTCTCCTTCTTCTTCCTCTCTTTTTTTAAAAAGTATTTTAATAAAAAGTTCAACATAAATTTATCACTTTAGTCATTTTATCATGTCAAAAATTGCAATGGGCACCAATTATCATTATGATTTTAATTCAAAATGCTAAACATTAGTGTTATGCTTAAAGCAACATTTTTGACTTGATATTTCGATTTAAAAAAAAAATAGATATGTTTTTCAAAACCGTATTATTATAAATGTTACTAAATTACTAAATAAAAAAGAAATAATTAACTTAAGACTATCACAAATAGGGGCTGATACCTAAATGTCAGAATGAATTTTGTCAAAAACACCAATACTGGAAGAGGAAGATGAATTAAAAGGTAGTTTGCTAAGTTTGCCTAATTGACAACTTTCACATTCAAACCATGTCTAGCTTGTTATTTGAACTAACATGAATTAAATTATTAGTACGTAATAATTGAACATTTGATTTTTGCGGATGTCCAAGGTGTTGGTGCCACAACTCTCAGTCTCTGAGTTTTGTCTATTGGAAAAGTGTGCTTCCTTTTGTTTGGATTAAAAAAAAAAGATCCCCTTTACGTTGACCCACTATTATGGCTCGACTTGTTGCTCGTTCCTTAATCATAAAATCTTATCTGTAAATTCACAATTTAAAAGGATATTGTGATGTTAACTGACTAATAGAGAGTAAATTACGAGTTAGTTGGGGTACATGATGGACATCACAGAGTAATAAATCATTCTTACCATAAAAAACTACAACATCCCCAACGGCATCTATTTTTAAGTGAGAACCATCACCAATGAATATTGAATCATAACCAGCATATTTAAAACAGAAGATTGAGGAAGAGCAATTTGGAGCTTGGCTTTACAATTCGGAGCATCCTATTCTATTAACTTTAGTTTCTATAGGTGAAGTAAGGATTACAAGTTCTTTTTTGGTGGTTTTGCAGTTTATGTTTCTTTAATGTTGCAGTATAAAATGCTATATCATGTTTTATTTTCCTTTTATATTTATTTATTAATTATTTTATATTATATTTTTTTTTAAGGAAACTGGGATATATTAAATCAACATCGAAATACAATCAGGTGGGTGAGTAATCCACACCCCAAGGAAAGAAGAGGAACCAGCAGCTTGTCCGTGCACATGACCCATGTGATTCGCTCGCTTTTTTTCATGGCCTCGCTGGTCTTTAATTGGCACAGCTTAGCATCATGAAGTTCTTCTATGCATGGCGTACTCAGAGGTCCATTGTTTGCATCTGCCACCCACAACTGACCTCAAACTAACGTATCTTTACCGCCTCCCACCCGCCGAATAGCTCCTCTTCGCAATAACCCTTGACCCGCGTGAATGCTCCTCCATAGATAGCTACGGTTGTGACCAATGTTCGCCTCTAGGAAACTAGCATTGGGAAAATACCTCACTTTCAGAATTTGGCACATCAACGAATTGAACGGGGTCTTGGGAGGATCCGCCAGCCATTAATTTTCACATATTGTAGAAAGTATTCGAGCCAGGCATTGGTGAACATCGTTCTAAATTTTATTGGGTAATAACATATTAATAGTTCCAATCTTTCTTAAAAATCTTATTTTTATAGGTAACTAATTTCTTTTATTATTAGGTTGATGTTGAGGCATAGTGCTGGATTGAAGAATAAAGTGATGACTTAGAAGCGTTCAAGTATTGTATAGCTTTTTCCTCTTTTATATGTATCACATTTTACAATAGGTTTCAAGTATTCTGTAATATACAAATATGTTTTTTTCAAGTGTATTAAGATTGATTCTATTATTTTGAACAATAAGGGAATTGTGTTCTTCGATCTCCAGTACACTGAAAAAGTTATTCTATTGGATTCAAATAACTTAATAACTTAATGTATCAATTCATTGGCAATGGTGAAGTTGTGGGTGATAGTTCAGTGGTAAAGAGACCCCTTGTGAGTGAGTTCTCATCAACCCAAACAACAAAGAAGAAAGGGACTCTCAGTGTTAAACTTGAAGGAAACTCATTGAGTATAATTTGTGTTGTTGAAGGGTATGTTCTGTATGGACAATGGACAATGATGCCCGGTGGCACATAAGGTTGTTCTACATTTATTTATTTATTATTATTGGGATTCAAAGACAATTGTGCCCGGTGGCACATAAGGTTGTTTACTCTTGGCTACTAGTGACACATAAGCTTTTCTAAGGTTTTGTCAAGCTCATGTAATCAGTGAATTTTCAAGTTTTCCAAGCACCTATTCTTCCAAGTACGTGATTGCACTGCAATCAAACTGTTTGCATGGTTGAATTTATTAGATTATGGAAATTAGATAAATATGTAAATATTATTATTCTTAGAATATTTTAGATTAATTGTATTATTCTGTACCTTATTTAGGAATATGACCGTTGCCCATAATCATATATATGAGGCTCAAGGCAAATCAATAAACTCAGGAAAAATAATATTTCTTACATGGTATTAGAGCAACCCAGGTTTTATTCCTTTAAACTTTATTCGTCATTTTCTTCCTCCCTGGGCAGCCATATCAATGGCAGACAATACAATTGTCCAAAACTCCTCTTCTTCCTCTCAATCTCAACCCACTCCTTCCTCCGCTCTTTTACTTCATCCGACTCTCACCGTTTCTAATAGCAATACCTTCATCAAGGTCACCCTTGATATTGAAAAAGGCCAATATATTACCTGGTCAGAACTATTCAAAATACATGCCAAAGCATATAAAGTTCTAGACCAAATCATTCCTCCATCCAAGGACGCAGCGAAATTGGATTCCTCCCCATCTCTTAAAGACACGGATCCCGAACTCTGGTCAAGAGTTGACGCCATTGTTTTACAATGGATTTACGGCACAATCTCTGAAGATCTTCTGCATACCATTATTCAACGAAATTCTACCGCTGAACTCGCTTTGAACATGCTAGAGGACATTTTTTCAGACAATAAAAATTCAAGGGCACTCTACCTGGAACAAGAGTTTTTGGCGCTCCTGTATCAAACAACAGGTTAGTTCTTCAACTTGTCTCCGGTTTAACTGATGCATATGCTACCGTTGGAGCACAGATTCGTCACGACGACCCCATTCCCCCTTTTTACAAAGCCCGATCCATGATTATCTTGGAGGAAACAGCGATGGCGAAAAAGGCTTCTAACCCCTACTGTAACACCCCGAAATTTTGAAACTTTTAAAACTTATATAATAAAGGTAAATTCTCATTAAATCCCAAAATAGAGTTTTTCTAAACATAAGGGTGCGGAGTGCTATGCCACATTTGAGCTGGAGAACTCAGATGCACAGGCTAAACTAACTAAATATCCTCGATACATCATTGTGACACGCAGGCCCAAAAAGGAAAACTATCTATCTACTCCAAGCTCTTCTAGCGCACTCTGGGAGCTAATCAACTGTGCCTGAAAGCCAAATATATCTGTTCAGCGAATGATGCCGGTAACCCACTCCAACGCGTTGAAATACATTATAGGTAGATATATATAGATATACAAAAATAATTTTGTATACTTAGGTAATGCCGGTAACCCACTCCAGCGAATGAAGCAGGAAGATATATACTTAAGAGACACTAGTTTTAAAACTAGGAACGGACTCGGTAAATAGAGTAAGCACACAATCAATAATAATAGTTAAGGAGAATCATCATAAAGAATACGCAATTAAGGTCACAGTCTATATCCACATCAATCATATCATCATTCAATCATCATTTGTGACACTCAATCACACTACGCTGGCGCCACGGGACAATTCGCATGCCCCGAACATGAGGGTTAATGCGTATAGCATTAACACGGCCCCACAGCACCCTACCTCATACCGCGGCATGAAGGGAGTTGATCGCAACTAACCCATAGAGGACCGCTGACGAACTCAACGTCGGACCACAATCCGACACACCGCTGGCACGCACAGTCGGTGGACCGTGATCCCCTTTACAAGAGGGGACTTACGACCCTACACACCGTTGATGTGTACAGTCGGTGGACCGTAGCGGATCAAGCCCTACACACCGCTGAGGGACTCAGTCGGTGGGCGAAGATCCTCGGAGACTACGACCCTACACACCGCTGTCCCATCACTCGGTGGATCGCAGCCAGCCGTAGCAATACACACCGCCTGATTACTCAGGTCGGTGGACTACAGCCTTCCTCGGCTTATTGGCCCTACACACCGCCTGGCGCGTCCAGGTCGGTGGGTCATATCACCGAGGCCTATGTGGACCTGTAGTCCTATATAGTCTTTATATACTTGACCGATCTCAACCGGCCTGGTTAACAGTTGGGATGATTCTCAACCCATTCAACTGCCCATATAGTGGACCGCAGCCCTATATAATATTTATATACCTGACCGATCTTAACCGGCCTGGTTAACCGTTGGGATGGTTCTCAGCCCATTCAACTGCCCGTATAGCCAACTTGATCGCAACCAAGTTGGGGAATCATGCATCACATAACACACAACATCACATAATAGCACATAATAGCACATTGGGAAGGGGAGACATATAATTAAGCTAACGTGTGATCATTCACATACTAAGAATCGTCCTAAGGGGTTCATACGACTTCCACCTACGTCAACGGGTTACTGATTCGACTAGCATGCAATCCCTAAGACTTTTTTATCCTATGAACGATTCCCAAAGTATCAAACTAGACTCAAGCACGACAAACGGGGTCCGTTGCGACACCACGGGGAACGGAGGAACATCAAACGGGGAAGCCAACGACCTGGGGTGGGTATGGACCAGCGGGTAGCCGGTGGGTGGAGGGTCACCCGTTGGCTGCCCGCTGGAGATCACTGCCCGGCAGTGGGTTGCCGGCGGGCGGACGCCTGCCCGGCGCCTGCCCGCTGCCCGGCGGTGATCTTCGGGCAGCGGGTAGGTGGCGGGTACCCCTACCCCCACCTACCCCCCACTGACTCTTTCATCACAAATTCGTTCCGGGATCCTTTGTGGAACCCAAAACCATACTTAGACACTTTTAAACGCAATTATCGACACCACGTAGTCAATTAATGGATCAAAAGCAAGAATCACGTATAACTCATCCTATCACGACTTCTAAACATAAACAACACCCGAACATGCGAATTCCCACCCAATATATATCAAGAACATTACAACACAAATTCCCAATCCATCCTAGGGCTCTAATCCTTCCCAAATCATCAAAGTCACAATTTATCTTTAACATCAAGGAATATCAAGATTTGTCAAGAATCATTACATCAATATCAAGAACCTCTTTTCATCATCAAGATCATCAAGATTATCAAGAATATACAAATCATCTTATCAATCATCAAGATTATATCACAAATAGCATAGAGGTATTAATCAAGACATAAGCATATAGGAGGAGGCCAAGGAAGGAGATTACAGTGAAGAAAATAGGTTTTGTTGAGACATGGGTTACCTCTTAGCCTTAATTAATTTCCTTGGCTATGAAGGGTATTTCTTTAAGATTTCTTCTTTCTTGATTTCTCCTAAGGGAATTCTTGGAACATCTTGTGTGGTGAGAGATTATTTGTGGTGTGAGTTCTAGGTGCCTCCTATGTCCCTATTTATATAATTAAGAGTTCTAATTAGGGTCTAAGTGGCATGGGTTTGTTTATTCTATTTCTTATAGGACTAAGGGATTGGTTTTATGGATAAAGGCCCACGGACCATGGTTGACCCCTTTTTAGCAATTTAATGGGGTTTAATCCCCTTTTTAGGGTGGGTGGTAAATTTAATTAGTTTGGGTTTAGGGGTCGTAACACGGGGTGTTACACTCTCCCCCTCATACGAGAGGCTTCCTCCCCGAAGCCGGTGCGTGGATCCATTCTTTCACCTCTAGACGTCACGTATTTTGGCCTCCTGATTAGGAAATGTGGCCCCACATGCTATCTTTGCTGGGGCAGACTGGATTTCCTGGTGCGGTGGTGGTTTGGGAAGTTCGGGTCTACATTGGTTTGCTGCTCCTGAGCTGGATGCCCCGCGAGTGCCCAACGCGACCTCGATAGTTGCTACCCTCTGGTCCAAAGCGCGTGTTGCTCGGATTAGGGAAGAGAACCATTCGTCCATGATTTGGTTTTGCCGGGTGAGTTGTGCGAGGATTCGTTCGTTGATGGTCCCTTCGTTTCGACCCCTTGGTTTTCCCTTGCCTGAGTGGCCATCGGTGGGTTAGGCTCGCCCTCGTCTTCTTGTTCCTCATTTCCCTCCATTCCCCCACATTCTTGCATTGCCCGTTTGAGTTTATTGTTGGAGATATCTAGTTGGTCAACCAACTCTCTTCGTTCTTCCTCGGGTTTAAAGCAAACCTCTTCGAGGGTGATGTATTGTCCCCCTTCGGTGTAGTAGATGTCATTGCGCCGGAGGTTCTGGGTATTGAAAACCATGCCGTTTGCGGTTTTGACCTCGGTGTGGCTCAGGTCTACCCCCTTCTTTTCCATGATCCAACTTAGGATCATCCCGTAGGGTAGGCTAAGCCGGTTGCTAGTTTTGCAAAACTCCATATGTTTCAACATAAGGGCCGGTAGGTTGAACTTGACTTTGTGTTTTAGGAAGTAGGCAAAGGTACACTCCAGGCTTCCCACATCCTTGCTTTTGTTGTTCGTAGACTACAAGCTATCAGTTACAATCATGACTAGTATCTTTTGTTCAGCGGTTAGCCATTTCCTATTAGGCTGGGTTGCCGAGGTGAAGCCTTCCTCCTTTCCTAGTAGGTACCCAAGGTAGTCCATATACCACGTGTCTTGGGTACTGATCCACCCCTTCCGGTCATAATCTGACACACCCGTGGTGGTCAGTTTTAGGAGTTTGGCCAAGCGGCCTTCGGAGAGTACTATCTCCTTGCCTCGGACCTTAGCGGTGATTTCCACTTTATCACCCCGCTTGACGGCTATTAAATGGTGATAGAACTCTTTCACCAATTTGGGGTACGTATCCCCTTTGATGGTGAGATACGTATCCAGGAGTCCTTGGAATTTTAGCATATCGACAAACTCCTGAGAGAATTGGTCGGGTTCGAGGGCTTTACCTCCGATCACCGTGTAATCGGCGTTGCTCCACTCCGGGGTTCGGATTCTGAGGGGCTTTTTCGGCATGATTGGGGTTCTTCGGGGGGGATTTTCTGATGAGTTTTCCGGCGGGTTTTTCGGTGGAGTTTTCCGGCGGCGAGGGTTTTCCGGCGGGGGTCCGCGGTCTACGGCGTTGGCGGGGCAGCTGCCGGCAGGGAGAGATGGCGATGCACGGCAGTGGCGGCGATGGAGGTTTTGCGACAGCGGGGAGCAGCCGGGCGGGTCTCGGGTCTTCGACGGCGGTCTCCGGTAATGGGGTGGTTTGGGCGGTGGACGGTGGTTGGCAGTGTTGTTTTCGGGTGGTGAGGCGGTGGTATGGATAGGAGGAGAGGAAGAGAGAGGGAGTGGGTGAGGAAGAATGTGAGGAAGAAGAAGTGTTTTTGATTTGGGGGTTTTTGTGGGTTTAGGAATTTGGAGGGGTTTAAGAAGGGAGTGTTCCCTTGAGGTTCCATTCTGTTAGGAATAAAGTGTAATGGTTTTGATATGCGAAATATATATTTGTAGATCCCCCAATTTTATTTTATAGGTCTAGTAGAGTCTTATACCATGATAGGGAAATTATTTATATTGCAAAAGAGAAAAAACAGAGGAAGATGCATGAAAATAGTAGAAGAAGATATCAAGCCGAAAATCAAGAATTTGTCTGGAGAAAATGACAAATTAAAGAAGTAGTTGAATGATATGATATTCACGTCAATGCTACTCAAGAAGATATCCCAGAAGAATTTTCGTGAAAGAAAATTAAGTTTGGAAGATTGCATGAATTTGACTTGGAGATCAAGCATCTATGGAAAGAAAGGAGTACATCAAATATGATTGGAGATTTAACCAATAAGCTGTATGGACGAAGTGGAAGATGCCTGAGCTATTATGTGAAATAGCTCAAGTTTGAATCTCACCATCAACAATTTCACAAGGTAAAATTTGAGAAGCCAAAATTAATTAAGTCTGATGGAGCCCATTGAAGGGGCAATTGAAAGCCTACACAAAGAAGACATGGACTTACAATGACAAGGAAAAATACTAGTTTAACTATGTGATTAAATTGAAGAACATTTTTTCCGTTCTACACCCAGATATGATTAAATTGAAGAACATTTTTTCCGTTCTACACCCAGATATTCCCACTCAACGTAAAGCCAGAACCCAGATATTCCCACTCAATGTAAAGCCAAGCTCTCAAACGGGTAGCTTATCCTTTCTGACATCTTTGCAGAAGATAAGATAAGATCTCTGACAAAAAGATACAAGATTTCAAAAATGAGATCGTCTCTTTCCAACGGACAGATCCTCATTACTAGCTATAAAATGATGAAGATATGAAGACTTGAAGACATGAGAATAGAGCAGAGAACACGAACATAGAGCTAAAAGAGCAATAGAGCAAAAATCCTATTTGGTACAGAGCATACCAAAAATCTTCAAGTGAGAAGTGAGAAAAGAAAAAGAACTCAGAGAGCTTCAAGAGAAAAATATTCTGAGAGTTCTTTAACAGAGCAAAACAGACATAAAAATCAAGTGCTTTACTTGATACACTCAAAGAGAGAAAACACTCAGAGCGTTCAAGAGAAATCATTCCAGAGTGTTTATCTTCATCAAAGAGACCTGCGCATCATTGAAGATCAACTACAGAGTCTCGAAGTTGGAAGCAAGACAACACTTGTTTTGGAGCAAAACAAGCGAAGGGAGGAAAGTAGCATGGAGCTGTGAAATCCTGGATTGTCACACGGAGCTGTGAGATCCGAAGCAGCAGTGTCGGAGGCACTGGGCGTGATTAGTGCTGGCTTTGTGATCAAAGCACTAGATCACGGGATACGTTTCTATCAGAGTGTGGAAGACGGGGGGAAAGTAACGCGGAGTCGTGAAATCCTGGGATAGTAGCGCGGCGACGTGAAACCCGAAGCAGCAGTGTGGTGTCACTGGGCGTGATTAGTGCGGGCTTTGTGATCAAAGCACTAGATCACGGAAATTCAATGTATCTTGGAACCAAGAAGTGGTGGATATAGTGAATTGCTCTTGGAGATAAGAGCAAGTGGAGTAGGAGGATTACACCACCTCGCGAACCACTATAATTGTCTTGTGTTCTTTACTACTTTCTTTACATACTGCTCTTTACATAATTGCTCTACACGAGATATACTGCTCACACAATCTCACATACACTTTATGTTTATTTAATTCCGTTGTGCACCATACTCTAACAATCTAGTTAAGAGTTTTGGTTTATCTCTGGCTTAGCAATTGTTGTGCTGTGCGAAAAAGTTTGAAAGTCTATTCACCCCCCCCCCCCCCCCCCCCCCGCCCTCTAGACTTTCACCTTACCTCTTTTGGGACCAACAATTGGTATCAGAGCCTGTAGCCTATTTGAGTCAGTTTATACCAACCTTTGGTATTAAAACACGGTTCCTAATTGGGTTAACTATTTTTGACTGCTAGGTTGATCCATTCTACAAAGAGTGTGAATTGGATTAATCTTTCATATCTCTCGTGATGATGATGAAGAAAGATTTAGCTCAAAATCTATTATTCTCACTTGATAAATATGATGATTGAAGAGTTCGTATGCAGGTACACTTATCGGCTTTACACGATGAAATGTGGGAAGTTATTTCCACTGGCCCTATCGAAATATTAAAAGTCAATATGGCGTTTGTTATATCCCCGGATGCTCCACAGTACGTACAAAAGCCTAAACCGGAATGGACATCGGATGATAGAACGCGGAATAATGTTGACAATATTGCCAAGGATATTCTATTCAAAGCCATTGATGATACAATATTTCTGAAGATCCGAAAGTGTGCCACTGCTAAAGAAATATGAGAAACTCTCATCAAGATTGGCGAAGGAGATGAACAAGAAAAAGACAATAAGCTTACAATCGTCATGAAGAAGTTTGAAGATTTCAAAATGCTCTCAAATGAAAGTGTTGCAGACATGGAAGCTCGAATGATCAAAGTTCTTGGAGAGATTAGTGATCTTGGCAAAAATATTAGCCAAAAAGAAATTAATCGCAAAATCCTACGAGGTTTACCATCTGCATGGGATATGAAGGTTACGGCTATGCGCGATCACTGAGATCTAAGAATGTTGTCAACAGACAAATTATTTAGTGATCTAAAAGCATATGAGTTCGAAATGAAGGCCAAATATGATGATGTTCATGAAGCTCGAAATGCTGCTCTAATGGCCGAACAACCGTCAAGCTCCAGGTCAGTAGAAAATAATGTTGATTTTATGACTGACGAACAGTTTGCTCTTTTTGTTAAAAAGTTTGGAAGGTTTATGCGAAAAGGAGACAACAAAAATTCTGCTCGTGGAAAATTCATCTCTCGCATATCACAAGAAGAAAAAGTCGAAGAAAACAAGGATTTATGCTACAATTGCCACAAACGCGAACATTTTAAAATAAATTGTCCATATCCGATCGTTAGCAAGTATCAAGGCAAAAATGTTGAATCTACACCGAACAAATCCGAAAGCAAAAGGTTCAAGCGCGACAAAAGAAAAGCTCTCGTTAGCAACGAACCAAACGAAAATGATGATTCGGAGGATTCATCATTAAGCGATGAAAGTTCATGTTCGGATGATGATACGGCGCTAGTATGCAAGTCAATTGAGTTGAGTACAAGTGAAGATTGTTTTATGGCTCTTGGAGCAGAGGAAGAAGAGGTAACATCTAATTCTTTCAACTCTGTTAATTCTTATTTTTCTCGTGAATCTATTGACAATCTAATGCGAGAATGTCAATAGATTATGCTCACTCATCCTCAACTCAAGAAGCGCAATAATGTTCTAATTCTTGAAAAAGAAGAAATGAATAAAAAATTGCAAGATGCTTTACTTGAAATGAGTAAATTGAAGAATGAAAATATTCACCTTCAAGAAGAGTGTAAAGCAAGAGAGGTTAGAGAACATAATCTTTGGGCAACCATTGCTACGTTCACTAACTCGTCCAAAATAATGGATAAAATGGTGAGCATGCAAAAGCCATCAGGAGATAGAACCGGAATCGGTTATGACTCCACATGTTTTCAAACCCCTCAAAATCTGACTAATTCTACTGCTACTTTAAATAATAAAGTTCAAGTGGTAAAATTTGTTAAAATTCAGAATAGCACAATGAGACAAGGACTTGGCTATCATGAAAAATCAAAGTTGAATGTTGAAAGGCCGAAACAATTCAATTATATGGCAAAGCAACAAAAATTCTTCAAGCAAAAATATGCCAAAGAGTCAAGTGCAAAAATATTTCATAGAAAAGAGGGAAGTTTTTCTAGAAATAAAGTTGGGAGATTTTATCCCACTCAAAAGGATTGGTTGTGCAATAGATGTAATGTTTTTTATAGACCAAAGCAACCATTCTCTTCCCAGGTGCCAAAATATAAAAATGTTTTTCAAAATCCGGCGCCAAAAATGTTTTCAAAAGTGAGTTATGATTATCGTATCTCAAATGGTTACAAATCGCCTCATCTTAATTCAATAGGATCAAGGTGGGTTTGGTTACCAAAAATCACTAACAGCAAAGGACCCAAGCAAGTATGGGTACCTAAAGTTAATTAATCTTTTTTTGCAGGATATATGTTTGGTACATCGATAGTGGTTGCTCACGCCACATGACTAGAAATAAATCATATCTAGTGAATTTCAAAGAAATCGATGGACCAAAAGTTATATTCGGAGGAAATCAAAATTATGGAATTACAAAAGGAGTTGGCACGATCAAGAAAAATGGATTAAAGATTGAAGATGTTTCTTTCGTTGAAGGCTTAAAATTCAATTTGTTGAGCACTAGTCAATTTTGTGATAAAGGCTATCTTGTAGAATTTTCTAAAGAGAATTGCCTAATCAAAAATGAGCTCACAAATGAGATTGTTCTATCTGGAAAAAGGCGAAAGAACATGTATGTTGTTGATTGGAGTACAAGCAAAGATTCAGTGTGCTTAATGGCCAGAAATTCGAATGAAGCTAATTGGGAATGGCACAGAAAGCTCAACCACTTAAACTTCAAGACTATCAATCAACTTGCAAAGAAGAATCTAGTTGAAGGCTTGCCAGACATTATCTTCAAGAAGGACCAAGTGTGTGATGCATGCCAACGCGGAAAGCAAATCAAATCATCATTGAAATCAAAGACACACGAGTCAACATCAAGACCGCTAAGCTTACTACATATGGATTTATTTGGACCGGTTGATCCAATAAGTGTAAGTGGTAAGAAATATACACTCGTTGTTGTTGATGATTTTTCCAGGTACACTTGGACCGTGTTTCTCAAGAAGAAAAATGAAGTTGAGCAAGTTTTGCCGAAGCTGTTGAAGCAACTACAAAATGAGAAAGAATTGCAAATATAAAAAATACGAACGGATCGCGGAATCGAGTTCGTGAATGGATTTATACAAGCTTTTTGCAATTCACATGGAATTTCTCATCAATTATCTGTCGCAAGAACACCGCAACAAAACGGTGTTACCGAAAGAAGAAATTGGACGCTCAAAGAGGCCGCACGAGTGATGATTAGTGCTGCCGGTCTCCCGAAACGATATTGGGCGGAAGCTATCAACACTGCTTGCTACATACAAAATCAAAGTATAATCCATAAGCAGTACAAGAAGACGTCATACGAGCTATATAAAGGGAGAAAACCAAATATTGGTTATTTTCATATTTTTGGATGCAAATGTTTTATTTATATTAATGATAAATTGCATCTAAAAGCTTTTGATGAGCGTGTAGATGAAGGAATTTTTCTAGGATATTCGACTACCAGCAAGGCGTTCAGAGTTTTGAATAAAAGAACAATGGTGGTTGAAGAATCCATACACGTGGTATTTGATGAAAAATCACAGATCAAAAATGATGCTCTGGACGAAGAATTCGAACAAAATGGTAACAAGTGTCATATTCATTTCTGTGATACTAATGATACGTGTGAAGATGATGTTTTGCAGGGAATGGATGAGTTGGAAATTAATTCTCTAGAAAATCCCATCCCTCATCCAGAAGAAGTTGGAAATTCTTTTAACAATAATGTTGGAGGTGAAGCCGCACGTGAGAATGGAGATGCAGTACGGGTTGAGGTTGGTGATCCAATTAGTGATCAAGTTACTGGTGAAGTTGGTGGTCAATTCCGAAATGAATTAAATGTGGAAATTCGAACCAACTCTTCCAGTACACAACAAATGGATCCACCCAGTACAATGCACCCATTTGAACTAGATTTAAGATGACTCAAAAATCACCCTCCAGAATTAATTATTGGGAATATTCATGAAGGCGTGAAAACAAGATCATCTACCATGGAAGCATTGTTCACGTGTTATCTATCTCAAATTGAACCAAAAGAAGTTGATGAAGCTCTCAATGATCCGGATTGGATAAATGCTATGCAAGAAGAGTTCAATCAATTCAAAAGAAATGATGTTTGGGAACTTGTTCCAAGACCAGCGAACCACAATGTTGTAGGAACCAAATGGGTCTTCCAGACCAAAGCACACGAAGAAGGCGTGATTATTAGGAATAAAGCAAGGCTCGTTGCAAAAGGATACTCTCAAGAAGAAGGAATAGATTTTGATGAAACTTTTGCACTGGTAGCCCGACTTGAAGCAATCAGAATTTTCCTAGCCTACGCCGCACACAAAGATTTCACTGTTTATCAAATGGACGTGAAAAGCGCATTCTTGAATGGTCTACTCGAAGAAGAAGTTTATGTCGAACAACCGCCAGGTTTTGAGGTAAAAGGCGAAGGTGATAAAGTCTACAAACTTAAAAAGGCATTGTATGGGTTGAAACAAGCACCTCGAGCTTGGTATGATACCTTGTCAATGTTTTTGATAAGCTGTGAATTCACCAAAGGCCTTGTTGACAAAACTCTTTTTAGAATTCAAGATGGTGATCACATTTTATTACTGCAAATATATGTTGATGATATTATTTTTGGAAGCACTAACAATTCTTTGTGTGAGAAATTTTCGAAGCTTATGCAGAATAAATTCGAAATGAGCATGATGGGTGAATTGAATTATTTCTTGGGCTTACAAGTCAAACAACTGAAAGAAGGAGTATTCATCAATCAAGCAAAGTACACCCGCGACTTGATAAAGAAGTTTGGCCTTGATGGAAAATCATCGATCAAAATTCCAATGAGCACATCAATAAGGCTAGACAAAGATGAAGATGGAAAGGATTTCGATCAAACAAAATATAGAGGTTGCAAAATAGACAGAAAAAGCACTTCTGGGACATGCTAGTTCTTGGGGGGGAAGGCTTGTTTCTTGGTTCAGCAAAAAGCAAAATTTCATCGCAACTAGTACCGCCGAGGCCGAATATATTGCTGCAGGAAGTTGTTGTGCGCAAATTTTGTGGATGAAGCAACAATTGAAGGATTACAGAGTAAATTGTGATGACGTTAGTATTTATTATGATAATACTAGTGCAATCGCTATCACTCACAATCCAGTGCTTCACTCAAGAACCAAACATATCGACATTCGACATCACTTCATAAGGGATCACGTTGAAAACAAAAATCTAAAGATCGAATATATCCCTACAGAAAACCAAGTTGTTGATATTCTCACGAAGCCTTTATGCGAAACGAGATTTTCTACCTTAAGGCACGAGTTGGGAATGATCGAAATGAGCTAAGTATCACTGGACTTAATCTCTCAATTTAAATTGATACTTGTTCTCAAAATAAAGTGTTTACGTGAATAAATTGTTTTATGTGTTTATATGCATGATTTTATTCGAAATTTTTATATGATAAAATTGCAATATGTGTTAGGAATTTATTTGTGTATTTGCATGTGTTATTTAACGTGAGATCATATGCCATGCAAATTAATTTGATAAAATATGCAATTCGTAATTTATTTGACAATGTGTTTAAAATTGCATGTTTCAACGTGTTATTTAGTCTACAAGTATTTGTTCATGTTTGTATAATTTAATTAATTTGTTTGCATGAACAATTTGCCTAAATATGTGATTTATCGTGTTTATTTAATAATATATGTGCATAATGTGATTTAATGTGTTTATTGCATTATTTTATGTGTTGCGTGCATATGTGCATATGTGTTATAATTTGCAATAAAATGTTTTAGAAACCTGAAAGTTAATTTATTTGTTAGTTTCTAAAATATTTTGGAATCTGATTTGTATGCTAATTATGTGAAGTTGTTTCTAATTATAAATTTGGAATATGTGTGTTAATTTTGTTAGTTTCCAAAATGTGTTTAATTTTTAATTGGAAATTACCGTGTATATGTTTAATATATGGGTATGTGTGATTAATTATTTGTGGAGTGATTTATGCTACTAACGAAGTGTTTGAATGAGATTATATTTGTGGTACACGATTTTAATTTGAGAAGGAAATCAGGAGATCAAGGAGGGAAATCAGAGTTTAATTGGGCATCAAACCTCCACCCATAAACTCCTACCCTTTCCAAACCTCCACCCAACCTAAACCTCCCCCCATAATCCTTTCCTAGATCAAATCTTTCCAAACTGATTCACTCTCTCTCTCAATCGACACTCGCATCTCGCCTGTCAGAAAAATCACTCTCTTAATCGATCCCCATAAACAAATCTCAAGGAGATCATAACCCAAATCCTTCCTAAGTGTCTCTTCAAATCTCCATCCTCTACACCTTACGTGCATTGGGTATTTCTAAAGAGGTGTGAGCATTAAATGCTCTTGTCTGCTAATGATGATATTTTCTCTTTCCTCGTAACACCCTCTATCAGATGACTCATCTACCCTAAACTCACCCAATCGACACACCTCAACCAAAGGGTACAATTGAGCAATCTCTTCTCTCTCTCATAAATTGGAAAAACCCCTTAGAGTCATCCTCCTCATATAAACCCCTCACTTATCTCTCAAAAACTCTTTCAGACCTTCAGAATATCAGAAAAACTCTCTCTAAAAATTATCTCTCTTCTATCAATCGATCTGATCATCATGGCTCAATCTGCAAGAAAGCAAATCGATCCTATCCTAGCCCTCTCGCAACAAGTGACTAATGGGATGGTACTCAACCCTGAGTTTTTTAAACTGGGTTCTACCAACAAGGACACAGTCAAGAAAATTCTTCAAGCTCTGAAAGATTGCGGACTGTTTGATTTCTTCACCTACAACTACTTTGGAACCTTTGAAGAAGATGTAGCCGAATTTTATCTACATGCAGTCGTGGAAAAAGATTCAATTAAATCTAGAGTTGGAGGATCAGAAGTTTCGATCACTGAGAATGACATACACAAGTGCTTCAGCTTTCCTGAATCTCAGATAATGCCAGAATCTCACAGCTATGTTGTTCAAAACTTTTGGAACGTGATTCGTGGTCCTACGGCTCCAATTTTCTCTGATGTATCCGCTCATAAGAATGTATTGAAGTTTGAATATGAGATGTTGGTGGACATGATTTACAAGATTCTTGAACACAAACTGGGAAGTACTGAAGATTTGACTGCATCAACAGTGTGCTTGATGGACGGAATTATGAAAGGAATAAAATTCAAATGGGCAAAATTTATCTACAGGAAGATTGTTATATTTGTGCATGCTGCCAAAACAATGAAGAAACCTGATGTGGTGGATCGTTTCTATCAAAATGTTGGATATGGTCTCATCATTGGAGAAATGCTAAGGAAGAAGACAATTCCCATGAGAAAGCACAAAAATATTGGAATCTACAGAGCACTCTTCAGAAAATTCAGCCCGAATTTTGGAAAAAGGTCAAGCCAGAGAAGAGGACAAGAAGGTTGGATTTCTACAAGTTCAAAGACACCTCAAAGCTCAAGAATGAGAAGCAGCAAAGCTATCTCAGCCTCAAGTAATCAAATTGGATCAAGTAATCGGTCCGGAAGAGATCAAGAAGCCATCAGTACGGCTATGACTGTTGTTCCACTCAAATATGCCGAACCAAACATATTGGCCGAAGGAGTTGACGATACAACAAGAATGGAATTTGCAGGAGTTGATGTGCAAGTTTCTAATGATCTACAACGAAGACTCTCAAGTCAATTTGCAGTCGAAGGAAGTGCAGGACCTATAGTCTTTGATTCAGCTCTCATTCAAGATGATCCGGAGCTGCTAAGAGAATTAATAATGGTACAAACTTGGAGAGAATGGAAACTTGAAAGATATCATTCTTTCATGTCAAAAATCACCCCAGATTTGATACGGAGTGAAGATTTTTCCTTGGAATGGTGCGGAACGAATGTGATGCTAGATGCACTCAACATGGATTTAAATCAAGTCTATCACATGAAGCTACACGAAAAGGCAGCCAGACAAAAAGGAAAAGTACCAATAAAGGGAGGTAATACGGCTCAAGACCGTATAGCTGAACAAGAAAGACAGAATGAAATATCACTTCAGTTAGCTCTACAAAGGTCAGTCTATGACACGCATCATTATCCCGGTAATACATCTCTTGTGGATAATAAAATTTTTGATGAAAGAACTGAAGGGACGGCACTCATTGATGTACCAATCATGAGCACTGAAAATCATAGACATACCTGTGAAGTCCATGATGCTTCTTTATTGATATCTGATTTGACCCCCACAACAATTAATGTGAATCTGGAGTGCAATGAACATCTTGTGGGATCCAATGAAGCTGAAGCGTCAGTACGAGAGGAATTAAGAGGAGAAGTGTGAGAAGAAATAAGAAGAGATATAACAGTGGAAGTTGCAGTAGAAGTTGCTACTGAGAGTAGACTACAAATCACAGATGATTTATCCAGTGTATTGCCAGTATACCATACCGAGTCTACCATGCCTATCGTGGACCCTGTTCTAGAAAATGAAGATTTATTTGCAGACAATTACATGAGAACAGAAGTCTTAGAAGAAGAAATTGGTGATCTCAATCAAGAAGCTGAATCACCTGAAGACGAAGGGATGCAACTTATTGACACAATTGTTCTCACATATCCGAAGAGAAGTCCATTCGGATCCCCTCAAAACTTTATGCAGATGGATGATCAAGATGATGGCATATTTTCATCTCTATTTGCAAATGTGGCCGAATCCAGTGATGTTGTTTGTCAAACAATTGGAGACAAATTGGTTGAACAAAACCAAATGCTAGAACAACAACACACGGATATACGGGTCAATCTGAAGGAATTAATGGAGCATCAAAATATTTTGAAGACTCAGATTGACAAAGCTGAAAGAATCTTGAAAGGAGAATTGACAAAAGGCTTACTTGAAGTGATTCAGCTCATGAAGAAAGAACGAGAAGCAGCTGAAAAGATTAACAACGAACGCCACTTGCTACAAGTCAAGGCGATTCAAGATCAAGAAGGCCGACTCAACAAACTTGAAGTTGAGCTCACAGTTGCAACAAACAAGCTGGAAAATGTACAAGCTGTTTCTATTGAAACACACAATAGTATTGAAGCTGTGAAGGCAAACCAAGACCGAGATTGTAAAACCCTTGCATTTTTGGTTGATAACGCCAAAAGGGGGGAAGAAATTCTCAGTCACTTGGCTTTGCAACAACAAGAATTTATTCTTGGAAGCCAACAACAACCAGTAATATCAACTCAAGGTAGAGGCCGAAGCCCCGGACAATCCTCACAAGGACCATCTTAGATTGGTTTTGCTCAGTTCGCGAATCCTAGTCTTGGTACGAGTACATCGAAGGTTTCTAAAACTCGTGGCTGGTTTGATTGCTCTAAAGGTACCGCCACTCAGACAACAATATGGACTAAGGAAAATCTACCAAGCATGATCAAGAAATGGCCTGCAGCCGATCAAGCCCAATGGATCTCGGAGAAGAATAAAGAAGAAGAAGGCAAAAGGAAAATAACCGAAATGTGGTATGAACTAAGAGATTTCACTGGAAATATGGGCATGAATCTTGGAGAAGAAAGAAGCTTTGAAGAATGTGTCTTATGGTGGGAAACCGGAGTTCTTCCGGGCAACAATATCAAAGAAGCTTTTGGATATTACATGGCTAGGCAACTTACAAAGAAATTTCAGAATGCAAAGTTCAAAGATGATTTCTTCAAGCTCAGAGAACATGTCAAGGAAATTTTGAAGAAAGACATGGGAGTGAAGAAACCCAGAAGGTAATCTGAAAAATCTCTTAAGTTGATGTTTTCGCTATTTTCGAACCTCTGTTGCGTTTTTCTCTAAAATATTCGAAATATCTCAATAATAATTTCCTATGGTCTATTTTGAGTTTTATAAATTTATTTGTCTTTTGTAATTAGACCTTCGTGAATTAAAAAGACAAGGAATATCAAACGCACATAAAAATCAAAAAATGATGATGATCAAAAAATAAAATAATTCAAGATGCGTTTAGGAGCTTGTCTAAAAATTAATTCAAAATTTACTTTTGATTGTGTCTAGAAAACCATTTGTTAAACTCATCTTGGCTTTGTCAAATAAAATTGAGCAAAAAGATTATTTTTCAAAGACTTAAAGCCAATGACTGAGTATAGGTTTTGGCATTATCAAAAGGGGGAAATTGTTAGGAATAAAGTGTAATGGTTTTGATATGCCAAATATGTATTTGTAGATCCCCCAATTTTATTTTGTAGGTCTAGTAGAGTCTTAGACCATAATCAGGAAATTATTTATATTGCAATAGAGAAAAACAGAGGAAGATGCATGAAAATAGTAGAAGAAGATATCAAGCCGAAAATCAAGAATTTCTCTGGAGAAAATGACAAATTAAACAAGTAGTTGAATGATATGATATTCACGTCAAAGCTACTCAAGAAGATATCCCAGAAGAATTTTCATGAAAGAAAATTAAGTTTGGAAGATTGCATGAATTTGACTTGGAGATCAAGCATCTATGGAAAGAAAGGAGTACATCAAATATGATTGGGGATTTAACCAATAAGCTGTACTGACGGAGTGGAAGATGCCTGATGTATTATGTGAAATGGCTCAAGTTCAAATCTCACCATCAACAATTTCACAAGGTAAAATTTGAGAAGCTAAAATTAATTAAGTTTGGTGGAGTTAAGTACTAGGAGTAGATTGGGAGACAGTTCACAAACCAACAACCAGTTTGAAGTCTGAGAACACCCAGACGTGAGAATGAAGAAGATGAACTGTGACAATTTTAGGAATTAATTCCTAAAATCCTGATTTTTAATACTCAAGGACTAGTATTTGACTAGTCAACCTTTAAGTTGTGTTGTACCTTGTGCTTTGAGGGGAGTTCCCTTGTTCCTTACACTTTCTAAAGGTTAGTAAGGGTATTCTTGTCCTTTCACCAAGAGTTAGTATTGTAACCTAACCTAGAAGACTTCCTCATTTCATTCCTTACAATTCTTAGAAATTAGCTCTACCTTCTCTCTAGAAAAGAAGTGTAGCTTATTCTCCAAGCCAAGTTGAGACCCTTGTCAAGATTTCAAGTTTTGCTTCCAAGATTCAACCTTTCACCTATTTGGGCATCTAGGAGGGTAAGATCTAAGTTTATCTTGTCTTTTTGGTTCCATCTTAGTTGTCTTTTTCTTAAGGGTAGGATCTTTATGATCTTTTGGTTTGATCTTGAAGTGGGTTTGGAAAGTAAGCCTTGTGGGGAGCTTGTTGTGGTGTAAAGTGAAGTCTTTTGGTCTACAAGAGGTAACCCATGCTCTACAAAACCTATTTTGCTTACCTATATGTGATTTCTTGGATTCTACTTGTGTTTGCTATTAAATGTGAGGGTTTATGCATTTGTCTTGTGATATTGCATATCTAGAGCTTGTGTTTAGGGTTCCTTTGTGCCATTGCTTGGCATTTTCCATGGTTCAAGTCATTTTGTTGTATTGGGTGAGATTTGGCATGTTTTGGACTTGAATTTGTGTTTGAAGAAGAAAATCCCCGAAGGGATTATTTTGCACAAGAGTATGTACCCGCGGGCGGAACGGCAGGGAGAGCCCTACCCGCCACCCACCAGCAGGTACATAGGCTTGTGGGTAGTGTACCCGCGGGCGGAAGCATGGGTAGGGGCCTACCCGTGGGGAACACGATGGTGTTGAGATGGGATTTGTTCCCCGTGATCCGTTTGTCTCGGTATTTGGTCTTTTGACTTCCCGTTGTCCTTTTGTGGAACTATTTGAGCGTCTTCTTGATGTTTCGTATGTCTAGAACTATATGGCAGGTATCCATGTAGGACTTTGGTGTCTTGAATCGTGCTAAGAGTTCAACATTGTGTTTCGTTGGACCAAGAGGTGTCTTCTGTGTTCCTCGGAACTATCTTGAGTTTCTCCGTTGTTAAGCATGCTAGTTTATTGTCTTAATGCTAGCGTGTGTGTGGTTTGTACCTTCCGTTTGGTTGATGATAACTTGTGTTATTCATCGTTGTTGTCGTTGGGCTGTGACCCGTTCCTTGATTGAGTGGTTTCATACCTTCGTTGTAATCTGTTGATTGACTCGTGTGAGTGGTGGTGCGTGTGTGGCTTTACCTGGATTGCACGATTAGTGGTATGGGACGCTAGTCACCAAGGTATTGCAGCGGTCCTCGTGGTGGCCGTGATGTGATTATGGAGACGTGTTCCTTCGAGTAAGGTTCACGTGATTGGGGGATAACATGTGTTATCCGGGCATGTCTTTCGCCGTGTACGGTACCTTGTGTACTATGAATTGGTGGTCTTCTTGGTGGATTGTTGGTGGGGGACGACGGTCCTAGGAGGGAAAAGGTTGGACTAAGAAGTACAGGGGTCCTGGAGGTAATGGTTGGCATGAAGGTACAAGGTCGGGGGTAGCCATAAGGTTGGAACAGGGCATAAGGAAGGCATATCAACTCGTGATGGGTGATGTCACGAGGGCTCGTGTAGCCGTTGTTGTGAATTCTCTTTCTTGTGACGTGTGTAGTCACAAGGGCATGTGTTGCCATGGGTGAGTCTTATTCCTTTGTGTTGTGGTTAACCTTTGTGGGTTGGGATGTGTTCCCGTGTTATCTTTGAGAGTGATGAGTCTTGTGTTGACTATTGATCTTGGTTTTTGACTTATATACTTATGTATTCCGTTTCGAAAATGATTTTACGACTTATATCTATCTATATATGATACTTAACGGTATTGGTGGGTTACCAGCATTATCGCTAACCGGGCGTCGTCCCATTGTTTATCTTTGTATCTTTCAGGTGATGTTTAGACGAGCGCGATGTCTAGAGCCTGGTAGCTTAGCACCTTTATCCTTGTTTTTATGGCCTATGCGCCAGTGTAGTTAGACTGATGTTTTGGGATAGATGTATACACTTGCAGATTGTTTGCCGTAGCGTTTACCGTGTTTGGTAGACGTGGCGTGACACCCCATTGGATTTCTTTTATCCAGTTCTCATTTTATCTTCCGCTGTGCTAGTTTTGTTGTTTAATCTGCATGAGTTAGGGCTTTAATTTGGGCCTTGTTTGGGGGGGTGTTACATGAACTTACAGTGAAAATATTCTCACAAGGAAAAATACTAGTTCAACAAGTATGGGATTAAATTGAAGAATATTTTTTAAATCCCAAAGATACAAGGACCACTTCAGAGCTAATCAGAGAAGCCGTTCTACACACAGATATTCCCACTCAACGTAAAACCAGAGGAATATCAGATGAAGTTTGGGAAACCATTCGCATAAAGTTCAAGCTCTCAAACGGCTAGCTTATCCTTTCTGACATCTTTGCAGAAGATAAGATAAGATCTCTGACAAAAAGATACAAGATTTCAAAAATGAGATCGTCACTTTCCAACGGACAGATCCTCATTACCAGCTATAAAATGATGAAGATATGAAGACTTGAAGACATGAGAATAGAGCAGAGAACACGAACAAAGAGCTAAAAGAGAAATAGAGCAAAAATCCCATTTGGTACAGAGCATACAAAAAATCTTCAAGTGAGAAGTGAGAAAAGAAAATGAACTCAGAGAGCTTCAAGAGAAAAATATTCTGAGAGTTCTTTAACAGAGCAAAACAGAGCATAAAAATCAAGTGCTTTACTTGATACACTCAAAGAGAGAAAACACTCAGAGCATTCAAGAGAAATCATTCCAGAGTGTTTATCTTCATCAAAGAGACCTGCGCATCATTGAAGATCAACTACAGAGTCTCGAAGTTGGAAGCAAGACAACACTTGTTTTGGAGCAAAACAAGAGAAGGGAGGAAAGTAGCACGGAGCTGTGAAATCCTGGATTGTCACACGGAGCTGTGAGATCCGAAGCAGCAGTGTCGGAGGCACTGGGCATGATTAGTGCTGGCTTTGTGATCAAAGCACTAGATCACGGGATACGTTTCTACCGGAGTGTGGAAGACGGGGGGAAAGTATCGCGGAGTCGTGAAATCCTGGGATAGTAGCGCGGCGACGTGAAACCCGAAGCAGCAGTGTGATGTCACTGGGCATGATTAGTGCGGGCTTTGTGATCAAAGCACTAGATCACTGTAACACCCCGAAATTTCAAGACATTTAAAACTTATAAGACAAAGGCGAAATCTCATTAAATCCCAAAACGTAATACAAGAGTACGGGGTGCTATGCCACACCTGAGCTAGAGAACTCAGGTGCACAGCCTAACTAACTAATATCCTTGATAATGTAAATGCATAAGCATGGCACGCAGGCCGAAAGGGAAACTATCTACTTCTACGCTCCAATTTCTAGAGACTTATTCTTCTGTGCCTGAAAGCCAAATATATCTGTTCAGCGAGAGATGCTGGTAACCCACTCCAACGCGTTGAAATACATTACATATAGAGATATATATAGATATACGAAAACCATTTTGAGCATGAAGATATATCCTACGAACTCTAGCTTTTAAAACCGCGAATGACTTGACAGATAAGGCTAGACACAAGTAACAGTTATAACAAGCATATATAATCCACAACAGGTAAGACAGATAAGGCTGAGCACAATTAATAATCATAACCTAACATACACAATCCCCAGCATAAATCCCATAGTCACATCTCCCAAGATACTCATAATCACAACTCATCCATATCTCATCACATAGCACACTTTGTTGGCGCCACAGGACCAATCGCATGCCCATACATGAGGGTCAGCGCATATAGCTCTGACACGGCCCCACAGCACCCTGCCCCGTATCGCAACACGGAGGGGTCGATCGCAACCGACCGATGAACCGCAGCTCATCATAGTTTGATCGCAACCAAACAGTGGACCGCAGCCCAAGAGTATGTCATCTGACCGCAGCCAGGAAAGTATGAACCGCAGCTCATGTAAAAACGTTTGATCGCAACCAAACGGTGGACCGCAGCCCGAGAGTGTAAATCTGACCGCAGCCAGCTTTTGAACCGCAGCTCAGGAATAACCAATCCGACCGCAACCGGATTGGGTTATCATGCACACATAACACATAGCAAGCACATGCAACCCACATTATCACATTGGGAAGGGGGAGAAAACGTATAACGAAACCTATGCGTGATCCTTCACATACTAAGAATAATCCTAAGGGGTTCATACTTCTTTCACCTAGGTCAACGGGATACCAATTCCACTAGCATGCAATATATAAGACTCATACAACCTACGAACGGTACCCAAAATATCAAACTAGACATAGGCACGATAGACGGAGTCCGTTGGGACACCACGGGGATCGGGGGAACATCAAACGGGAAGCCGGGGTCCCAAATGGGAGAGATTTCCAGCGGGTAGCCGGTGGGTGGGGGCCACCCGCCGGTAGCAATATTCCGGGCAGCGGGTCGCCGGCGGGCAGCTGCCCGCTGCCGGAGACGTCTCTTCTGGCCGCGGGTAGGTGGCGGGTCCCCTACCCCCCACCTACCCCCCACTGGCTCTTTACACACAAAACGCCCCGGGAACCATTGTGGAACCCGAAACCATGCTTAGACACTTTACAACGCAATTAACGATCAACACGTAGACAATTAATGGATCAAATACGAGAAACGTACGGCACATAACCTATCATGCTTTTCTAAACATAATCGACACCCAAACATGCGATTTTCCCACCCGATACACAAAGAATAATATCATACGATACGACCTAGGGTTCTAATCACTTTTATACCAACAAGAATACGATTCGTCTTCTAATTACAAGATTCGGTACAAATAACACATAAGCATCAAGAACGCCATACAATTATCAAGAACGACATACAATTATCAAGAACTCCACATAATTATCAAGAACACCATAATTATCAAGAATCTCCCAATATCAAGATTATCAAGATCCCCCATGGGATCATCACATCAATCATCAATAATAATCATCACAAATCATTAATACACAATAGTATGGGGAAACCCTAAGGGGGAAATTATAGCTATGAAAATAGGTTTTGTTGAGACATGGGTTACCTCTTAGCCTTAATTAATTCCTTGGCTATGAAGGATCTTTCTTTAAGCTTTCTTGCTTTCTTGATTTCTTCTAAGGGGATTCTTGGAGCTCTTTTGGGGTGGTGGGGCGTTATTCTTGTGGTGGGAATTCTAGGTGCCTCCTAAGTTCCATATTTATATACCTAGGGGTCTTATTTTGGGGTCTAATCCTTTTGGGATTAGGGGTTGGGTTTAGAGGTGAGGGCCCACGGACTACGGTGGGCCTTTTCCCTAATTAATCATTATAATTTATCTTTTCTCTTGGGCCATTGATTAATTAATTAATTGGTTTTGGGGGTCATAACACGGGGTGTTACACTCTCCACCCCTTACAAGGGGGCTTCGTCCCCGAAGCCCGGTGTGATAGCCCACCCTTTCACCCCTTAGACATCTCGTACCTCGGCCTCCTGATTAGGAATGCGGCCCTACGTTTGCCTTGGCTCGGGGTAGGCTGAACTTTTGGTGGTGTTGTGATAGAGGAGTTCCGGGTGTACCTCGGTTTCCTGCGCTGGAACTGGATGCCCCACGAGTGCCCAAGGCGGCCTCGATCGCTGCTACCCTCTGATCGAGTGCGCGCGTGGTGCGAATCAAGGATGAGAACCCCTCTTCCATGATTTGGTTCTGTCGGTTGAGTTGTGCGAGAATGCGCTCATTGACCGAACCCTCGTTTTGTCCCCTCGGGTCCCCTCCTGACCGTGGGTGCACTGACGGGTTAGGCCCGTCATCCTCCTCCTGTTCCTCATTTTCCTCCGAGCCTCCACAATCTTGCATGGCTCGCTTGAGCTTCTTGTTGGAGATGTCCAATCGGTCAACCAATTCTCTCCGCTCTTCCTCGGGTTTTTGGCAAATTTCTTCGAGGGTGAGGTAATGTCCCCCTTCGGTGTAGTAGATGTCGTTGCGGCGGAGGTTTTGGGCATTGAAAACCATGCCATTGGCGTTCTTGACCTCGGTGTGGCTTAGGTCCACCCCTTTCTTTTCCATGATCCAACTTAGGATCATCCCGTAGGGTAGACTAAGCCGGTTGTTTGTCTTGCAGAATTCCATGTGCTTTAGCATGAGTGCAGGCAGGTTGAACTTGATTTTATGTTTCAAGAGATAAGCAAAGGTGCACTCTAGGCTCCCTACGTCCTTGCTTTTATTATTGGTGGGCAAGAGGCTATCGGTTACAATCATAACCAATATCTTTTGCTCCGCCGATAGCCACTTCCGGTTTGGCCGTGTGGCCGAGGTGAACCCGTCCTCCTTCCCGAGTAGGTACCCGAGGTAATCCTTGTATCCCGTGGTTTGGGTATCAATCCATCCCTTTCGGTCATAGTTAGACACACCCGTGGTGGTCAGTTTCAAGAGCTTGGCCAAACGGCCCTCGGAAAGCACAATTTCCTTGCCACGGACCTTGGTGGTGATTTCTACTTTGTCACCTCGTTTGGTGGCCACAAGGTGTTGGTAGAATTCTTTCACCAAGTCGGGGTATGTATCCCCTTTGATGGCGAGGTAAGTATCTAAGAGCCCTTGATGTCTAAGCATATCAACCAATTCCGGAGAGAATTGGTCGGGTTCAAGTGCTTTACCTCCGATTACGGTGTAATTGGCATTGCTCCACTCTGGGGTGCGGATTCCGAGGGGTTTCTTCGGCATCGCGATAGGCGGCACTTTTCCGGCGAGTTTTCCGGTGGGTCTCCGGCAAAATTTTCCGGCGGGTCCCTTTGCCGGCGGTGATTTGAGCTGTTGCGCAGTGGCGACGGTGGGGCGGAGCTCGACGGCTGCTCGGCGAGGCGGTGGAGGTCTTCGGTGGCGTGGGGTGTCGATGGCAGCGGGCGGAGTTCGGGTGGATGGCGGGCGGCGTCTTTGGTGTTGCGGGTGATCTCCGGCGGAGCAGTTTGGACGGCGGGGCGGCGGCGCGAGGTCGTCGGGGAGCGGCCGGGTGGCGACGGCGTCCGGTTGGTGGTGACGTGAGTGGTTGGCGATTTTCCGGGTAGGGGGTGGTGGTGTGCGTGGGAGGGGGAAAAAGGGAAAGAATGGGGAAGGAGAAGAGGAGGAAGGAGAAGAAGGGTTTTTGATTTGGGGGTTTTGTGGGTTTTAGGGATTTGGAGGGGTTTAACAAGGGGGTGTTCCCTTGTGGTTTCAAGAAACACCCATGGGCTAGTGGTTAGGGCTTTAACTTGTAGAGGAGAGGTTTAAGGTTCTATTCCTAATGGTAACATTAAATATTTATTGATGGTGTGGTCCTTGTCTTTTTCCTTATTTTGTCCTTTAGTGGTGGAAGGGTTGGGTTGGTGATATAACTTGTGTTTTACCTCTGTGGTGGAATCGAAATTCGACCAAAAATCTTTATTCATAATAATTCCGAAATAGCTAAGCTAAGTAAGTGGTTTTTACAACAAAGGGGGGGGGGGGGGAGGGGGGGGGGATGGTTACAAGGGGGTGTGACGGCTTATCCCAGACAGTATTCGCTTTCTTGATTTTCTTCCGTGGGGTCCGCATGGTCCTCGTCTTCCGGGATTGGATTTCCTTCTCCGAGGTCCTCCTTGTTTCCAAGGTTGGCTTGAGTGTGGCTCATCACAAATATTTTCCCGGGAGCGCCGTAACTCCCTTGATGACCGGTGCCCCCGCGTTGACCCACGGCGGTGGGGCGTGGCCTTTGGGGTCGAGTGCACTGGAAGGCCTTGTGTCCTTCCTCTCCGCAATTGAAGCATCGCCAGGGGTTGCCCATGCAATCCTTGCCTCTATGGCTTTTGTTGCATTTCGGGCAAGGGAAGCTTCTTGGATTAGCTTCATCGTTCCCCAGGGGCGGTCTTTGATTGGCCGGATTGTTTGATCTTGCGCCGGTGTCGTTCCTCGTCCTTTTCGCCGGCGGCGCCCCACTCCCGGTGTTTCTCCTTCGTATTTGCTCCTGAACTCCGCGTTGGAGTAGTTGGATTCGATAGAGATTTGCGGCACTGGAGTAAGCCTCATTGAGGGTCTGAGGCCTGCTTACCACTAGTGCCTTCCGGGCTTCGAAGTTGAGGCCCGACACGAATCTTTCTATTTTGGTCACCTCGGTGGGGACTAGCTCTGGTGCGAAGCGTGCCAGCTCGAGGAATCATTTATGGTATTCCATGACGGTGGCCGTCCCTTGTTTCAGATGGAGAAACTCTTCGTACATGGATGCTTTCACGTGGGTTGGATAAAATCGTTCTCGTAGTCGTGTCTTGAGGCTCTCCCAGTTGAATCCCGGTTCTTGTCGGTAAGTGGGCCCCTCGTGGATCCACCAGAGATCGGCCTCGTGTCCGAAGTAGAACGAGGCTATCTCTACGCAACGTCCCTCCGGGCATTCTACTACTCCTAGAATCTTGTCAAGGGTCCGGATCCATTCTTCTAGGACCGCGGGGTCTTCTTCTCCTGAGAATGTTGGTGGTCGGTGGTTTGAAATTTGTCGAGCGATGTCTGAGTTTGCGTTTGATGGAGGTGGTGGGGGCCTGTTGTTGCGAAGGGCTACGTCACTTAGTGCCTACGCGACTTGCGTTAGTTGTTGTAAGGTCTGGGTCAAGGGATCGTCAGTGGCGGGCTCTGGGGTCCTCGATTGTCTTCTGTTTGGGGCCATGCTATCGTCTTTCTTGTCAGCGTTTATAAGAACGTTAAGTTAGAGTTCGATGCACTTCTTATGAAGTGATAAGTGCGGGAGGGCTTTAGAATGGGAAGGGGTAAAGTGCGGGAATTTATGTGTAGGTTTCACAATCTCACCGCGCGCCCTAAGATTTCCGAGTCCTATGTTCCTAGGTACCTAGAGTTCAAGCCTAATGTCCTAAAGTCCGGTCTTAAGAGTTTTTTCCTAGGGTCAAACTTAGGCTCTGATACCAACTGTTACACCCCGAAATTTTAAGACATTTAAAACTTATAAAACAAAGGCGAAATCTCATTAAATCCAAAAACGTAATACAAGAGTACGGGGTGCTATGCCACACCTGAGCTAGAGAACTCAGGTGCACAGGCTAACTAACTAATATCCTTGATAATGTAAATGCATAAGCATGGCACGCAGGCCGAAAGGGAAACTATCTACTTCTACGCTCCAATTTCTAGCGCGCTCCAGTGACTTATTCTTCTGTGCCTAAAAGCCAAATATATCTGTTCAGCGAGAGATGCTGGTAACCCACTCCAACGCGTTGAAATACAATACATATAGAGATATATATAGATATAAGAAAACCATTTTGAGCATGAAGATATATCCTACGAACTCTAGCTTTTAAAACCGCGAATGACTTGACAGATAAGGCTAGACACATGTAACAGTTATAACAAGCGTATACAATCCACAACAGGTAAGACAGATAAAGCTGAGCATAATTAATAATCATAACCCAACATAAACAATCCCCAGCATAAATCCCATAGTCACATCCCCCAAGATACTCATAATCACAACTCATCCATATCTCATCACATAGCACACTTTGTTGGCGCCACAGGACCAATCGCATGCCCATACATGAGGGTCAGCGCATATAGCTCTGACACGGCCCCGCAGCACCCTGCCCCGTATCGCAACACGGAGGGGTCGATCGCAACCGACCGATGAACCGCAGCTCATCATAGTTTGATCGCAACCAAATAGTGGACTGCAGCCCAAGAGTATGTCATCTGACCGCAGCCAGGAAAGTATGAACCGCAGCTCATGTAGGAACGTTTGATCGCAACCAAACGGTGGACCGCAGCCCGAGAGTGTAAATCTGACCGTAGCCAGCTTCTGAACCGCAGCTCAGGAATAACCAATCCGATCACAACCGGATTGGGTTATCATGCACACATAACACATAGCAAGCACATGCAACCCACATTATCACATTGGGAAGGGGGAGTAAACGTATAACGAAACCTATGCGTGATCCTTCACATACTAAGAATAATCCTAAGGGGTTCATACTTCTTTCACCTAGGTCAACGGGATACCAATTCAACTAGCATGCAATATATAAGACTCATAAAACCTACGAACGGTACCCGAAATATCAAACTAGACATAGGCACGATAGACGGAGTCCGTTGGGACACCTCGGGGATCGGGGGAACATCAAACGGGGAAGCCGGGGTCCCGAATGGGGGAGATTTCCAGCGGGTAGCCGGTGGGTGGGGGCCACCCGTCGGCTGCCCGCCGGTAGCACTGTTCCGGGCAGCGGGTCGCCGGCGAGACCACTGACTCTTTACACACAAAACACCCCGGGAACCATTGTGGAACCCGAAACCATGCTTAGACACTTTACAACTCAATTAACGATCAACACGTAGACAATTAATGGATCAAGTACGAGAAACGTACGACACATAACCTATCATGCTTTTCTAAACATAATCGACACCCAAACATGCGATTTTCCCACCCGATACACCAAGAATAATATCATACGATACGACCTAGGGTTCTAATCACTTTTATACCAACAAGAATACGATTCGTCTTCTAATTACAAGATTCGGTACAAATAACACATAAGCATCAAGAACGCCATACAATTATCAAGAACGACATACAATCATCAAGAACTCCACATAATTATCAAGAACACCATAATTATCAAGAATCTCCCAATATCAAGATTATCAAGATCCCCCATGGGATCATCACATCAATCATCAATAATAATCATCACAAATCATTAATACACAATAGTATGGGGAAACCCTAAGGGGGAAATCATAGCTATGAAAATAGGTTTTGTTGAGACATGGGTTACCTCTTAGCCTTAATTAATTCCTTAGCTATGAAGGATCTTTCTTTAAGCTTTCTTGCTTTCTTGATTTCTTCTAAGGGGATTCTTGGAGCTCTTTTGGGGTGGTGGGGCGTTATTCTTGTGGTGGGAATTCTAGGTGCCTCCTAAGTTCCCTATTTATATACCTAGGGGTCTTATTTTGGGGTCTAATCCTTTTGGGATTAGGGGTTGGGTTTAGAGATGAGGGCCCACGGACTATGGTGGGCCTTTTCCCTAATTAATCATTATAATTTATCTTTTCTCTTGGGCCATTGATTAATTAATTAATTGGTTTTGGGGGTCGTAACACGGGGTGTTACAATCACGGAAATTCATTGTATCTTGGAACCAAGAAGTGGTGGATATAGTGAATTGCTGTTGGAGATAAGAGCAAGTGGAGTAGGAGGATTACACCACCTCGCGTACCACTATAATTGTCTTGTGTTCTTTACTACTTTCTTTACATACTGCTCTTTACATAATTGCTCTACACGAGATATACTGCTCACACAATCTCACACACACTTTATGTTTATTTAATTCCGCTGTGCACCGTACTCTAACAATCTAGTTAAGAGTTTTGGTTTATCTCTGGCTTAGCAATTGTTGTGCTGTGCGAAAAAGTTTGAAAGTCCATTCACCCCCCCCCCCCACCCCCTCTAGACTTTCACCTTACCTCTTTTGGGACCAACACATTCCTATTGGTAACATTAGTCTTCCTTGTTGGGTATTCCTTGTGTCTTTCCTCTTTTGTCTTCTAGTGGTAGAAGATTTGGTTGGTCATTGTTGTTGTTGTTTGTTGTTGTTGTGGGTGGTCTTAGCTCCCTTTTCTTATGCTAATATTATTTGATTTAGCTTTTTATTTATAATAATTCTGAAGCAATTAATCTAAACAAGCGATTCTACTACGAGGGTGGTTACAAGGGGTTTGTTGGATTATCCTAAATAGAATTCATCTTCCTGGTTTTCTTCTGGTGGGTTTGCGTGATCTTCGTCTCCTGGGATCGTATTCTCTTCGTCGGGGTTGCCCTCGTCCTCGAGTTCGGCTTGCGTGCGACTCATGACGAATACATTTCCGGCGGCACTGTAATTTCCTTGATTGCTCGTGCCCCTGCGTTGGCCCATGGCCAGAGGGCGTGAGCTTGAGGGTTGATTGCAGTGGAAGGCCTTGTGCCCTTCTTTCCCGCAGTTGAAGCATCGTAAGGGGTTCCCCATGCAGTCCTTGCCCCTATGGCTTTGGTGGCATTTTGGGCAAGGGAAGCCTCCTGTATTAGTTTCGTTGTTTCTTGGGGGTGGCCTTTGCCCAGCTGGGTTGTTTGGCCTTGTGTTGGTGTCGATTCTCGTTCTTTTTATGGGTGGTGCCCCACCCCTGGTGTTTCTTTTTCGAATCTGTTCCTGAACCCCACGCTGTAGTAGCTGGATTCGATAGAGATTGACGGCACTGGAGTAGGCCTCGTTGAGGGTCCGGGGTCCGCTCACCACTAGAGTTTTTCGGGCTTTGAAGTTGAGGCCTGATACAAATCTCTCTATGTTGGTTGTCTCTGTGGGGACTAGTTCTGGTGCGAAGCGTGCTAGTTCGAGGAACCGTTTATGGTATTCCATGACAATAGCCGCTCCTTGTTTTAGGTGAAGGAACTCTTCGTGCATAGATGCTTTTATGTGGGCTGGGTAAAATCGTTCTCGCAGTCGTGTTTTCAGGCTTTCCCAGTTGAACCCTGGTTCTTGTCTGTAAGCGGGTCCCTCGTGGATCCACCAGAGGTTTGCCTCGTGTCCGAAGTAGAATGAGGCTACCTCTATGCGACGTTCTTCTGGGCATTCTACTAACCCCAGGATTTTGTCGAAGGTTCGAATCCATTCCTCAAGGATGGCGGGATCTTCCTCTCCCGAGAAAGTGGGTGGCCTATGGTTCGAGACTTGTCGGGCGACTTCTGAGTTTGTGTTTGGTGGGGGTCGGTTGTTGCGGAGGGCTACGTTGCTTAGTGTTTGGGCGACTTGGGTTAGCTGTTGTAGGGTTTGAGCCAGGGGGTCTTGTGTAGCGGGTTCCGGGGTCCTTGATTGTCTTCTGGTTGGTGCCATGATGCTGATCTATAGAGCCAATGTTTATAGTAAAGTTTGAGTTAGAGTGTTGTACCCTTACCTTGGTGTGATAAGCGAGGGGGAGTTCTTTAATTTAATGAGGGATGAGGGGGAGGTTACGTGATGATGGGCAGGCTCACGATCTCACCGCGTGTCCTAAGATTCCTAATCCCTGTGTTCCTAGGTACCTAAATCCTATCCTTACTGAACTCCTAGTATTTTAAGCCTATTATCCTAAGGTCTTAGTCTTAAGAGTCTTATCCTAGGGTCAAACTTAGGCTCTGATACCAACTGTAACACCCCGAAATTTTGAAACTTTTAAAACCTATATAATAAAGGTAAATTCTCATTAAATCTCAAAATAGAGTATTGCTAAACATAAGGGTGCGGGGTGCTATGCCACATCTGAGCTGGAGAAATCGGATGCACAGGCTAAACTAACTAAATATCCTCGATACATCATTGTGGCACGCATGCCCAAAAAGGAAAACTATCTATCTACTCCAAGCTCTTCTAGCGCACTCTGGGAGCTAATCAACTATGCCTGAAAGCCAAATATATCTGTTCAGCAAATGATGCCGGTAACCCACTCCAACGCGTCGAAATACATTATAGGTAGATATATATATATATAGATATACAAAAATCATTTTGAAGCAGGAAGATATATACTTAAGAGACACTAGTTTTAAAACCAGGAACGGACTCGGCAAATAGGGTAAGGACACAATCAATAATAATAGTTAAGGAGAATCATCATAAAGAATACGCAATTAAGGTCACAGTCTATATCCACATCAATCACATCATCATTCAATCATCATTTGTGACACTCAATCACATTGCGCTTGCGCCACGGAATCAATCGCATGCCCCGAACATGAGGGTTAATGCGTATAGCATTAACACGACCCCGCAGCACCCTACCTCATACCGCGACATGAAGGGAGTTGATCGCAACCAACCCATAGAGGACCGCTGACGAACTCAACATCGGACCACAATCCGACACACCGCTGACGCGCACAGTCGGTGGACCGTGATCCCCTTTACAAGGGGGCTTACGACCCTACAAACCGTTAATGCGTACAGTCGGTAGACCGTAGCGGATCAAGCCCTACACACCGCTGAGGGACTCAGTCGGTGGGCGAAGATCCTCAGAGACAATGACCCTACACACCGCTGTCCCATCACTCGGTGGATCGCAGCAAACCGTAGCCCTACACACTGCCTGATTACTCAGGTCGGTGGACTACAGCCTTCCTCGGCTTATTGGCCCTACACACCGCCTGGCGCGTCCAGGTCGGTGGGTCATATCACCGAGGCCTATGTGGACCTGTAGTCCTATATAGTCTTTATATACCTGACCGATCTCAACCGGCCTGGTTAACAGTTAGGATGGTTCTCAACCCATTCAACTGCCCGTATAGTGAACCGCAGCCCTATATAATATTTATATACCTGACCGATTTTAACCGGCCTGGTTAACAGTTGGGATGGTTCTCAGCCCATTCAACTGTCCGTGTAGCCAACTTGATCGCAACCACGTTGGGGAATCATGCATCACATAACACAACAACACATAATAGCACATTGGGAAGGGGAGACATATAATTAAGCTTACGTGTGATCATTCACATACTAAGAATTGTCCTAAGGGGTTCATACGACTTCCACCTAGGTCAACGGGTTACCGATTCGACTAGCATGCAATCCCTAAAACTCTTTTATCCTATGAACGGTTCCCAAAGTATCAAACTAGACTCAAGCACGACAAACGGGGTCCGTTAAGACACCACGGGGTACGGGGAACATCAAACGGGGAAGCCAACGACCCGAGGTGGGTACGGACCAGCGGGTAGCCGGTGGGTGGAGGGTCACCCGTCGGCTGCCCGCCGAAGATCACTGCCCGGCAGCGGGTTTCCGGCGGGCGGACGCCTGCCCGGCGCCTGCCCGCTGCCCGGCGGTGATCTTCGGGCAGCGGGTAGGTGGCGGGTACCCCTACCCCCCACTGACTCTTTCATCACAAATTCGTTCCGGGATCCTCTGTGGAACCCGAAACCATGCTTAGACACTTTTAAACGCAATTATCGACACCACGTAGTCAATTAATGGATCAAAAGAAAGAATCACGTATAACTCATCCTATCACGACTTTTAAACATAAACAACACCTGAACATGCGAATTCCCACCCAATATATATCAAGAACCTTACAACACAAATTCCCAATCCATCCTAGGTCTCTAATCCCTCCCAAATCATCAAAGTCACAATTTATCTTTAACATCAATGAATATCAAGATTTTTCAAGAATCATTACATCAATATCAAGAACCTCTTTTCATCATCAAGATCATCAAGATTATCAAGAATACACAAATCATCTTATCAATCATCAAGATTATATCACAAATAGCATAGAGGTATTAATCAAGACATAAGCATATAGGAGGAGGCCAAGGAAGGAGATTATAGTGAAGAAAATAGGTTTTTTTGAGACATGGGTTACCTCTTAGCCTTAATTAATTTCCTTGGCTATGAAGGGTCTTTCTTTAAGATTTCTTCTTTCTTGATTTCTCCTAAGGGAATTCTTGGAACTTCTTGTGTGGTGAGAGATTATTTGTGGTGTGAGTTCTAGGTGCCTCCTATGTCCCTATTTATATAATTAAGAGTTCTAATTAGGGTCTAAGTGCATGGTTTTGTTAATTCTATTTCTTATAGGACTAAGGGATTGGTTTTAAGGATAAAGGTCCACGGACCATGGTGGACCCCTTTTTAGCAATTTAATGGGTTTTAATCCCCTTTTTAGGGTGGGTGGTAAATTTAATTAGTTTGGGTTTAGGGGTCGTAACACGGGGTGTTACACCTACGATTCCACTGCTCTTCACGCGTCTGCCGATGATCAATCTGCCAAAAATTATGGGGAAAATCGAGGAGGTCGCGGTGGCAGAAACAACGACTTTGTTTCACGTGGTGGCAACTCTAACCGTGGTGGTAGCTCCGGTTCTCGAGGCGGCCACTCCACAAATCACGGCAGCGGAAGAGGCGGTCGCCAATCTCACAGCAGGGGCAGAGGAAATCGTGGTGGCCGACAAACACAATACCAGCCGCACAACACATTCTGGCAGAACGCTAATCAGCAAAATTGGGCTTATCCACCCATGTGGAATGGGCCATTGTAACACCCCGTGTTACGACCCCTAAAACCAATTAATCATTTAACCAATTATCCAAAGAAAGAATTAAATTACAATAATTAATTAGGAAAAGGCCCACCATAGCCCGTGGGCCTCACCTCTAAAAACCCAACCCCTAGTCCTAAAAGGAATAGAGTTAGCAAGCCTATAGTATTTGGGCCCTAACTAGGACTCTTAGATATATAAATAGGGGACACAGGAGGCACCTAGAACCCCCACCACAATAATCTCTCACCACACAAGGAATTCCAAGAATTCCCCTAGGAGAAATCAAGAAAGAAGAAAGGCTTAGAGAAAGACCCTTCATAGCCAAGGAAATCAATTAAGGCTAAGAGGTAACCCATCTCTCAACAAAACCTATTTTCTTAGCTATGATCTCTCTCTCTTAGGCATCCTCCTATATTCTTGTGTCTTGATGAATTGTTATGATATTGATGATGTGATCTTGATAATTGGTGATATGGTTTTATCTTGATAATCTGGATGATGATAAGGGTTTCTTGATGATTGTGTAATGTTCTTGATGAATCTTGATATTTCTTGATATTAAAAGATGGGTTACGTTTTTGATGATTTAATTGTGATTAGAGCCCTAGGATGTAACGTGAAACTCGTATGGTGTTATTCTTAATTTATTGGGTGGGAATTCGCATGTTTGGGTGTTAATTATGTTTAGAAAGCATGATAGGATAGGTGCCGCATGTTTCTCGCTTTTGATCCGTTAATTGTCTACATGTTGTCATCAATTGCGTTTAAAGGTGTCTAAGCATGATTTCGGGTTCCACAAAGGTTCCCGGGGCGTTATTTGTGAAAAAGAGTCAGTGGGGGGTAGGTGGGGGTAGGGGACCCGCCACCTACCCGCGGCCAGGTTTAACGTCGCCGGCAGCGGGCAGCCGGCGGGCAGGTGACTGCCCGCCGGGCACCCGCTGCCCGGAGACTTGTCGCCGGCGGGTGACCCTTCACCCACCGGCTACCCGCTGGAAATTCTCCCACTTCGGGATCCCGGCTTCCCCGTTTGATGTTCCCCCGATCCCCGTGGTGTCCCAACGGACTCCGTCTTTCGTGCCTATGTCTAGTTTGATGTTCGGGTACCATTCGTAGGTTGAATAAGTCTTATATATTACATGCTAGTTGAATTGGTATCCCGTTGGCCTAGGTGTGAGAAGTATGAACCCCTTAGGTTTATTCTTAGTATGTGGATGATCACGCATAGGTTTCGTTATACGATTTCTCCCCCTTCCCAATGTGTCAATGTGGATTGCATGTGTTTGCTATGTGTTATGTGTGCATGATACCCCAATTTGGTTACGATCAAATTGGTTATTCCTGAGCTGCGGTTCAGAAGCTGGCTGCGATCAGATTTACGCTCTCGGGCTGCGGTCCACCGTTTGGTTGCGATCAAACGTTTTATATGAGCTGCGGTTTATATTCCTGGCTGCGGTCAGATGACTACTCTTGGGCTGCGGTCCACTGTTTGGTTGCGATCAAACATTATGATGAGCTGCGGTTCATCGGTCGGTTGCGATCGACCCCTCCGTGTTGCGATACGGGGCAGGGTGCTGCGGGGCCGTGTCAGAGCTATATGCGCTGACCCTCATGTATGGGCATGCGATTGGTCCTGTGGCGCAATCAAAGTGTGTTATGTGATGAGATATGGATGGTTTGATGTTATGAGTATTATGAAAGCGTGACCATAGGATACATGCTAGTAAACTATATATGCCTGGTTATGACTATTGACTGTGCTTATTTCTATCTGTCGAGTCTGTTCCCTACACTTGCGAGTTGTATGTGCGTGATTATAACGGTTGGCCGTGCTTATCCCTATCTGTCGAGTCTATTCCCTGTTTTGAAAGCTAGAGTCTCTTAGGATATATCTTCATGCTTCGAAATGGTGTTTCTTATATCTATGTATATATCTATATGTACTGTATTTCAACGCGTTGGAGTGGGTTACCAGCATCCCTCGCTGAACAGATATATTTGGCTTTCAGGCACAGAGAAGTAGACACTGGAGCGCGCTAGAGTCTTGGAACGTAGAGGTAGACAGTTTCCCTTTCGGCCTGCGTGCCATGCTTATGCATTTACATTATTGAGGATATTAGTTAGTTAGCCTGTGCACCTGAGCTCTCTAGCTCAGGTGTGGTATAGCACCCCGTACTCTTTATATTATGTTCTGGGATTTAATGAGAATTTACCTTTATTATTTAAGCTTCAAAAGTTTAAAATTTTCGGGGTCTTACAGCCATGGCAACCTTGGGCTACTCCACCTTGTCCATATCCTACCACACTAGCCCAGTGGCAAAGAAATCAACCACCACTAGCCTCACAATCAATACTTGGACCAAGACCATCCCAAGCTCACTTGGCATCAACAAATTTGGGCCAATCTTCGTATACACCAATTGATATTCAACAGGCTATGCATACTTTCTCAATTGCCCCTCCTGATGATCAATGGTACATGGATACAGGAGCTACATCTCACATGACTTCAAATGGAGGTAACCTTACATCTTATTCTAATATGAATAAAAATAAAAATATTATTGTAGCTAGTGGTGATACAATTCCAATTAGTGGTTGTGGCAATACTTTTTTACCAATTCCTCATCCTCCCTTAAATTTAAATAATGTCTTGCATGTTCCAAAATTGATTAAAAATCTAGTCTCCATAAGAAAATTCACTACTGATAATGATGTCACAGTTGAATTTGATCCTAACGGATTTTCTGTGAAGGATTTTCAGACAAGGATGCACTTAATGAGATGTGACAGCACATGAGACTTATATCCAATTACTACATGGCCTTATTTTCGCACATCAACACCCTCTAATTTTTCCGTGTTATCTCCCCAACTATGGCATAACCGACTAGGGCATCCGGGAGCTCTTATTTTAAATTCTTTACGCCAAAATAATACTATTATTTGCAATAAATTTCGGGACAATTTTTTTTTGTGATTCTTGCTCACTTGGGAAACAAGTTAAATTACCTTTTTATGACTCATTATCCTTTACTTCATTTCCTTTTGATATTCTGCACAGTGACCTATGGTCGTCACCTACCCTAAGTTAGGGTGGGCATCGTTATTATGTTTTATGTCTTGATGATTTTACAAACTTTCTATGGATGTTTCCAATTGCTAACAAATCTCAGGTATATTCAATCTTTCTATCTTTTCATACTTATATCAAAACCCAATTTGAAAAAGAAATAAAATGTTTTCAATGTGATAATGGAAGGAAAATGATAATAGGCCCTTTCACAAGTTTTGTGAATTAAAGGGTATGAGTTTTCGCTTTTCTTGTCCTCATACAACTTCTCAAAATAGAAAGGCTGAAAGGAAAATTCGAACAATTAATAATATTACTCGAACTCTTCTTGCCCATGCCTCACTACAAATGGCCACCTATTTACTCAACATTCTTCCCAATAAAAAGCTTGCTTATCAAACACCCACAAAAATTCTTTATCAAAAGGATCCCTCTTATTCTCTCATCTTCGGATTTTTGGATGTTTATGCTATCCATTAATTCCATTCACTTCACGTAACAAATTGCAAGCCAGATCATCACCTTGTGTTTTTTTGGGATATCCGACAAATTATAGAGGTTATAAATGTTATGACTTGTAATTTTGCATTCTCTAAAAATAATGATATTAATTAAAAGACTGACGAATTAGTCTGACAGATTCAGCAATGATATTAGTCAGATAGCTGAAACACTAAATAACTTGCGGAGAGATAAAGCTAAGGAAGACAGCAAAAGAAACAACACACAAGATGTTTACCCAGTTTGATACAGTGTGTATCTAAATCTGGGGGACGATCACATAGGTGTCCAATCCACTAACAAATCATCAAATGTACAAAGGTAGAGAATAAACAATCTCACCCAAGTTCCCCACACAAGGTAAGTACTCAGTCTACACTGACTTAGTCGATTGAGGAATATGAGTCTTGGGTAAGGAACCATGGACCACCCAAACATAGTGTCCTACATAAAAGACCTTGACGCACGAGACACCATCTAGAAATCACAATCGATTACATTGCACGAGTAATTGAAATCGGATCCTACGATACAACCGACTAGGGATGTTTGGCGTAAAGGATTGCGCAAACCAAGGAGACGAGTTGGGAACTCGTACTAAGAACCCACGAAAACCTTAAAAGTCAAAATGCAAGGAGGGACCGGGACTCCTCCAAACCATGGACATCGTTCGAGCAAATCAGAGGACTCCTTACAAGTTGTATGGAATCAAGAACTACGTAGCCCATGGGGCTAAGCAAAAGGGTGAAGAACACATTCGTGCCAAGACTTCAAGGGACATTAAGGACCTACAAGGAGATGAGGTGACTCGTAAAGTCGCCGAGTCATCCCACAACGAGATTTGGTAACCGACTGCGCTTTAAAAGAAAAAGGGCACGCAAGGACACCTTCATCATTAAAAATAACACAAACAGGGCACAACAATGCCGAACCTCGGGTAAGACATGAAGTCTTACTAAGAATTTCATCCACTAAAGAGGAGATGAAATTCAATAAGAAGAGAAATTCAACCCAAAGTCCATCGACTCCCAAGAGACTTTGGGAAGAATTTGGGAAATGCGCCCTAAGAGATTGGCTTAGTTGACCCAACTCGGTCAAGACCTTGGGCGCATTAAAGAAGTAAGTGTTGAATCACCACGGGAAATTCCCTCAAGAAAGAAGAGAAGGATGAAACCTTAGCCTGGGAAGCAAGGTCTAACAAGGATCTTAAATTCAAGCAAGCACCAACACCAAGGAAGGAGGATCATCAGCTCGTCGGCGCATCGTGATCAAAGCATCTAACCAGATTATTCACTTGGGATCGAGAAACCTTAACCCATCCTAGCCGAATTCCTTTCCCTCCCTCGGAAAATCGGCCCCTTCCGTATTTCAAAACCCTTTCTACCCCTCAGACCCCATTCTCAATCCCATGTTTTAACGATTCCATACAAGTGGCAACCTCACAACCTAAGTTGCAACCTCGAAAACTTGATCCTAATTCCTGAATTCACCGTGTCCTCAAGTTTGAAACCCATTCTCTTAGCCCTGTAAAACCTAATCGCTCCCAAAAACCCAACACACATAGGCGTGCAAGTATACAATTTCCCCGTGGAATACCTTCTCTATAGGACCACGGTTATTCTCTTGACTCGTTAACCCTGCAATGATTTCCAAGCTTCGGGGACGAAGCTTCTCGTAAGGGGGGGAGAGTGTACCACCCCGTGTTACGGCCTTCAATCCCGGATTAATTATTAAATTAATCCCGTTAATAATAATTAAATATGATTTAATTCGGTTTGGTTTCCTTTAATTAATTAATGAAGGTCCACCATGAACCGTGGACCCTTGCCTAAATTAGAGTCCTAAGCCTATTAGGAATAAAGAAAGTAAACCCTTTACTATTCAGATTCTAATTAGGAATCCTAGACCTAGTTATCTATTAGGAATAAAGGAAGTAGGCCTTTTACTATTCAGACTACGATTAGGATTCCCTTTAATTGATTAATATGGTCCACTATGGACCATGGACCCTTATCCCTAAACCCAATCCTTAGTTCCAAAAGGAATAGAATTAGCAAGCCTATAATATTAGTTCCTAACCAGGACTCCTAAATATATAAATAGGGGACTTAAGAGGCACCTAGAACCCCCCACCACAATAAACGTTCCACCACCCCAAAGTGCTCCAAGAATCCCCTTAGAAGAAATCAAGAAAGCAAGAAAGCTTAAAGAAAGACCCTTCATAGCCAAGGAATTAATTAAGGCTAAGAGGTAACCCATGTCTCAACAAAACCTATTTTCATAGCTATGATTCCCCTCTTAGGATTTCACCATATTATTGTGTATTGATGATTTGTGATATTATTATTGTTGATTGATGGGATGATTCCATGGGTGATCTTGATGATGAAAGGTTCTTGATAATTATGGTGTTCTTGATGATTATATGACGTTCTTGATGATTATATGATGTTCTTGATGATTGTAGGATGTTCTTGATGTTTATGTGATATTCTTACCGAATCTTGATATTAGAAGATGAATTGTGCCCTTGTAGATTTAAAAATGATTAGAACCCTAGGTTGTATCGTATGGAATTATTCTTGGTATATTGGGTGGGAATTCGCATGATTGGGTGTTGATTATGTTTAGAAAAGCATGATAGGTTATGTGCCATATGTTTCTCGATCTTTGACCCGTTAATTGTCTACGTGTGCTATCAATTACGTTTGAAAGTGTCTAAGCATGGTTTCGGGTTCCACAGCAGTTCCCGGGGCGAAAAGTGATGAAAAGAGTCAGTGGGGGTAGGTGGGGGTAGGGGACCCGCCACCTACCCGCGGCATTCTCGGGCAGCTCCGGCAGCGGGCAGCCGGCGGGCGGGCAGCTGCCCGCCGGGCACCCGCTGCCCGGAACAGTGGCAGCCGGCGGGTGGACCCCACCCACCGGCTACCCGCTGGAAATTACACTACCTCGGGCTCCCGGCTTCCCCGTTTGATGTTCCCCGTTCCCCGTGGTGTCCCAACGGACTCCGTTTATCGTGCCTATGTCTAGGTTGATGTTTCGGGTACCGTTCGTAGGTTTATGAGTCTATTACATTGCATGCTAGTTGAATTGGTATCCCGTTGACCTAGGTGAAAGAAGTATGAACCCCTTAGGACTATTCTTAGTAAGTGATGGATCACGCATAGGTTTTGTTATACGTTTTCTCCCCTTCCTAATGTGTAATGTGGGTTGCATGTGCTTGCTATGTGCTATGTGTGTGTTACCCCAATTCGGTTGCGATTGGATTGGTTATCCTGAGCTGCGGTTCAGAAGCTGGCTGCGGTCAGATTGATACTCTTGGGCTGCGGTCCACCGTTTGGTTGCGATCAAACGTTTCTATACGAGCTGCGGTTCGTCCTTTTTCCTGGCTGCGGTCAGATGACATTCTCTTGGGCTGCGGTCCACCATTTGGTTGCGATCAAACGTTTCTATACGAGCTGCGGTTCGTCCTTTATCCTGGCTGCGGTCAGATGACACTCTCTTGGGTTGCGGTCCACTGTTTGGTTGCGATCAAACATTATGATGACCTGCGGTTCATCGGTCGGTTGCGATCGACCTCCCCGTGTTGCGATACGGGGCATGGTGCTGCGGGGCTGTGTCAGAGCTATATGCGCTGACCCTCATGTATGGGCATGCGATCGGTCCCATGGCGCCAACAATGTGCATTATGTGTGTGATATGGACGAGTTGTGACTATGAGTGCCTTGGGATGTGACTATGGGTTTCATATTGGGATTGTTTATGATGGGATTATGATTACCGTTTATGCCTTGACGTAACTGCTTTATCTTTTATGAAATGCTTATGCTTGCTATGTCCACTGCTGGTGTCTAGCCGTAACTGTTGAGTCATTCCCGGTTTTAAAAGCTAGAGTTCGTAGGATATATCTTCATGCTCATAATGGTTTTCGTATATCTATATATATCTCTATATGTATTGTATTTCAACGCGTTGGAGTGGGTTACCAGCATCTCTCGCTGAACAGATATATTTGGTTTTCAGGCACAGAAGATTAAGTCACTGGAGTGCGATAGTTAGTTAGCCTGTGCACTTGGGTTCCCTAGCCCAGGTGTGGCATAACACCCCGAACGCTTGTATTTATATCTTGGGATTTAATAAGATTCTACCTTTATTATAAGTTTTAAAAGTCTTGAAAATCTGGGGTGTTACAGTTGGTATCAGAGCTTAAGTTTGACCCTAGGATAAGACTCTTAAGACCAGACTTTAGGACACTAGGTTTGAAATCTAGGTACTTAGGAACATAGAATCCAGGAATCGTAGGACGCGCAGTGAGATTGTGAAACCTACACATAACCTCCCCTCACTTCATCCCTCTCTAACTTAAAGGAACCTCCCCCTACGCTTACCACACCAGGTAAGGGTGCGAATAGATAAGTTTACTTCTACAACTGGGTAACGTACGCTTACCCGATAAATCGTCTCGTCCTAACTCCCGTCAAAAGACTTGACAAGGACCCTGACCAAAGAAAAGGAAGATTTGGATGACTACTAAGAAGAGGCGTTACAGTCAGGACTGCTAAAAGGGACGGATTGCGATACGCACCAACCCAGGGTAACCATGATAACCCCCGAGTCAGACAAATGACATGCACCTTCCGACAAGTTACCTTATCTCGGCAAACCCGGGTTGCGGCTACAACAAACAGGAAGGAGAACTAGGACACCTATTAAAGTAGCGAAGGAACGACATCATTAGTCGAATCCTTGGGTGCAAGGTAAGTATATCGTGACACCTTGCGACCCCACCACCCCAATTTAAAATATCATCCGCCCTGAAACCCCAGCATCTTGATACCCCTATTTGTTGAAAACTCCCACCCCGAATCCTTTATTACCTTAAGAGCAAATTCGCAACCATCATGACCTTGCTCACCCTTTATTGCGCTTAACCCAAACCCTCGGAAACCCTAAATTGTTATTGCCCTTACTCTAAGTTCATATCCCCACTCCGTTTGGAAACCCTGTTAAAAACCGTAGAGCAGCATAAGGCCCTTACCCTGCCCAGGGGCGTGAAGAACCGACATTCATTGATTCAATATTAAAATAAGTTGTTAGATAGGAATCGGCGAAGTAGGTGGAGGTTACGAATACGTATCACCCCACCCTTGCACGAAAACCGTGAAGGCTTCACGAGAAACCATAGCCTGTACGTACGCCACTGAAGAACGCCATGCGTTGACAAGAGCGGGCAAACAAATACGTTCAATGTGTCAGGGGCCCTCGCTACAGAAAACATCGTCAAATAGGTGCAACAGGCCAAACCTCGAGGAGGACATAAATCCTTGCTAAGAATTTCATCCACCAAGGAAGGGATGAAACCCAATAGAACAAGAAAGACTAACCCGAAACCCCCCTTACCCTTAAGAACCCTCGGCAAGGATTAGGAGTCAAGACCTAGGGGTTTGACCCACTAAACCGACTAGGTCCAGATTTCTGGACATCCGAGGGGAACGTGCACGGAAACCATCACGAGAATTCCCCTGGAAGCCATAGAAACGAAGGGGACTTCGACACGGGAAGAGAAGATCAAACGAAAATCTTAGAATCAAACAAAGCCAAGGAAAAGGGATCACCAGTTCGACTGCACGCCACAACCAATCCCCAAACAGGCATAATCATTCGAAGCCAAGAGTCCTTGACCCCTTTCCCTCCCCTTGCCAATCAAGTACCATTTCGTTAAAGAATCCGTCCTATCACTCCAAACCTCGCTCTTGATCCCTCATTACAGACGAACCCGTACAAGGTGGCAACCTTCCTTCCTGTATTACGACCTTGAGACATCGACCCTATCCGCCCCTCGACTTTGAAACCTAGCCCTTGCACTCCTTACACCCCTTTAAACCCAGACCAAGAAAACATAGATATATATATGTATGTATATCTACCTCTAGAACTCGTGCTTAAGGATCAATGAACATTGAACGATGGGTCATCCTATGTATCCAAGTCCCTTTTATTGTGCACAAGGGCATGGGACTTGTCAGGACATGAATCTGTGCATTTTTGGGGTCTTTCCCGAAGGAATTGACTATTCCTAGTCACTTTCCCGCGGGTCCCCAACGGATCCTTGACGGGACCTTGGCGGGTCCTTGGCAGGAGCTTGGCAGGCGGACGACCGCCCACCTCGCGCCCACTGGTAGAATGTGCTGATTTCTTAACCCCTCATTTTATTGATTTGTGGCGCACTTGTGTGCCTCGATTGAGGAATATGAGTCTTGGGTAAGGAACCATGGACCACCCAAACATAGTGTCCTACGTAAAAGACCTTGACGCACGAGACACCATCGGGAAATCACAATCGATTACATTGCACGAGTAATTGAAATCGGATCCTACGATACAACCGACTAGGGATGTTTGGCGTAAAGGATTGCGCAAACCAAGGAGACGAGTTGGGAACTCGTACTAAGAACCCACGAAAACCTTAAAAGTCAAAATGCTAAGGAGGGACCGGGACTCCTCCAAACCATGGACATCGTTCGAGCAAATCAGAGGACTCCTTACAAGTTGTATGGAATCAAGAACTACGTAGCCCATGGTGCTAAGCAAAAGGGTGAAGAACACATTCGCGCCAAGACTTCAAGGGTCATTAAGGACCTACAAGGAGATGAGGTGACTCGTAAAGTCGCCGAGTCATCCCACAACGAGATTTGGTAACCGACTGTGCTTTAAAAGAAAAAGGGCACGCAAGGACACCTTCATCATTAAAAATAACACAAACAGGGCACAACAATGCCGAACCTCGGGTAAGACATGAAGTCTTACTAAGAATTTCATCCACTAAAGAGGAGATGAAATTCAATAAGAAGAGAAATTCAACCCAAAGTCCATCGACTCCCAAGAGACTTTGGGAAGAATTTGGGAAATGCGCCCTAAGAGATTGGCTTGGTTGACCCAACTCGGTCAAGACCTTGGGCGCATTAAAGAAGTAAGTGTTGAATCACCACGGGAAATTCCCTCAAGAAAGAAGAGAAGGATGAAACCTTAGCCTGGGAAGCAAGGTCTAACAAGGATCTTAAATTCAAGCAAGCACCAACACCAAGGAAGGAGGATCATCAGCTCGTCGGCGCATCGTGATCAAAGCATCTAACCAGATTATTCACTTGGGATCGAGAAACCTTAACCCATCCTAGCCGAATTCCTTTCCCTCCCTCGGAAAATCGGCCCCTTCCGTATTTCAAAACCCTTTCTACCCCTCAGACCCCATTCTCAATCCCATGTTTTAACGATTCCATACAAGTGGCAACCTCACAACCTAAGTTGCAACCTCGAAAACTTGATCCTAATTCCTGAATTCACCATGTACTCAAGTTTGAAACCCATTCTCTTAGCCCTGTAAAACCTAATCGCTCCCAAAAACCCAACACACATAGGCGTGCAAGTATACAATTTCCCCGTGGAATACCTTCTCTATAGGACCACGGTTCTTCTCTTGACTCGTTAACCCTACAATGATTTCCAAGCTTCGGGGACGAAGCTTCTCGTAAGGGGGGGAGAGTGTAACACCCCGTGTTACGGCCTTCAATCCCGGATTAATTATTAAATTAATCCCGTTAATAATAATTAAATATGATTTAATTCGGTTAGGTTTCCTTTAATTAATTAATGAAGGTCCACCATGAACCGTGGACCCTTGCCTAAATTAGAGTCCTAAGCCTATTAGGAATAAAGAAAGTAAACCCTTTACTATTCAGATTCTAATTAGGAATCCTAGACCTAGTTATCTATTAGGAATAAAGGAAGTAGGCCTTTTACTATTCAGACTACGATTAGGATTCCCTTTAATTGATTAATATGGTCCACTATGGACCATGGACCCTTATCCCTAAACCCAATCCTTAGTTCCAAAAGGAATAGAATTAGCAAGCCTATAATATTAGTTCCTAACCAGGACTCCTAAATATATAAATAGGGGACTTAAGAGGCACCTAGAACCCCCCACCACAATAAACGTTCCACTACCCCAAAGTGCTCCAAGAATCCCCTTAGAAGAAATCAAGAAAGCAAGAAAGCTTAAAGAAAGACCCTTCATAGCCAAGGAATTAATTAAGGCTAAGAGGTAACCCATGTCTCAACAAAACCTATTTTCATAGCTATGATTCCCCTCTTAGGATTTCCCCATATTATTGTGTATTGATGATTTGTGATATTATTATTGTTGATTGGTGGGATGATTCCATGGGTGATCTTGATGATGAAAGGTTCTTGATAATTTTGGTGTTCTTGATGATTATATGACGTTCTTGATGATTATATGATGTTCTTGATGATTGTAGGATGTTCTTGATGTTTATGTGATATTCTTACCGAATCTTGATATTAGAAGATGAATTGTGTCCTTGTTGATTTAAAAATGATTAGAACCCTAGGTTGTATCGTATGGAATTATTCTTGGTATATTGGGTGGGAATTCGCATGATTGGGTGTTGATTATGTTTAGAAAAGCATGATAGGTTATGTGCCATATGTTTCTCGATCTTTGACCCGTTAATTGTCTACGTGTGTTATCAATTACATTTGAAAGTGTCTAAGCATGGTTTCGGGTTCCACAGCGGTTCCCGGGGCGAAAAGTGATGAAAAGAGTCAGTGGGGGGTAGGTGGGGGTAGGGGACCCGCCACCTACCCGCGGCATTCTCGGGCAGCTCCGGCAGCGGGCAGCCGGCGGGCGGGCAGCTGCCCGCCGAGCACCCGCTGCCCGGAACAGTGGCAGCCGGCGGGTGGACCCCCACCCACCGGCTACCCGCTGGAAATTACACTACCTCGGGCTCCCGGCTTCCCCGTTTGATGTTCCCCGTTCCCCGTGGTGTCCCAACGAACTCCGTTTATCGTGCCGATGTCTAGGTTGATGTTTCGGGTACCGTTCGTAGGTTTATGAGTCTATTACATTGCATGCTAGTTGAATTGGTATCCCGTTGACCTAGGTAAAAGAAGTATGAACCCCTTAGGACTATTCTTAGTAAGTGATGGATCACGCATAAGTTTTGTTATACGTTTTCTCCCCCTTCCTAATGTGTAATGTGGGTTGCATGTGCTTGCTATGTGCTATGTGTGTGTTACCCCAATTCGGTTGCGATTGGATTGGTTATCCTGAGCTGCGGTTCAGAAGCTGGCTGCGGTCAGATTGATACTCTTGGGCTGCGGTCCACCGTTTGGTTGCGATCAAACGTTTCTATACGAGCTGCGGTTCGTCCTTTTTCCTGGCTGCGGTCAGATGACATTCTCTTGGGCTGCGGTCCACCGTTTGGTTGCGATCAAACGTTTCTATACGAGCTGCGGTTCGTCCTTTATCCTGGCTGCGGTCAGATGACACTCTCTTGGGCTACGGTCCACTGTTTGGTTGCGATCAAACATTATGATGAGCTGCGGTTCATCGGTCGGTTGCGATCGACCTCCCCGTGTTGCGATACGGGGCATGGTGCTGCGGGGCTGTGTTAGAGCAATATGCGCTGACCCTCATGTATGGGCATGCGATCGGTCCCGTGGCGCCAACAATGTGCGTTATGTGTGTGATATGTACGAGTTGTGACTAAGAGTGCCTTGGGATGTGACTATGGGTTTCATATTGGGATTGTTTATGATGGGATTATGATTACCGTTTATGCCTTGACGTAACTGCTTTATCTTTTATGAAATGCTTTTGCTTGCTATGTCCACTGCTGGTGTCTAGCCTTAACTGTTGAGTCATTCCCGGTTTTAAAAGCTAGAGTTCATAGGATATATCTTCATGCTCATAATGGTTTTCGTATATCTATATATATCTCTATATGTATTGTATTTCAACGCGTTGGAGTGGGTTACCAGCATCTCTCGCTGAACAGATATATTTGGCTTTCAGGCACAGAAGATTAAGTCACTGGAGTGCGCTAGAACTTAGAAGTAGATAGTTTCCCTTTTGGCCTGCGTGCCACGTTTACGTATTTACGCTTTGAGGATATTAGTTAGTTAGCCTGTGCACTTGGGTTCCCTAGCCCAGGTGTGGCATAGCACCCCGAACGCTTGTATTTATATCTTGGGATTTAATAAGATTCTACCTTTATTATAAGTTTTAAAAGTCTTGAAAATCTGGGGTGTTACATGTAATCTCTTAGTTTATGTTTGAGTGTTTCTTTCTTCTTGAAAGCTTAACCCTAATTCATGATCGAATAAGAGTACTTATAGTTCCATAATAAGAACACTCTCCATAGATACCTCTGATTGTAGATGTTAGGACGCTATAAGAAGAATGTAATCTTAAAGATCTGGTGCATACCTTTTTCAAAGAAGATACGTTGATCTTCTTTCCAAAACAGACATTTTAAACCGCGTTCTGCAAATACGAAACATCTTCGTAAAACAGATCTTCAGTGTCAGTTCCGCTGTTGCTGTATCTAATCAATCAGTCCTCTGTAGAACAAACTGACACCAAGCTAACCCTATCTTAGTTTGCAATAATAATATTGCCGTAGTAGCGGCGAGCGAAATGGGAGCACCCTAAACCGTGAAAACGGGGTTGTGGGAGAGCAATTCAAGCGTCGTGCTACTAGGTGAACCAGCCTGAATGCTGCACCCTAGATGGTGAAAGTCCAGTAACCGAAAGCATCACTAGCTTACGCTCTGGCCCGAGTAGCATGGGGCACGTGGAATCCCGTGTGAATCAGCAAGGACCACCTTGTAAATATTATTATTCTTAGAATATTTTAGATTAATTGTATGTATTATTCTGTACCTTATTTAGGAATATGACCGTTGCCCATAATTGTATATATGAGCCTCAAGGCAAATCAATAAACTCAGGGAATATAATATTTCTTACAGAATTATTCTTTTGCAGGGAGCTCAAGTATCATAGGACATATATAGCTAATTTGGTGGTTGGAGTCCATGATGAAGTTTTTCTGCACAGCTCTTTAGTTTTCCATTATTTTTTGGATGTATATTATAGGTTTGAGTTCTACAATATTGTAAAGTATTGAGAAAATGTACTTTTGATAATTCTTATGTTCTGTTAATAGATTATTATATGTTTGAGTTGTATTGTAATGTATTGAGAATGTGTACTCTAAACTTTAAAAAGTATATTACTAATTATTTCTTTACTTTGAACATACCTTGACCAACTATATATCCTATACATTGTTGATTTGCAGCCTATGATAAGTTTAAATATCTGCAAGCAACAACTCAAATTTTATTAAACTTTCAATCTCATATAATTTATCAAAAAAGTCTTTTAATATTTTTTCAATTTCATATAATTTGTATTGAAATTCATATATATAAATATAAAAAAGATAGGAAAAAATGCATGGTTCTTCATTAGTTATAGACAAACACTTGTAATGTCTTCTGCCAATACTTAAGAACTGTACATAACACAAATACACTACATAGTAAATTAGTGTTTATGCTAAATAAAAACAATTTATAGTTCATAAGACTGTATTAAACAAAGTGAATATAAAAAATAAAATTCTCACTTCGTCTTAGGTTAACTAATTAACAAAATTTATTAGTAATACCCAAAAAAAATAAAAAAAAATATAATATATATATATATATATATATATATATATATATATATATATATATATATATATATATATATATATATATATATATGACTTTAAACTATAAGATTCCAGGTTTCAAAAAATTGATACAAAATGACAGAAACTTAAAGTCATATTGTCCTATATTAATTTTGTGAGAAATAACATTGCAAAATATGAATACGTAACACAATTAAATATGAATATGCAACACAATTAATAATCATAAAATAATATGTTGGACTTTAAACTATAAGCTACCATGTATTTAAAAAAATAGATACAAAATGATAGAAACTTAAAACCATAATCTACATATTTTTTTCAACATTTAACACCGCAAAATGTGAATAGGAAACACAATTAATAAGAGAAATATAGATTATGGTTACAAGGTGCACAATGGATTGCTGAAATCTATCACATGTGATGCTATTGAGAAATATAGATCACTCATTAGGACAGTGTAATGGTTACAAGGTTGGTTGATCATGTTTTGGAAGCTCAGATTATGTGTGGAACGAATGCAGGAACAAAGGTTTTAATTCCTCGAATGTCGTTAACACCTTCTGATTCAAGATTGCCTTTCAAGTTTCAAAGAAAGCAATTTTCTTTTATGCTATCATATGTCATGATAATAAATAAAAGTCAATGGCAAACACTATCATATCACACGTAGGATTATTTTTTAGAAGGTCGGTATTTAGTCATGGTCAAATTTACGTAGCAGTCTCAAGAGTAAGTAAATTTAGGAGATTAAAAATTTTGATATGTGGGGATATTGTACCATCTGTAAGTACGACTAAAAATGTCGTATAGAAAGAAGTTTTCAATAATGGATAATCCAATTGCATCTATAATTTCTAATTAGTAATAAGAAAAAAAAATGAAAAAATAAGAACATAGTCTGGGGGCGGATGTAGCCAAGTGGATTAAGGCGGTGGATTGTGAATCCACTATGCGCGGGTTCAATTCATGTCGTTCACCCATCGCATCTTACTTAATGGTTAGCTGCAATTTTTGTAATGGAGCTCATAAGAATAAAATCATATATATGAAAAAAAATATATAGATAGATATGTTATGATATGGATCTGAATTGTGTTATGTGACATCAATTCGTTATGTATGGATGAGATTCCAAGGTCCTGATTGCGTGCATCCAGTAGGAATTGAACCTACGTGCATATATTATTTCATATGTCCGTACATCGCATATATTTGCCCACACGGGTCATTGAATTTTTTTCTACTAGCTTGATTGGGGGAGATTCTACGAGTTTATAACATCTTGCCCACATGGGTCATTGAATTTTTGTCTACTAGCTTGATTGGGGGAGATTCTATGAGTTTCTGCCATCTCCAAAAGCTCCAACTCGTTATCCCTTAGAACCCTGCCAAACAAAGAAGAAAAAAAAGTCAGTCACATACTCACATATAGGAGCATCATCTGTCCAAACTCCATTCACTTTAATCCGGTTCCTATTTCTTTTGATAATAGCGGAGTTGTGGTAAATCGGGTGTTACAATCACCCACTCAAATCCACTTACTTAATGTTCATTTTTAATACATTGAATGTTAATTTTTTGTGTTGAAGGTTCACTATTTGGTATAATATTTAAAAATGAACTTGCATATTAAAAACAAACATTATACTAAAAATGAACATTTATCTATGGTCCACATAATCCACATTGCAATGTGGATCATGAACTAAAACTACGTCGTATTATTTCATTTGCATATACGTTATTGTATGAGTTCTATTGTTTAGTTTCATTTTTTGCACGTTCAAGTATCATTTTAATTACACTTCAAGATCATTTAAATTTTAATTACATTATCATTTGATAATATATGTTATTACACTAACTTTGTTTTTTAGTATCATTTTTCACATGCACAAAGGTGAAAAGGCCGCCGGAAATTAAAGGTTTGAAAGAAGAGAGGAAGATAGAGAAAGCAATTGTACGTATAATTTTGAGATGTTTCAAACCTGCAAACCTCTACCTTCCTCCCACTCTTCAATTTCTTTAATTTATTAATTTATGAATTTAAGAACTGAGCTCATAAGTTCATATAGAAAATGTTGTACTGTATATATTATTATATGGTACTCTGTACAAGATTACAAAAATAGAAAAATTCAATGCCCATCGTCTTCTATTCTATAGGTTGGATTCCCCACTCTAAGGGACCCCCCCCTCACACCGTAGTAGTTCGTCTGCACTATAAAAAGATACAAATCACAATAATTCAATGACTCAATCAGCATGTAGGGCTAATTAAATGCACCCAAATACTGTCAACACTGAACGAGCGAGCCCGTATATTCTATTCTGTTCTATTTAATATGCACCCACAATCCCTTGCTGGGTACGCCACGGTGCACAACAAAGATCAAGTAATAGCCTGGTGGTGCAAGCTTGCCAGAGGACGGCGCCACGGCGGAGATTGTCTCCTTGGCCACAGAGGTGAGTCCCAAAATCAGCATCCTTTGGCCCTCAGAGTACCCGTGAGTGGTGAAAGGCGGCGGATACATGGTAACCTTAATACTAGACATGTCCGCCGCATCATCTAGCTTGAAATGGATATTGAAATTCTTTCCATAAACCAATTCCGTTTGGGAAAGCTTCTCCACGATCTGCGGCCGGAACTTTTGCAGTGCGGGGGCTAAGTACGGCGGCGAGAATTTCTCAACGCGCATGTCGGTTGGGTATTTGGCTTTCATATCGTAGGAATCGTGGGTGTTACTTCCCGCTACTAAGATCTTAGCGTCGGGCAAAACCGCAGAAGTGGAATGGTACATTCTGGCAATTTTTGTTGGTGTCAACTCAGTAAACCTTTCCCCTTTCGGTTTATCCGGGCTGTAAAGCACCGGAGTGAAATTTGGTTCCTCCGCCGCGTCCCAACCAGAGGTCCCGGTTTTCGCGCCATTAATTATGAGGACATTCCCAAAACCAAAACCTCCGCCTTCACAAAATCATTCGCTTTGGTGAGTTTGAGAGGAAGAAGCGCGGATTGCCCCGAGGCCGGGTAGTTCCGGGACCCCCCTGGCAGCTTAGGAAGCTCCCGAATCGTCTTTCCGGTTCTAGGGTTGAAAATAATGGAGCGATCGTTGGCGAAGAGGAAGACATTGCCGTCGGGGAGGAGGTACACAAATGGATACAAATTATTCTCCAGAAAGCCGTCGGTGGTTTCCTCGAGCAGCCGAAGCGGAAATTGTTTGTTCGGGAATTTAAGCTGATCTGGCGGGACAATTTCATAGTTGCGAGATTTTCTTCCTCCCACCACGATAAAATCACCATTTTCCAAGACTTGTTGAGAAGCATACCTGCCAGTTCAGTTCAACGTAGTAAATTAAATTAAATTAAATTAAATTAATTATTATAAGATCAGAATTTGAAAATAATAATGCTTACCATCTGTTTGCAGAAAGTCCAACATCTTCCTTGAAATCGCATAAATCGCAGGGTTCCAGGATTCTAATTCCTCGAAAACCTTTGTCGTAGCCTCCGGTGCTTATCAATTTTCCGGTGCTCGACAGCCCTCCCGACGAGCACCATGTATTCAGGCTCAACTAAACATATATGCATAAAAACAATATAATTAATTAATTAATGAAATAAATTGTACCCAGGCCAGGCCAGTATTATATATATACCTTGAGTGTCTTGACAACTTTAGCGGTGTCGAGATCATAGGTAACGCCATGAGCCCAGCAGTCTTCACGGCCCTTATCATCTTTTCTGCACCACTTAGGATTCTGCATCAGTGCGGAGCGACCAAGATTAATGGCGTCATACCAGACAACCCTGTTGTTTGTCATCAACTGCATGTGCATGGCGGAAACACCCACGTTTTCAGTTACAGTTTGCCAGCTCGAGGCTGAAGGATTCATCTCCAAATCTGGTTTCCCATAGGCGCTGCAAACAAACAATACAAGAACATAATAATAAGCTACTGTTATTGACGCCATTGGAGAAACTCGATCTTTTATTTATCTAGCTTCTCCAATGGACTAATTCTTTTTATTTATTTCTCGATGTTCGATGTTCGATGTTCGATGTTCTTCGTCCTGCCTACCTCTTCACATATATATACTTGCATTATTGCGCTACTCAGATTCAAATGCCTACAATTATGGATATCCACTATTATTATATACAAACAAACTACCTAGCTCTTGCCTCATGCCCATCAAATTTTATTTTCTCAGCTCTCCCCTCCGCTCCCCTCTTCTTTTTATTTTATTAAAATGTTAAGTTAATTAATTCATGGACAATTTTACATAATGCAATCAAACATTAGAAAGGAAAATGCATGTTTTCTGGAAATTAAAATAACTTATTTTCCAGAAGTCATTTTCCTGCCGCAGAAGTCATTTTTCTACAGCTTTCTAAACGAACCAAAAGAAATTTATGATGCAAGTATCTCTCTTACTAGGATTTAAAAAAAAAAAAACAAAAAAAAAAGTTTATGAAATTTAGTTACTAATATTAGTTAATCCAATTAAGTTAAAACTAGAGTTAATTCTATTTTTTGTCATAGATTTATAGATGGCTTGACAATCGGATTTAAGTCCTTCATGGTGTTAATTTCTCCTGTGTTAAGCGATCTGCGAATCGTGCTGCCCACATTGGTGCTCGGGAAGCCGTTTCTGAGTTGGGTTGAGGGGAATGGTTTGACATTCCACCTCATTTTCTTGTTGATTGTCTTAGCTTGCTTCTAATTTAATGAATTAAGTCCTTTAGCTCAAAAAAAAATAAAAAATTGGTCATGCAACAATAACACTAGGACTAAATGTACATGTTCTAATAAATAAAAAAAATAGACTAAAAATGGGCTGTCACCTATAAATTTAAGACAAAAATAGAATTAACTCTTAAAACTAATATCATATATAAATCTTCTTTCCTCATCCTCTCATTCTCCTTCTCTTCTCCTCCTCCTTCTTCTCCTTTTTTTTTTTTTAAAAAAAAAAGGTATTTTAATAAAAAGTTTAACATAAATTTGATCACTTTAGCCATTTTATCATGTCAGAAAATGCTAAAAAATTACATTATGTTCTTAATCCAAAATGCTAAACATTAGTGTTACGGTTAAAGCAACATTTTTGACTTGATATTTTGATTAAAAAAAAAAAAACATATCTCTTTTTTCAAAGCCTTATTATTATAAATGTTACTAAATTATTAAATAAAAAAAGAAATAATTAACTTAAGAGTTAAGACTATCACAAAATGATATAGTAAATTATCTCTTTCCAATTCATAAAGAGATGTGAAATGCATGATTTACGTACTCACTTACTATACAATATGCAAATGTGAGCACACGTCTCTCTTTTTATTGAGGATTCCATGCTCCTTTGAAAGTAACATTAGTAATGAAAGGTCTCACGTAATGAAATTAACTCTTAAACTAATATCATATATAAAGAGTTAATTCCATTGGAGATCTTCTGTCTTTGGTGACAATTTCAAATTTAGTCACAGACTATCGTTTTTGCCATTTAACATCCCAGACTATTATTTTTTGGACGCTTTTAGTCCGTCTCATGACATTTCCTATTTTTAGTAAGTGCATTTTTGTATCTTTATATTTTTCTTTTGTTATTTTTTCAATTTCAACTGCTTTACGAAAAGCCGGTTGAAAAATATAGTTAGAAAAAAATCACAGGTTACCTAAAGCCCTAAACTAATTAAACCGGTTGAAACCGAAATAAAATATCAAAATAAAAATGTGAAAAGACAAAAAAAAAACCTTACTAAAAATATGAAAAGTCATGACAAGGACTAAAAGTGTCCAAAAAATAATAGTCTGTGATGTTAAATGACAAAAATGATATATAGTCTGGGACTAAATTTGAAATTGACACCAAAGACAGAGGACCTCAAATGGAATTAACTCCATATATAAATCTTCTAACTACTCATTCTCCTTCTTCTTCCTCTCCTTTTAAAAAAAAGGCATTTTAATAAAAATTTCAACATAAATTTGATCACTTTAGTCATTTTATCATGTCAAAAATTGCAATGGGCACCAATTTTCATTATGTATTTAATTCAAAAGGCTAAACACTAGTGTTACGCTTAAAGCAACATTTTTTACTTGATATTTCAATTTAAAAAAAAAAATAGATCTCTTTTTTCGAAACCTTATTATTATAAATGTTACTAAATTACAAAATAAAAAAGAAAAAATCAACTTAAGACTATCACATATAGGGGCTGGTACCTAAATGTCAGAATGAATTTTGTCAAAAACACCAATACTGGAAGAAGAAGCTGAATTAAAAGGTAGTTTGCTAAGATTGCCTAATTGACAACTTTCACAATCAATGTCCATCTTGTTGTTTGAACTAACATGAATTAAATTCTTAGTGCGTAATAATTGAACAGCGGATTTTTGCGGATGTCCAAGGTGTTGGTGCCACAGCTCTTCATTATCTAAGTTTTGTCTATTGGAAAAGTGTGCTTCCTTTGGTTTGGATTAAAAAAAAATCCCCTTTACGTTGACCCACTATTATGGCTCGACTTGTTGCTCGTTCCAAAATGCAGAAAATCTTATCGGTAAATTCACAATTTAAAAGGATATTGTCATGTTAACTGACAAATAGAGAGTAAATTACGACTTAGTTGGGGTACATGACGGACATCACGGACTAATAAATCATTCTTACCATCAGAAACTACAACATCCCCAACAGCATCTATTTTTAAGTGAGAACCATCACCAATGAATATTGAATCATGACCAGCATATTTTTTTAAGATTTAGTAACATACCTGAGTTTGCAGTCATATGATTTGAGGCCATCCCGTGAGATAAGAAAAGAGGTAAGCCATCTTGCTAGGACTTGGGGCAATTCCAAGGCACTGTCTTCGAAAAAGCGTAGAGCTCTGCGTGAAGTCAGTTGTCCCAATGGCGATGTCTTAGGAGATGAGAAAAAAAGAGAGCAAAAAGAGGGAGCCATTTCCTATATCGGGATCACAAAAGACTTCCTCGGGTTAAAACAGAGAGATCTTTTCCGTGGGGAGTCGATCTTTGGCATAAGGGTGGAAGTGTGTGAGAACCAGCGCTTATGTCGGGACCACAAAAAGTTTCCCCGAGGTTAAAACACGAAGCTCCGTGCCGGGGTCAGTTGGTTTGTACACATCGTTCCCACTAGTGTGGCTCGGCTATAGGCTTTTGCAAGATAAGAGGTGAATACCAATTTTGGATTGCATGCTTGATGAATGGTGTGAGAGGGTATCCCTTTTTTAGTTTTCATCCTATCTTTTAGGAGTATGGGGCTTCCTTAGTATATTCCTTGAGTAGATTTAGTAAGGGTGCATGACTAGCATATTTATTACATGATATGAGGGACTTCACCCCCTCCGTTTGCGTGACACTTATCTTGATCGACCTTTGGAAGAATTAAGTAATCATTGAGTTGGGGTTAGGTGTATCTTTGACACTTAAGTGATCATTGGTTTGATTGAAACTTGTGATAAGTGTCAAAGACACACATTTTTTGGGTTCATTTAGGGTGAATTCTAAGCTAAAAACAATCCTTTGTGTAGCAATATCGTGCCAATTAGCTATGTTTTGCATTTTACTGTAAATTAACACCACACTTTGTGTTTTATATGTGTTTAAGTAAGCTTCGGCCTTAAACTAACGAGGCAAAGTGGCACAACCGGAAAGAAAGCGGGAAAAGAAGACAAGCCGAGACCAAGCTACGAAGGCCACAAAGCGCGTTGCCGCGTGCGTTGTGGAGAGGCACAAACAGAGCTGATTTCCAGAATGTTCAACTCGCATCACAACGTGCGTTGTGACGCGCGTTGGACGGAATAAGTTCCCAAACAACGTGCGTTGTCCGGGGCATTGAAGGCTGCGTGGAAGAGCTGCGGAAGGGATTGAAAGGGGGGGGGGGGGGGGCTATTTAAGAAATTCTAGATCAGATTTAGAGAGGACATTTGGTAGGTTTTTAGAATACTTGATAGCTTAGCATTTTGTGATTGAAGAGAGAGCAATTTGTAGAGAGATCTTAATAGATTCAAGCTTTGATTTCTTGGGAGATTCATTGAAGGAAGAGATTGACAAACTCCAAATTCAAGAGATCTTGCAAGACTTCTTTTATTTCCTAATCTATTTGTTTGGTATTATCTCTACTCTTTTCATTTCTATTTGCTTGGTTAGGTTTACATTTATGAATGCTTTTATGATTTCTATGGCTATTGTAGGCTAGCTTAGCTAGGGTTTGAATTGTGAAAGTGTGTGATGATGATGCATGCTTTTGTGACTTAGTTCTTGAATTAGGGATTGATTGATTGCAATGCTCTATGTCTTGTTGTAGGGGATTTATTTGTTTGCATCAGAGGAACTTGATATCCTCCTATGGTTGTTTGAGGGATTGACCTATGCTAGGTCAATCCAAGCTCCCATCCTTGGCATTTCCTAGCTCAAGAACCCTACAGGGCTTGGCTGGGAAGGAGTTGTAGGCAAGGTATTTGTGGAAAAGTTTAGGTGAGACCTAAACAAGTCCTAGTAGTCTAACTTACGGAAGGACACAAGCCACTCCCTAGACTTAGCGTTTGCATCCTCTTTCCCTACGTCTAATGATTCTATAAGCATCTTAATCCACACTAAGCAATTCAACCCTATCTACCTTTCATTTGATTACCACTTGTTAGCATTCATTTTACTAGTTCACTATGACGTTTATCTTTTGTGTGCGCGTGACATGCAGTCAAACAATACCGATGTCTTTACTTTCTGACGTTAGCAACTTAGGGGTAACTCCGAGCGGCCATCCCTTGAGAATGACATAATCCGGAAATCATCCCAACACAGTCAACTCTTACGCTGTACCTAGCAAGAGTGAAGTAACGAAAAACGCGATAATCAATTCTATCCAACTTTTCTATTCGTACTATAATTCTACATTAAAATTCATATTCTAATATTTTAAAATAGTGTAATACAATTCCTAATAAAATATATTCTTTCCTACTTTTCTATTCGTACTATAATTCCATTTTAAAATTCCTATTTGTAATACAATAGGACAATATTAAAACACTTTTATAATACTCCGTGCGTGACAAATAAATATGACAGTACAAATACTAGAAATAGGAAACAACATATATTATAATTATTGTTAATTTTATTGTTTTTATAACAATATTAGCAATACAACAATATTAAAATTCATATTTCTATTTAACAATATGATATTATATATATTAGCAATACAACAATATTAAAATTCATATTTCTATTTAACAATATGATATTATTCATTTTCCCGTTAAAAATTATATTCTCCATTAATTCTCTGTTAAATTTAGTATATTTCAAACTCCCATTAAAACTCAACTGCATGTCTAAATTATTAAGATTTAAATAAAAAATCCTTAAAACATGCACGCTTAATTCCCAGTTAAAATCAAACCCAATCTCCCAGCTCCATGATGTACTCAAACACTCCTAAATCACCTATAAATATAGCCCAAAACCTAGCACTCCATCACCAAGACTAAAACAGAAGATTGAGGAAGAGCAATTTGGAGCTTGGCTTTACAATTTGGAGCATCCCATTCTATTAACATTAGTTTCTATAGGTGAAGTAAGGATTACAAGTTCTTTTTTGGTGATTATGCAGTTTATGTTTCTTTAATGTTGCAGTATAAAATGCTATATCATGTTTTAGTTTCCTTTTATATTTATTTACTAATTGTTTTATATTATAGTTTTTTTTAAGGAAACTGGGATATATTAAATCAACATCGAAATACAATCAGGTGGATGAGTAATCCACACCCCAAGGAAAGAAGAGGAACCAGCACCTTGTCTGAGCACATGAGCCATGTGATTCGTTGGCTTTTTTTCATGGCCTCGCTAGTCTTTAATTGGCACAACTTAGCATCATGAAGTTCTTCTATGCATGGCATACTCAGAGGTCCATTGTTTGCATCTGCCACCCACAACTGACCTCAAACTAACGTATCTTTACCGCCTCCCACCCGCCGAATAGCTCCTCTTCGCAATAACCCTTGACCCGCGTGAATGCTCCTCCATAGATAGCTACAGTTGTGACCAATGTTCGCCTCTAGGAAACTAGCATTAGGAAAATACCTCACTTTCAGAATTTGGCACATCAACAAATTGAACGGGGTCTTGTGAGGATCCGCCAGCCTTGAATTTTCGCATATTGTAGAAAGTATTCCAGCCAGGCATTGGTGATATCATTCTCAATTTTATTGGGTAATAACATATTAATAGTTTCAATCATTCTTAAAAATCTTATTTCAATATGTAACTAATTTCTTTTATTATTAGGTTGATGTTGAGGCATAGTGCTGGATTGAAGAATAAAGTGATGACTTAGAAGCGTTCAAGTATTGTGTAACTTTTTCCTCTTTTATATGTATCACATTTTACAATAGGTTTCAAGTATTCTGTAATATACAAATATGCTATTTTCAAGTGTATTAAGATTGATTCTATTATTTTGAACATTAATATTTAGGGAATTGTGTTCTTCGTTCTCCAGTACACTGAAAAATTTATTCTATTGGATTCAAATAGCTTAATAACTTAATGTATCAATAGATTGGCAATGGTGAAGTTGTGGGTGATAGTTCAGTGGTAAAGAGACCCCTTGTGAGTGAGTTCTCATCAACCCAAACAACAAAGAAGAAAGGGCTTCTCAGTGTTAAACTTGAAGGAAACTCATTGAGTATAATTTGTGTGGTTGAAGGGTCTGTTCTGTATGGACAATGGACAATGATGCACGGTGGCACATGAGGTTGTATACATTTATTTATTTATTTATTATTATTGGGTTTCAAAGACAATTGTGCCCGGTGGCACATAAGGTTGTTTACTCTGGGCTACTAGTGGCACATAAGCTTTTCTAAGGTTTTGTAAAGCTCATGTAATCAGTGAATTTTCAAGTTTTCCAAGCACCTATTCTTCCAAGTACGTGATTGCACTGCAATCAAACTGTTTGCATGGTTGAATTTATTAGATTATGGAAATTAGATAAATATGTAAATATTATTATTCTTAGAATATTTTAGATTAATTGTATTATTATGTACCTTATTTAGGAATATAAGCGTTGCCCATAATTGTATATATGAGGCTCAAGGCAAATCAATAAACTCAGGGAAAATAATATTTCTTACATGGTATTAGAGCAACCCAGGTTTTTATTCCTTTAAACTTCATTCGTCATTTTCTTCCTCCTTGGGCAGCCATATCAATGGTAGACAATACAATTGGCCAAAACTTCTCTTCTTCCTCTCAATATCAACCTACTCCTTGCTCCATCCAAGGAGGCAGTGAAATTGGATTCCTCCCCATCTCTTAAAGACACGGATCCCGAACTCTGGTCAAGAGTTGACGCCATTGTTTTACAATGGATTTACGACACAATCTCTGAAGATCTTCTGCATACCATTATTGAATGAAATTCTACCGCTGAACTCGCGTGGAACAGGGTCGAGGACATTTTTTCAGACAATAAAAATTCAAGGGCACTCTACCTGGAACAAGAGTTTACTGCGGTTCGGATGGAGAAATTTCCAGATTCCTCTTCCTACTGCCAGCATCTAAAAACACTAGCAGATCAATTATCAAATGTTGGCGCTCCTGTATCAAAGAACAGGTTAGTACTTCGACTTATCTCCGGTTTAACTGATGCATGTGCTACCGTTGGAACACAGATTCGTCACGACGACCCCATTCCCCTTATTTTTACAAAGCCCGATGAATATCTTGGAGGAAACAACGATGGCGAAAAAGGGGGCTAACCCCTACGATTCCACTGCTCTTCACGCGTCTGCCGATGATCAATCTGCCGGAAATTATGGGGAAAATCGAGGAGGTCGCGATGGCAGAAACAACGGCTTTGTTTCACGCGGTGGCAACTCTAACCGTGGTGGTAGCTCCGGTTCTCGAGGCGGCCACTCCACAAATCGCGGCGACAGAAGAGGCGGTCGCCAATCTCACGGCAGGGGCAGAGGAAATCGTGGTGGCCGACAAACACAATACCAGCCGCACAACACATTCTGGCAGAACGCTAATCAGCAAAATTGGGCTTATCCACCCATGTGGAATGGGCCATGGCAACCTTGGGCTACTCCACCTTGTCCATATCCTACCACACCAGCCCAGTGGCAAAGAAATCAACCACCACTAGCCTCACAATCAATACTTGGACCAAGACCATCCCAAGCTCACTTGGCATCAACAAATTTGGGCCAATCTTCATATACACTGATGTTATCACATCTTTGCTTGTTATTATAGTTATTTTGAATCATCTCAGTATTTAAGTCCTTTAATTTTTCTTATTTAATACATATTTTCCTTGCTATTATCATTTAATTATGGTTCACCACTTGTTTTGAATGTTTTACGGTGTTTGTTAGTGTTTTTGAACCATTGTAGGTTAATTCTATGAGCAAGGGAAGTTCAAGGATGAGTTTGGAGCAATTTTGGACAAGTTCGGGGCCCAGAGGACTCGACGCGTCGAGCCAAAGGCTCGACACGTCGAAAATTTCCAGTACACATTTCGGTCGAGACCATCAGGTCTCGACGCGTCGAGAAAGTCGGGAAGTGCTACTAGCTTTAAATTACAATGACGCAGCAAAATTCAATCCAAATGGTGGGCTGCATGGTAGGTTGAACAATGATTTCCTAATCATTAGGCACTATTTCCAAAGTCAAAGTTTGCTAGTTACATTAATTTCCAAATTAATGAAGGATGGCAATTTCTTTATTTAAATATAGAAATTATAATTTGAGTCCAATTTTGTACAAGATTCCTATTTCATCTCAACTTTGTACCCACAATAAAATCCCTCCTTCCTCAACCCTAATAACAGAAAGACGGGGGAGAATTCAGAGATTCTTGGAGACAAGAAGGAGAGAAATCAAGAGCCACAAGTTGTCTTGGAAAGCAAGAAGAAGACTAGGGAGATTTGGGAAAATCGTTGGTTAATTCTTGTACTCTTTTGATGATTTGTAATTCTTTATTTATATTTGCTATGTATAATTTAGTCATGCTTGGCTAAATTCTTTAGAGATTCTTGGGTAAAAGTGTTTATGAACCTATGTGCCTGAGCTCTCAATTTCTTTAATATATTATTATTTGGGTTTAATACTTGTGTTGCAATCGTGATAATATTGTTCGATGCTTGTAATTAATGGCCATAGTTACTAGCTTCATAGCCATGTTTGTGTCACCAATGGGAGTTGGGGCATAAATTAGGGCACACACGATTGCACCTAATGGTTGGTCCTTGGGAAAGGGGAACTTATTAGGGGAAGTTTATTCTAGATTATTGCTCATCGGGAGATGGTAGTAATTAGGAATAATTGAATGCTGATCTTTGATCTTATTGGGTGTTTAAGCCATGGGAGTGGAAATGTAACACCCCGTGTTACGAGTCCTAAAACCAATTAATTAATTAATTAATTAATAGCCTAGGAGAAAGAATAAATTATAATGATTAATTAGGGAAAAAGGCCACCGTAGCCCATGGGCCCAAATATATAAACCCAACCCCTAACCCCAATAGGATTAAGCTCTGAATAAACCCTTAGATCTATAAATAGAGAACTTAGGGAGCACCTAGAACCCCCACACGCCTAAACGCCCCACCACCCCCAAAAGAGCTCCAAGAATCCCCTTAGGAGAAATCAAGAAAGCAAGGAAGCTTAAAGAAAGATCCTTCATAGCCAAGGAATTAATTAAGGCTAAGAGGTAACCCATGTCTCAACAAAACCTATTTTCATAGTTATGATTCCCCCTTAGGGTTTCCCCATATTATTGTGTATTAATGACTTGTGATAATTATTGTTGATGATTAATGTGATGATCCCATGAGGGATCTTGATGATCTTGATATTGGGAGATTCTTGATGATTATGGAATTCTTGATGATTATATAGAGTTCTTGATGATTATGTGTTGTTCTTGATAATTGTGTGATGCTCTTGATGTTATGTGTTATTCTTACCGAATCTTGCAATTAGAAGACGAACCGTATACTTGTTGATATAAAAGGGATTAGAACCCTAGGTTGTATCGTATGATCTTATTCTTGGATTATCGGGTGGGGAAATCGCATGTTTGGGTGTTGATTATATTAGAAAAGCATGATAGGTTATGTGCCGTTCGTTTCTCGTATTTGATTCGTTAATTGTCTACGTGTTGTCGTTAATTGCGTTGTAAAGTGTCTAAGCATGGTTTCGGGTTCCACAACGGTTCCCGGGGCGCAATTGATGAAAAAGAGTCAGTGGGGGGTAGGTGGGGGGTAGGGGACCCGCCACCTACCCGGTGCCGAGAATTACCGCCTGGCAGCGGGTGGCCGGCGGGCGGGCAGATGCCCGCCGGCGACCCGCTGCCCGGAACAGTATGTCCGGCGGGCAGCCGGCGGGTGGCCCCCCCACCCACCGGCTAAACACTGGAAAATTCCCCCACTCGGGAGTTCGGCTTCCCCGTTTGATGTTCCCCGTTCCCCGTGGTGTCCCAACGGACTCCGTTTATCGTGCCTATGTCTAGTTTGATGTTTCGGGTACCGTTCGTAGGTTTACGAGTCAATTATATTGCATGCTAGTTGAATTGGTATCCCGTTGACCTAGGTGGAAGAAGTATGAACCCCTTAGGACTATTCTTAGTAAGTGATGGATCACGCATAGGTTTTGTTATACGTTTTCTCCCCCTTCCTAATGTGTAATGTGGGTTGCATGTGCTTGCTATGTGTTATGTGTGTGTTACCCCAATTCGGTTGCGATCGGATTGGTTATCCTGCGCTGCGGTTCAGAAGCTGGCTGCGGTCAGATTGATACTCTTGGGCTGCGGTCCACCGTTTGGTTGCGATCAAACGTTTCTATACGAGCTGCGGTTCGTCCTTTTTCCTGGCTGCGGTCAGATGACATTCTCTTGGGCTGCGGTCCACTGTTTGGTTGCGATCAAACACTATGATGAGCTGCGGTTCATCGGTCGGTTGCGATCGACCCCTCCGTGTTGCGATACGGGGCAGGGTGCTGCGGGGCCGTGTCAGAGCTATATGCGCTGACCCTCATGTATGGGCATGCGATTGGTCCTGTGGCGCCAACAAAGTGTGTTATGTGTTGTGACATAGACGAGTTGTGATTACGAGTGTCTTGGGGATGTGACTATGGGATTTATATTGGGGATTGTTCATGTTGGGTTATGATCATTGTTTATGCTCCGCCTTATCTGCCTTATCTGTTGTGAACTACATATGCTCGTTATAACTGTTGCTTGTGTCTTGCCTTATCTGTCGAGTCATTCCCGGTTTTAAAAGCTAGAGTTCGTAGGATATATCTTCATGCTCAAAATGGTTTTCGTATATCTATATATATCTCTATATGTATTGTATTTCAACGCGTTGGAGTGGGTTACCAGCATCTCTCGCTGAACAGATATATTTGGCTTTCAGGCACAGAAGATTAAGTCACTGGAGTGCGCTAGAACTTAGAAAGAGATAGTTTCCCTTTTGGCCTGCGTGCCACGTTTACGAATTTACGCTTTGAGGATATTAGTTAGTTAGCCTGTGCACTTGGGTTCTCTAGCCCAGGTGTGGCATAGCACCCCGAACGCTTGTATTTATATCTTGGGATTTAATAAGATTCTACCTTTATTATAAGTTTTAAAAGTCTTGAAAATCTGGGGTGTTACAGTTGGTATCAGAGCCTAAGTTTGACCCTAGGATAAAACCCTTAAGACCGGACTTTAGGACATTAAGCTTGAACTCTAGGCATTTAGGAACATAGGACTCAGGAATCTTAGGATGCGCTGTAAGATTGAGAAACCTACACATCACCTCCCCTCACTTCGCCCCCCTCTAATATTAAGAAACTCTTCTCCGCTTATTACATCAAGATGAAAACACAAAATAATATCAACCTTTAATCACCAGGATGGCACCCAAGAAGAAGCCGACAGGAACACCGAGACGCCCTACCCAGGAACTCCTGACTCAGAACCTACAACGCCTGGCCCAAATCGCCCAGGCACTAAGCGCTGTCATTCCTCAACCCCTACCAACGAACGAGAACTTGGAAATCCACCACCAAGTCTCGGCACACCAACCGCCCACCTTCTCGGGAGACGAAGACCCCACGACCCTCGAAGAATGGATTGAGACCTTCGACAGGATATTCAGGGCAACCCAATGCCCCGAACACCGCCAAGTCGGGATAGCCTCCTTCTACTTCAGACACGAGGCCGACACCTGGTGGGCCCGTGAGGGACCTACGTACGAGCACGACCCCGAATTCGACTGGGAAGGCCTAAAAACACAGTTACGAGAACGGTTCTACCCCAACCATCTGAAAGCCGCCACACGCGAGGAATTCCTCCATCTAAGGCAAGGGGCAGCCCCAGTCTCAGAATACTACCAACGATTCTGCCAACTGGCTCGCCTCACCCCGAGTTAGTACCCACCGAGGGGATCAAAGTCAGGAAATTCTTAGCAGGCCTTAACCCCGAACACCAGAGGTCCTTGGCCGCCCAAGAACCAAAGACCATCGGAGAAGCCTACGCCAAGGCATGTCAACTACAACAGGTAAAGAACCCGCCCCAAGGGACACAACTGGGGTATAAAAGGAAGCCCGAAAGAAGTCGCCCAATTCCCACCAAAGAGCCTAAAAACCCCAAAACCACCCCACTGAGCCGGGCCATCACGCCGACTGCCCGGGGAAGGATCCTCACCCTAAGCAAGGCCAGAATCGGAGATAGCAACATAGTCTCCGGAACTTTCCTAGTGAACGCCACCCCAGCCACCATACTATTTGACTCGGGGGCTACCAACTCATTTATAGCAACCGAATTCGCCGCCCAGCTCGACCTTAACGCCAGCACGAAGGTCCGGCTCCAAGTCAAGGTGGCCTCAGGCGAGATCATAAAATGTGATCGCATGTACGAACATGTGATAATCACCATTCAAGGGGTGGAATTTCCCAGCAGCCTAATCCAGTTCCAACTGGATGGGATGCAAGTGATCTTGGGCATGGACTGGCTAGGGAAATTCCAAGCGAAAATCTTGTGCGGAGAGCAAAAAGTGGTCCTACGAGGACCAAACGGTAAGAGGGTGTCATACCGCAGTATCCGCCAGGATCCGGGGATCAAGCTTGTAAACATGATAAAAATTAAGAAGTATCTGGGCCATGGAAACGAGGCCTTCTTATGCTCAGTCAAAGACCTCAACGCCAAAATACTCGAACCACGAGACATCCCAGTGGTAAACGAGTTCATCGACGTTTTCCCGGACGAAATTCCCGGGGCACCCCCGGCCAGAGAGGTCGAATTCACCATAGACCTCACACTGGGCGCCGCCCCGATCTCTAAACCACCCTACAGACTGGCACCAAAGGAAATGAAAGAACTGAAAGCGCAACTCAAGGAACTACTAGATAAGGGTTATATCCGACCGAGCACCTCCCCATGGGGAGCACCGGTATTATTCGTTAAGAAGAAGGATGGGAGCATGCGCCTATGCATCGACTACAGGGAACTCAACCAGGTTACAATAAAGAATAGGTACCCCCTTCCCCGGATAGATGACTTGTTCGACCAACTTAAGGGGGCAGGCGTATTCTCGAAGATCGACCTAAGATCCGGATATCATCAAATCCAAGTGGCCAAACCGGACGTCCAGAAAACGGCCTTCCGAACACGTTACGGCCACTACGAGTTTACCGTGATGCCCTTCGGCCTCACTAACGCACCCGCCATATTCATGGACCTCATGAATCGAGTATTCAGACCTTACCTGGATGACTTCGTCATTGTGTTCATAGACGACATCCTAGTCTACTCCCGAAATAAAGAAGAGCATGAGAGGCACCTTCGCACATCGCTACAAACCCTCAGAGAAAACCAACTCTACGCTAAATTCTCTAAGTGCGAATTCTGGCAAGACAGCGTAGCCTTCTTGGGTCACGTAATAACCAAAGAGGGGATCAGGGTGGACCCCGCTAAGGTTCGCGCCGTTCAAGAATGGAACACGCCAAGCTCACTCTCGGAGGTCCGAAGCTTCCTAGGCCTGGCTGGTTACTACAGGAGGTTTGTACCCGACTTCACCAAGATAGCCCAACCCCTCATTAAGCTCATGAAAAAGGAAACCCCCTTCCGATGGGACAACAACTGCATCTCGGCCTTCCAAGAATTAAAGGACAAGCTAACCACGGCGCCCGTGCTGGCCATCCCCTCCGGAACGGAAGAATTCGAGGTCTACAGCGATGCATCCAAGAAAGGGTTGGGATGTGTGCTGATGCAAAAAGGGAAGGTAATAGCATACGCATCCAGGCAACTCAAAACCCACGAAGAAAATTACCCCACCCATGACCTCGAGCTAGCCGCTATCGTTTTCGCACTAAAAATCTGGAGACACTACCTGTATGGGGTGCAATGCAAAATCTACACCGACCATAAGAGCTTAAAGTATATCTTCACCCAAAAGGACCTATACATGAGACAACGAAGGTGGCTAGAACTCATAAAAGACTACGACCTAGACATACAATACCACGAGGGAAAAGCCAACGTCGTTGCAGACGCTCTAAGCCGAAAGACGACCCATTCCCTCAACACCACGTGGGTCCTACCGGACCAACTGTACAGGGACTTCCAAAAACTACACTTAGAAATAATAGAGCGGGGACAAACCCGCCCTAATGCCTACCTACTCAACACGCAAGCCATACCCGCCCTCTTCGAAGAGATCAAACCAGGGCAACATCAGGACCCGGAACTAGACAAGATTCGCCACGACCTAACCCAAGGGAAGGAAGGCCCCTTCGAAGCACACCCGGACGGTAGCATCCGTTACAAAGGAAGGTGGTGTGTACCCTCAACACACCCTCACTTGAAACAACGGATCTTGGAGGAAGGACACAACTCCCCGTACTCAGTCCACCCGGGAGGTGACAAGTTATACCAAGACGTAAGGAGGACGTTTTGGTGGCCAAACATGAAGAAGGAAATCGCAGATTTCGTGGCCAGGTGCCTGAATTGCCAAAGAGTAAAGGCTGAACGATGCAAGCCCAAGGGACTCGTGCAACCCCTTGAAATACCACAAGGAAAATGGGATTCCATATCCATGGACTTCGTCGGAGGGTTACCCCCAACAAGAACCGGCAAGGACAAAATCTGGGTCATAGTGGATCGGCTGACCAAAACGGCACGATTCATTGCCATGAAGGAAACCTGGACAATGACGCAACTAGCCCAAGCCTACATAAACCGAGTGGTGAAATACCACGGAGTCCCCCGAAACATTGTGTCCGATAGAGATTCCAGATTCCACTCACAATTCTGGAAATCACTACAATAAGCTTTGGGAACGCACCTAAAACTAAGCATAGCCTTTCACCCCACCACAGACGGCCAAACCGAGAGAACCATCCAAACCCTCGAGGACATGCTAAAAGCCTGCACACTAGACTTCCGAGGGACGTGGGAAGAACACCTAGACCTCATCGAGTTCTCATACAACAACAGCTACCACGCGAGCATTCGCATGGCACCCTACGAAGCACTGTATGGCCAGAAATGTAGAACCCCATTATGTTGGGAAGATATGGTCAACCCGGTAACACTGGGCCCCCAATACCTACAAGACACCATAGCTAAGGTCAAACACATCCAGGAAAGGATGAGGGCCGCCCAAGACCGCCAGAAGTCTTACGCCGACCTAAAGAGGAAGCAAGCCGAATTCAACCTCGGGGACAAGGTCTGGCTAAGGATCTCGCCCACACGAGGAGTAATGAGGTTTGGAAGAAAAGGAAAACTCAGCCCCCGATTCATCGGCCCTTACGAAATCGTGGAGAGAATCGGAGACTTGGCCTACCGCCTCGCCTTACCCGTCGAGCTAGAACGAGTACACAACGTGTTCCACGTATCTCAGCTAAAGAAATACATACACGATCCAAGCCACGTACTCCAACACGAGACCGTGGACCTCGACGAGTCACTAGTGTACGAAGAGAAACCCGTAAAAATCCTGGACACCAAAACAAGAAATACCCGGAACCGAGTCATAGAAATGGTGAAGGTCCTCTGGACCAACCATGGAACCGAGGAAGCAACATGGGAACTTAAGGACATGATGAAGGAGCGGTATCCCGAGCTGTTCACTCCAGGTAACTAAGAGAAAACTTTCTTTTTTCACCCGGGGCCAAGCTTCGGGGACGAAGCTTCCTGTTAAGGGGGGGAGAGTGTAACACCCCATGTTACGAGTCCTAAAACCAATTAATTAATTAATTAATTAATAGCCCAGGAGAAAGAATAAATTATAATGATTAATTAGGGAAAAAGGCCACCGTAGCCCATGGGCCCAAATGTATAAACCCAACCCCTAACCCCAATAGGATTAAGCTCTGAATAAACCCTTAGATCTATAAATAGAGAACTTAGGGAGCACCTAGAACCCCCACACGCCTAAACGCCCCACCACCCCCAAAAGAGCTCCAAGAATCCCCTTAGGAGAAATCAAGAAAGCAAGGAAGCTTAAAGAAAGATCCTTCATAGCCAAGGAATTAATTAAGGCTAAGAGGTAACCCATGTCTCAACAAAACCTATTTTCATAGTTATGATTCCCCCTTAGGGTTTCCCCATATTATTGTGTATTAATGACTTGTGATAATTATTGTTGATGAATAATGTGATGATCCCATGAGGGATCTTGATGATCTTGATATTGGGAGATTCTTGATGATTATGGAATTCTTGATGATTATATAGAGTTCTTGATGATTATGTGTTGTTCTTGATAATTGTGTGATGCTCTTGATGTTATGTGTTATTCTTACCGAATCTTGCAATTAGAAGACGAACCGTATACTTGTTGATATAAAAGGGATTAGAACCCTAGGTTGTATCGTATGATCTTATTCTTGGATTATCGGGTGGGGAAATCGCATGTTTGGGTGTTGATTATATTAGAAAAGCATGATAGGTTATGTGCCGTTCGTTTCTCGTATTTGATTCGTTAATTGTCTACGTGTTGTCGTTAATTGCGTTGTAAAGTGTCTAAGCATGGTTTCGGGTTCCACAACGGTTCCCGGGGCGCAATTGATGAAAAAGAGTCAGTGGGGGGTAGGTGGGGGGTAGGGGACCCGCCACCTACCCGGTGCCGAGAATTACCGCCTGGCAGCGGGTGGCCGGCGGGCGGGCAGATGCCCGCCGGCGACCCGCTGCCCGGAACAGTATGTCCGGCGGGCAGCCGGCGGGTGGGCCCCCCACCCACCGGCTAAACACTGGAAAATTCCCCCACTCGGGAGTTCGGCTTCCCCGTTTGATGTTCCCCGTTCCCCGTGGTGTCCCAACGGACTCCGTTTATCGTGCCTATGTCTAGTTTGATGTTTCGGGTACCGTTCGTAGGTTTACGAGTCTATTATATTGCATGCTAGTTGAATTGGTATCCCGTTGACCTAGGTGGAAGAAGTATGAACCCCTTAGGACTATTCTTAGTAAGTGATGGATCACGCATAGGTTTTGTTATACGTTTTCTCCCCCTTCCTAATGTGTAATGTGGGTTGCATGTGCTTGCTATGTGTTATGTGTGTGTTACCCCAATTCGGTTGCGATCGGATTGGTTATCCTGAGCTGCGGTTCAGAAGCTGGCTGCGGTCAGATTGATACTCTTGGGCTGCGGTCCACCGTTTGGTTGCGATCAAACGTTTCTATACGAGCTGCGGTTCGTCCTTTTTCTTGGCTGCGGTCAGATGACATTCTCTTGGGCTGCGGTCCACTGTTTGGTTGCGATCAAACACTATGATGAGCTGCGGTTCATCGGTCGGTTGCGATCGACCCCTCCGTGTTGCGATACGGGGCAGGGTGCTGCGGGGCCGTGTCAGAGCTATATGCGCTGACCCTCATGTATGGGCATGCGATTGGTCCTGTGGCGCCAACAAAGTGTGTTATGTGTTGTGACATAGACGAGTTGTGATTACGAGTGTCTTGGGGATGTGACTATGGGATTTATATTGGGGATTGTTCATGTTGGGTTATGATCATTGTTTATGCTCCGCCTTATCTGCCTTATCTGTTGTGAACTACATATGCTCGTTATAACTGTTGCTTGTGTCTTGCCTTATCTGTCGAGTCATTCCCGGTTTTAAAAGCTAGAGTTCATAGGATATATCTTCATGCTCAAAATGGTTTTCGTATATCTATATATATCTCTATATGTATTGTATTTCAACGCGTTGGAGTGGGTTACCAGCATCTCTCGCTGAACAGATATATTTGGCTTTCAGGCACAGAAGATTAAGTCACTGGAGTGCGCTAGAACTTAGAAGTAGATAGTTTCCCTTTTGGCCTGCGTGCCACGTTTACGTATTTACGCTCTGAGGATATTAGTTAGTTAGCCTGTGCACTTGGGTTCTCTAGCCCAGGTGTGGCATAGCACCCCGAACGCTTGTATTTATATCTTGGGATTTAATAAGATTCTACCTTTATTATAAGTTTTAAAAGTCTTGAAAATCTGGGGTGTTACAGGAAATTCACTAGGAATAGAGATTACGGGAGTAATTCGATTCCACTTTGCATTCCCACACAAATCTTAATTCCAAACTAAATATTGCAAACGATAATTGGCACTAGGTGATTAAATACTTGAATCCCATGAATCTCAACTTCTCTCTAATTGTTTTCAAAATCCTGAACCTCTGTTTTATTTTATTTATTTTATGCCAATCAATCATCTAAGTAATTGTTAGGATTAGCTCTAATGAATAAGTTAGTAACTAGTGCTTGATACAACCACTTCCCTGTGGATCGATAACTCGTACTCTGAGAATTATTTGTTTGCAAATATACTACGCATCAAATTGGCGCCGTTGCCGGGGAAGTGGCATTACGTATTAACATTAGTGAAATCTTTATTCTAGGAGACTAGTCCATTTTTATTTTTTTTATTTTACTTTATTTTGCTAACCTATAACAAGTTCATTGTTTTGAGTGTGATTTAGTTTATGGATAGATATGCATTCCAAGGAACCATGCCACCGTTTTACCCTCTTTCTCAAGGTTATGAGATGAGTTGGAATATGAATCGAGAATATGGAGGAATGGAACAACAATTCCCTTTCTCAAATTTTGCCAACTCTAGTCAAGGATATTATCAAGAAAGTTCATATCAAACATCACAACCCCAATGGTGCTCATTTTGTGGTGGGAATCACTTTGTGGAAAATTGTTACATGCTCAACCCCACCAACCATATCCCTCAACAATCTACTCAAGGATTTTGTGCCAACATGAGTCAAGCTACTTATCAAAGATGCACACCACCTACTCCACAACCCTCACGGTGCATGATATGTGGTGGATCTCATGAGGCTTTATCATGGATCCCAATTACAAGTATCAAGGGCGAGCTCAAGAGTTGCCGTACCAAGAGTTTCAACAAGATTGTCAATCACTTGACCAAATAATTGAGATGAAGTCCAAAGAGACCAAGTTAATGCAATTGTGCTCGAAATATCTGGAGTTACAAGATCACATGAATGCTCAACTTGATCGCATGAATGCTCGACTCGATCACATGATGGCTCGACAGCAAGATTTGACAATTCAAGAGCCACTTCAAGATTCATTTAATGGAGAGGTTCTAGAAGAGTTGCTCTTGCCAAATGAAGGTCATGAAGTTGAGAGAAATAAAAAGGATGATGAGGATCTTAGAGAGGAAGATGAAGAAAAATTTTATAAATGCATTGAGATGGAGACACCAAGCTGGGAGGAAAATGTAGAGTTGCAAGGTAATGATGGCAAGGAACATATAGAGAGTTGCCCATTAGATGAGGAAGTTCTTAATGGAGCACATGATTTGAATGAGGATGTCTCACCAATGGAGAACACTTCCCTTGGAGAGAACTTTAGAGAAATTTTGAATTTGGGAGGCATTGGAGTTCTTAAGGATAATGGCACACATTTGTCTATCTATATATCCAATGATTCCCAATACTTGCTGGTTCATGTGAATGATCTGAGACTCTCATTACTTGTTGAACAAAAGAGTGTTGAAAAAGAAGGAAAAGAGAATGGAGGCATAATTCTTGATTCGAGCAAATGTGGTTCCTTACATGATGACGTGAAGGGTTCGAGCTTAAGAGAGTTTATAAATGGACACCACCTGAAGAAATACTTGGAAGAGAAAGTTGATGGAAAGAAGGGGATTTTTCTTCTCCAATCACTTGATGGCTAGAGAGGTAACGTCGAGCTAACGACGTTAAATTTAGCGCTTCATGGGAGGCACCCCGTGTTATCTTTTATTACTTTCCCTATTTATTTATTGCTTTCTAGTTTCGTCTTATTTAGTTTTATTATTTTCTAGTTCGTGATAATTTTATTGCTTCTTAGTTTTCTCTTTTCTCTTGTTCTCCTTTTATTTTATTTTACATCAGGGATGATGCAAAGTTTTAAGTGTGAGGGGGAGGAATCATTAATTTGGGGATATTTCTAAATTTTTAAAATTTTTGCTTTTGCTTGGATGACTCATATGCTATTTTTGGTGAATAAGCTACTTGTCTTAGCATGCAGTTACAATTATTCTCTCTTGTTGGTTTGTGGTTTGTTTTAGTGGTGCTTGCTGCATCTCAATTTGTGATGGATGATTTGAGGTGTAACACATATTTGATCTATTCCCTTGTCAATAGCTTTGTTAACCACTTAATAATTGGATTAATTCTCGATCTTGTGTTTTGCATTGCTAGTGAAGGCTTATGTGAGATTCCGATCATGGGTGTTTTGCTAGAACTTGCCTCATTACTCCCTAAGTGATGTCTAAGTTTTGCATGTTTTGAAGTGATTTAGGCCATTTTTGTTTAGCCATAGCCTTTAAACCTGTCCCTATATATATGTTTATCCTTCGTATCCCCATTGTGCCTTTTGTCTGTTCAAATAAGTGCTAAGCACTTAGCCCATCTTTGTGATTGTTTTTCTTTGATTTACCCCATTATTATAACCCTTAGCCCGTGGCCAAATATTTCCCTTCCACCCTTGAGAGAATGAAACTTTTATCTTTATCTTTTTCGTAAGAAGATTTTTATGGAGTTGTGCTACGAAAGAAAAAAAAAAAGCAGCAAGTGTTACAAATGTTCAAGTGTGGAGGTCATGAAAGTTTGGATTAAAATTATCTTGCTATATCCAAAAGAAGTCCAAAGAAAAGAATGAGAAAAAAAAAAAAAAAAAAAAATTGAAAGTTTTTGAGTTTGGATCCCCACTTTACCAAAGAGTTGCTAAGTTCTTAAAAGAAATTTGCTCCTTGGAATTATGATTATCTCATCTCTTCCAAATTTTGAAAAGTTTAGATAAATTGTGACATTCTCTCTTTTTGATTAATTTTTCCATACCACTTCTTTGTTAGCCATCACCCGTAGCCTCATTACAAGCTAAATAAAGTCCTATTTGATCTTAGCATGAATTCTTAGATTTGATCTAGGGGAGTATGAAGGTCAAGCCTATGGGATCTCATTCATGAGCCGTGTCTTGCATAATCTCAACTGAGTATTTGTCCACACTTGATCCTCACACACTTTAAATTCTTGGTGCTCGGTTATTGGCTTGAAAATGGGTCTCTTATGTGCCAAACTAATTTGATTCTTGAAGCTTGTTGTTTTATAGCAAGTGGGTTGGTGGTTTGAAAGGTTGTGCAAGAGAGAGCATGAGTAATTTGTATGTTTTGACTTGTGATTTTATTCCTTAGTTTTGCTTGAGGACAAGCTAAATAAAGTCCTATTTGATCTTTAGCATGAATTCTTAGATTTGATCTAGGGGAGTATGAAGGGCAAGCCTATGGGATCTCATTCATGAGCCGTGTCTTGCATAATCTCAACTGAGTATTTGTCCACACTTGATCCTCACACACTTTAAATTCTTGGTGCTCGGTTATTGGCTTGAAAATGGGTCTCTTATGTGCCAAACTAATTTGATTCTTGAAACTTGTTGTTTTGTAGCAAGTGGGTTGGTGGTTTGAAAGGTTGTGCAAGAGAGAGCATGAGTAATTTGTATGTTTTGACTTGTGATTTCATTCCTTAGTTTTGCTTGAGGACAAGCAAAAGCTTAAGTGTGAGGGGGTGATGTTATCACATCTTTGCTTGTTATTATAGTTATTTTGAATCATCTCAGTATTTAAGTTCTTTAATTTTGCTTATTTAATACATATTTTCCATGCTATTATCATTTAATTATGGTTCACACTTGTTTTGAATGTTTTACGGTGTTTGTTAGTGTTTTTGAACCATTGTAGGTTAATTCTATGAGCAAGGGAAGTTCAAGGATGAGTTTGGAGCAATTTTGGACAAGTTCGGGGCCCAGAGGACTCGATGCGTCGAGCCAAAGGCTCGACACGTCAAAAATTTCCAGTACACATTTCGGTCGAGACCATCAGGTCTCGACGCGTCGAGAAAGTCGGGAAGTGCTACTAGCTTTAAATTACAATGACGCAGCAAAATTCAATCCAAATGGTGGGCTGCATGGTGGGTTGAACAATGATTTCCTAATCATTAGGCACTATTTCCAAAGTCAAAGTTTGCTAGTTACATTAATTTCCAAATTAATGAAGGACGGCAATTTCTTTATTTAAATATAGAAATTATAATTTTAGTCCAATTTTATACAAGATTCCTATTTCATCTCAACTTTGTACCCACTATAAAATCCCTCCTTCCTCAACCCTAATAACGGAGAGACGGGTGAGAATTCAGAGATTCTTGGAGACAAGAAGGAGAGAAATCAAGAGCCACAAGTTGTCTTGGAAAGCAAGAAGAAGACTAGGGAGATTTGGGAAAATCGTTGGTTAATTCTTGTACTCTTTTGATGATTTGTAATTCTTTATTTATATTTGCTATGTATAATTTAGTCATGCTTGGCTAAATTCTTTAGAGATTCTTGGGTAAAAGTGTTTATGAACCTATGTGCCTGAGCTCTCAGTTTCTTTAATATATTATTATTTGGGTTTAATACTTGTGTTGCAATCGCGATAATATTGTTTGATGCTTGTAATTAATGGCCATAGTTACTAGCTTCATAGCCATGTTTGTGTCACCAATGGGAGTTAGGGCATAAATTAGGGTACACACGATTGCACCTAATGGTTGGTCCTTGGGAAAGGGGAACTTATTAGGGGAAGTTTATTCTAGATTATTGCTCATCGGGAGATGGTAGTAATTAGGAATAATTGAATGCTGATCTTTGATCTTATTGGGTGTTTAAGCCATGGGAGTGGAAATTCACTAGGAATAGAGATTACGGGAGTAATTCGATTCCACTTTGCATTCCCACACAAATCTTAATTCCAAACTAAATATTGCAAACGATAATTGGCACTAGGTGATTAAATACTTGAATCCCATGAATCTCAACTTCTCTCTAATTGTTTTCAAAATCCTGAACCTCTGTTTTATTTTATTTATTTTATGCCAATCAATCATCTAAGTAATTGTTAGGATTAGCTCTAATGAATAAGTTAGTAACTAGTGCTTGATACAACCACTTCCCTGTGGATCGATAACTCGTACTCCGAGAATTATTTGTTTGCAAATATACTACGCATTATACACCAACTGATATTCAACAGGCTATGCATACTTTCTCAATTGCCCCTCCTGATGATCAATGGTACATGGATACAGGAGCTACATCTCACATGACTTCAAATGGAGGTAACCTTACATCTTATTCTAATATGAATAAAAATAAAAATATTATTGTAGGTAGTGGTGATACAATTCCAATTAGTGGTTGTGGCAATACTTTTTGACCAATTCCTCATCCTCCCTTAAATTTAAATAATGTCTTGCATGTTCCAAAATTGATTAAAAATCTAGTCTCCGTAAGAAAATTCACAACTGATAATGATGTCACAGTTGAATTTGATCCTAACGGATTTTCTGTGAAGGATTTTCAGACAGGGATGCACTTGATGAGATGTGACAGCACATGAGACTTATATCCAATTACTACAAGGCCTTATTTTCACACATCAACACCCTCTAATTTTGCCGTGTTATCTCCCCAACTATGGCATAACCGACTAGGGCATCCGGGAGCTCTTATTTTAATTTCGTTACGCCAAAATAATACTATTATTTGCAATAAATTTCGTGGGAATTTATTTTTTGTGATTCTTGCTCACTTGGGAAAAAAGTTAAATTACCTTTTTATGACTCATTATCCTTTACTTCATTTCCTTTTGATATTGTGCACAGTGACCTATGGTCGTCACCTACCCTAAGTTCGGGTGGGCATCATTATTATGTTTTATTTCTTGATGATTTTACAAACTTTCTATGGACGTTTCCAATTGCTAACAAATCTCGAGTATATTCAATCTTTCTATCTTATCGTACTTATATCAATACCCAATTTGAAAAAAGAAATAAAATGTTTTCAATGTGATAATGGAACGGAATATGATAATAGGCCCTTTCACAAGCTTTGTAAATTAAATGGTATGAGTTTTCACTTTTCTTGTCCTCATACATCTTCTCAAAATGGAAAGGCTGAAAGGAAAATTCAAACAATTAATAATATTACACGAACTCTTCTTGCCCATGCCTCTCTACCTCATTCATTCTGGCACCATGCACTACAAATGGGCACCTATTTACTCAATATTCTTCCCAATAAAAAGCTTGATTATCAAACACCCACAAAAATTCTTTATCAAAAGGATATCTCATATTCTCATCTTCGGATTTTTGGATGTTTATGCTATCCATTAATTCCATAATAAATATTTGTTACGTAAATTGCATGTGCTATATGTGCTTAATTATTGTTTGTATTGATTTGGAAATTGCCATACGAAAAAGTTTTTCAAAATTGGTATCAAGTTATTTTTGGTTTCTAAAATTTGTTTTTGGGAAGAAGTTACAAATTTAATTATTTACCAATGAGAATTTGAGTCCCTAGCCGAAAGCCATAAGTAGGGTTCATCGGTTACAATAAACCCTAGAGCCCACTAAGTTCATCTAGCACTTTCTTCTCGCTATAAATTAGGAAGAAGAGTCGAAGAACTAAACCTGCGAAGAAGAGTCTTTCGTGTGTTTATTTTGCAGGTAAAACAATGGGGTCCAAGAACAAGGATTGAGAAAATGTGCCAAGGAGAACATCCAAACGTGTGTGGGAACGTGTGAGACAACAAAAGCTGAGAGCTATTCGGAATGCTCATGGAGGACATTTGATCGGAGACACCATGGAAGATCCCCTCGTGCTGCTCTCGGAAGATGAAGAGTTTGGAAGACCAGCAATGAAGCATGACAAGAAGAACACCTTTGACCCGTTCAAGATGTTGGAAAATCCAATTCCCATCTCACCGCCAAGGGAACCGGGTTTTGTGTATGAAGATGAGCCACCTTTCCAAAACTTTGTGCCTGTGGTCCAAGGAGACATCTATGATCAGCTATTGAACATGCCTGACCCTGACTGCATGTTCTATCTAAACAATCTGATGGATGAAGCAATGCAGCAGCAGGAACAAACTCCTTTGCCGCCTCTCCCGGAACAAGTTTTCCCACTGCCTCCACCACCGGCACCAGTGAATCCCAACATCAGACCTCCAGTGGACTACACGAGGTTCTTTGCCGCAACCTACTCCTCAGCAAGCTCAAACTACGAAGATGGAAAGCATCTTTGTGAGTGCCAATTTAGTGATGGCTCTGGACCCGGCTACTGTCCATCTCCTCCACGAAGTGACTCTGATGCAAGCTTAGGGACAGCCTTCTCCTCTAACAAGAACTAAAGAAAAATGTTATGAAAAATATGCAGTTCTTGTGAAACTCCCTAAGAAGGAATCCTAAATAAAAAATCTTGTGTTTATCTCTCTCTATCTCTCGACCTCATATAAAGATCAATTCTCAAAAACGTACACAACAAGAAACTAAACAATCTTGTCAGGAAAGGAAGTTGACGATTTTGAATAACTCTGCCAGAGATGATGTTGACGTGGTCAGAGAAGAAATAAGAGAAGAAGTTGGAGATGAGATTAGAGAAGAGATTGGAGAACAAGTAAGAGAAGAAGTTCTGAATGAGAATAGAGAAATAATTGGGGGGGAACAATTAATCGAAGTGGCAGTACAAAATGTCTCTGTCAAAGCTCCTACAAACATCCAATCCCCACTAGAAGACAGACCATTGTCTGAGCAGCCTATTCTCTCAAATCCTAGTTTCTCCCAAGATATTGACAATTATCAAGGAGAAGATGAAGTCAATACAGAAGGAGAAAATCTTGGAAAAGAAGCCAGTTGTCAAGAAAATACTACTGTGGCCGAATCATCTGAAGGAATAAGCTTACAACTTGTGGAAACTCCAGTTCTAGCAGATTCAAGAAGGAAGGTTCTCAGATCCCTACATAATCTAAACTGGACAACACACCACCGGCCTGAAGAAGTTGAAGATGATCTTTTGACAACTTTGTTTGCCGAAGTATCCGAATCTGGAGATACAATCTGCCACAAGATCGGAACTACTTTGAAGGATTAAGGACATATGGCGATGCAAGAATTTGACAACACAAGGTCAAATTTCACACAAATCTTTGAAAAGCATATATCTTTGGAGTCCAAGATCGACAGAACAGAAAGCCGTTTGTAGGCTGAGATCACTGCCAGTTTGGTTGAAATGATCAAAAATTTAAAGAAAGAAAAGGAGGAAGCCGATAAGATCAATTATGAACGTCATATGAGGCAACTGAATGCCATACAAGATCAAGAACGAAGAATCAATCAACTTGAAGTTGAGCTATCATCCATGACTTAGAAGTTGGAAACTTTGCAGAATACTTCTGACGTATCCAGTGAAGGAAGCAAGATTGTGAAAGCCAACCAAGACCGAGATACCCGAGTTCTTAATTTTCTTGCTGATAAAGCCAAAAGGGGGGAAGAATATCTCAGTCATATGGCAGCTCAACAACAAGAATACTTTTTGGGCAACCACAAACTACACCACCAAGTGGCCGAGGCCGAGGCCATGGACGCCAAACATCTCCAAGTGGTTTGGGTTTTGCTCAATTTTCTAACTATGGTTTAGCTGCAGGTTCATCTAAAGGAAAATCTGATGATTGGTTCAATTGCTCCAAAACCGATATACCATCTATCGTATGGACCAAAGAAAACGCACCTGCCATGATCAAGAAGCAATCCCCAGCTGAAGTAGCTCACTGGGTGAATGAAAAGAATAAGGAAGAACAGAGAAAGAGAAAGAAGATGGATATGTGGTTTGATTTGCAAAATCTCACTAGAACCACAGGAAATTCTCTTCGCCACGGTAGAAGCTTCAATGAATGCATTGAATGGATCGAAGCTGGAGTTCTACCGGGGACAACTTTGAAAGAAGCATATGAAAATTACCTCGCCGAACAAGTCAACAAAGAATTCTTCTTTGAGCGTATCAAGAATGATGTGTACAAGATGAGGGAACACATCAAAGATGTCCTGAAGAACGGAAGAAGTGATAAGAGGCAAAGAGGTAATCTGATCCTATGTTTTTCGAAACTTTTTGTAAAACTACTGTTTCGAAATTATCAAGTATTTTCCCTTATTATGATCGTACAAGTTATGTTAATTTCCTAAAGTGGTCTATATTTGTTTTTGATATCTTAACTCGTAATTAGTATGTGAATTAAAAGACAAGCATGTAAAACGCATAACAAAAGAGAAAAATGACTAGAATTTAAAATGCAATATGCGTATTAGGAACTTGTCTAAAATTAATTCACGAGTCAATTTATTTTCCCTAGAAAATTCTTGTTAAACTCATCATGGCTTTGTCAAATAAAATTGAGCAAAAAATAATTTTTCGAAAGACTTAAAGTCAATGACTGAGTATAGGATTTTGGCATTATCAAAAGGGGGGAAATTGTTAGGAATATATTGTAATAGATTTTGATATGCCAAATTGTATTTTAGAATCCCCAATTTTATTTGTTAAGTCTAGGCGTGTCATAGACCACGAAAGGAAAATTAACAAATATGAAGAAAGGGAAAAATACGAAGATGAAGATGTATGCGTATGATATGTATACTAAATCAGCCCACACGCCCAACTCAAAGAAGATGTCATACTGATGAATCTCGTACGAAGGAACGAGAAGCAAACCAAAATTCATGAAGTTATCTTGAAGATCAAGCATCTATAGAAAGAAAGAAGTACATCAAGGAGAATGCTACAATGACTAATAATCCGTACAACTGAGATGGATGGAAGCTTGATGTATAAACCGCAAGGTCGCCTTAAATCAGTTCCAAGAGATGAAGTAAGAGCTGAGGTTTGAAAAGAGATTTCGAAATTAAGAAGGACCTGAGGTTTCAAAAGAGGTTTCGAAATCAATTCAAGTGAAGTTGGAGTAGAGGTTTCGAAATCAATTAAATAATAGAACTTGGAGACAAGGTAAGAGCAGCGGTTGGAGCTGAGGTTCCAAAAGAGACAAGGTAAGAGCAGCGGTTGGAGCTGAGGTTCCAAAAGAGGTTTCGAGACTAAGTTGGAGCATAGGTTTGAAAGGCAGTTTCGAAACCAATTAAATAAATTAAATAATAATAAAGATTTCGAGACTAAGTTGGAACATAGGTTTCAAAGGCAGTTTCGAAACCAATTAAATAAATTAAATAATAATAAAGATTGGAGATGAAGTTAGATATGCAAACCTTAGATATGCGGTTTGCAAAGTCAAAGTCTTCATAAGTCAAGTCAATATGAAGTGAGAGATGCAGTATGAGATGAAGTTAGAGATGAAGTTCCAAAAGCTATATATAGTAAGAGCTGAAGTTGGAGATGAAGTTCCAAAGCTATATATAGTAAGAGCTGAAGTTGGAGATGAAGTTCCAAAGCTATATATAGTAAGAGCTGAAGTTGGAGAAGAAGTTTCAATCAAGGATTGAATTCTCACCATCAAAATGAGACCCAAATCAAGAGATCTCATTGGCCGAAACACTTCATCATTTGCCATACAGAGAGAATAAAATACACAGAAGATGAAAGTCCCAGAAGGCGCATGATCTACATCAGAATTATTTTAAAGCCCTTCACGTGAAGACAGATCTACATCAGAAATATTTTAAGTCTCTTCACATGGACCAAGAGCTAAGCAACGGCCAAAATCTCAGAGATATTATTTTTAATATGATCTTCTGAGAAAGCTACAGATCTTCTGCAAAAGGCTACAAGAATTCAAATCTGAGATTTGGAATTCAAATTTGAGATCTACAATTCAAATTTGAGATTGTCTTTTTCCAACGGACAACTTCTCAAGACAGCTATAAAAGGATGAAGAATGAAGCAGATCAACTTACTTCCAACGAGCCAAAAACGTGAGACCATACGAATTCAATCTGCTTGAAAAAGCTTACAAGTGAGAATATATTCAAAGTGAGAAAAACACTCAGAGAGCTCAAAGAGAAAATATTCAAGAGTGTTTAATTCTTCATCATTGAGAGACTTGCTGCATATTGAAGATCCATTCAAGAAGTCTCAAAGTTGGAAAGTCAGTGAAACTTGTTTTTCTACAAACAAGTGAATCAACAGTGTTGGAGAACACTGGACGTGATTAGTGCGGGCTTTGTGATCAAAGCACTAGTTCACGGGATACGTCGAAGATGGGGGAAAGTAGCACGGAGTTGTGAAATCTTGGATTGTCACACGGAGCTGTGAGATCCGAAACAGTAGTGTCGGAGGCACTGGGCGTGATTGGTGTGGGCTTGGTGATCAAAGCACCAGATCACGGGATTCGTCGACCAGATCGTGGAAGACAGGGGGAAAGTAGCACGGAGCTGTGAAATCCTGGAAAGTAGCAGTGTTGGAGGCACTGGGCGTGATTAGTGTGGGCTTAGTGATCAAAGCACTAGATCACGGAAATTCATTGTATCTAGGAACCAAGGAGTGGTGGATATAGTGAATTGCTCTTGGATGATAAGAGCAAGTGGAGTAGGAGGATTACATCACCTCGCGAACCACTATAAATTGCCTTGTGTCATTTACTGCTTTATTTACTTACTGCTATCACGTGGATACACTTGACACAATCACACAACTCGTATTTAATTATTCCGCTGCGTACAAGACTCTAACAATCTAGTTAAGAGTTTTGATATCTCTGTTGCCTTAGCAATTGTTACATTCATGAAAAAGTTTAAAAGTCTATTCACCCCCCCCCCCCCCCCTCTAGACTTTTACCACACCCCCTTTGGGACCAACACAGTTGTTTGTATTCAGGATGGATGCGAGTATGAAACCTCCAGAACTAGATGGTCACAACTACTCTTTCTGGAAGGCTCGCATGGAAATATATCTCCAAGCACAAGGTACCAGGGTGTATCATACTGTCCTAACTGGGTGGAGCCGTCCATGTAACACCCCAGATTTTCAAGACATTTTAAGCTTATATAATAAAGGTAATATCTCATTACATCCCAAAGTATACCATAAGTGTACGGGGTGCTATGCCACACCTGGGCTAGAGAACCCAGGTGCACAGGCTGTCTAACTAATATCCATTGAAACACAATGCATAATATGGCACGCAGGCCGAAAGGGAAACTACTCTACTTCTACGCTCCAGTTCTAGCGCGCTCCAGTGCTCTAGTCCTCTGTGCCTGAAAGCCAAATATATCTGTTCAGCGAGAGATGCTGGTAACCCACTCCAACGCGTTGAAATACAATACATATAGAGATATATATAGATATACGAAAACCATTATGAGCATGAAGATATATCCTACGAACTCTAGCTTTTAAAACCGGGAATGACTCAACAGTTAAGGCTAGACACCAGCAGTGGACATAGCAAGCATAAGCATTTCATAAAAGATAAAGCAGTTACGTCAAGGCATAAACGGTAATCATAATCCCATCATAAACAATCCCAATATGAAACCCATAGTCACATCCCAAGGCACTCATAGTCCAACTCGTCCATATCACACACATAACGCACATTGTTGGCACCACGGGACCGATCGCATGCCCATACATGAGGGTCAGCGCATATAGCTCTGACACAGCCCCGCAGCACCATGCCCCGTATCGCAACACGGGGAGGTCGATCGCAACCGACCGATGAACCACAGCTCATTATAATGTTTGATCGCAACCAAACAGTGGACCGCAGCCCAAGAGAGTGTCATCTGACCGCAGCCAGGATAAAGGACGAACCGCAGCTCGTATAGAAATGTTTGATCGCAACCAAACGGTGGACCGCAGCCCAAGAGAATGTCATCTGACCGCAGCCAGGAAAAAGGACGAACCGCAGCTCGTATAGAAACGTTTGATCGCAACCAAACGGTGGACCGCAGCCCAAGAGTATCAATCTGACCGCAGCCAGCTTCTGAACCGCAGCTCAGGACAACCAATCCAATCGCAACCGAATTGGGGTAACACACACATAGCGCATAGCAAGCACATGCAACCCACATTACACATTAGGAAGGGGGAGAAAACGTATAACAAAACCTATGCGTGATCCATCACTTACTAAGAATAGTCCTAAGGGGTTTATACTTCTTTCACCTAGGTCAACGGGATACCAATTCAACTAGCATGCAATATAATAGACTCATAAACCTACGAACGGTACCCGAAACATCAAAGTAGACATAGGCACGATAAACGGGGTCCGTTGGGACACCACGGGGATCGGGGAAACATCAAACGGGGAAGCCGGGAGCCCGAGGTAGTGTAATTTCCAGCGGGTAGCCGGTGGGTGGGGGTCCACCCGCCGGCTGCCCGCCGGCTGCCACTGTTCCGGGCAGCGGGTGCCCGGCGGCCAGCTGCCCGCCCGCCGGTTGCCCGCTGCCGGAGCTGCCCGAGAATGCCGCGGGTAGGTGGCGGGTCACCTACCCCCACCTACCCCCCACTGACTCTTTTCATCACTTTTCGCCCCGGGAACCGCTGTGGAACCCGAAACCATGCTTAGACACTTTCAAACGCAATTGATAACACACGTAGACAATTAACGGGTCAAAGATCGAGAAACATATGGCACATAACCTATCATGCTTTTCTAAACATAATCAACACCTTATCATGCGAATTCCCACCCAATATACCAAGAATAATTCCATACGATACAACCTAGGGTTCTAATCATTTTTAAATCAACAAGGACACAATTCATCTTCTAATATCAAGATTCGGTAAGAATATCACATAAACATCAAGAACATCCTACAATCATCAAGAACATCATATAATCATCAAGAACGTCATATAATCATCAAGAACACCATAATTATCAAGAACCTTTCATCATCAAGATCACCCATGGAATCATCCCATCAATCAACAATAATAATATCACAAATCATCAATACACAATAATATGGGGAAATCCTAAGAGGGGAATCATAGCTATGAAAATAGGTTTTGTTGAGACATGGGTTACCTCTTAGCCTTAATTAGTTCCTTGGCTATGAAGGGTCTTTCTTTAAGCTTTCTTGCTTTCTTCTAAGGGAATTCTTGGAGCTCTCTTGGGGAGGTGGGGCGTTTAGGCGTGTCGGAAGTTCTAGGTGTCTCCTAAGTCCCTTATTTATATATTTAGGAGTCCTAATTAGGAATTAATACTATAGGCTTGCTAATTCTATTTCTTTCGGAACTAAGGATTGTGTTTAGGGGTTGGGTTTATATATGAGGGCCCATGGACTATGGTGGGCCTTTTTCCCTAATTAATCATTATGATTTATTCTTTCTCTTGGGCTATTGATTAATTAATTAAATGGTTTTAGGGGCCGTAACACGGGGTGTTACAGTCCAAATGTTCAGAATACAGATGGAACCACTGTAGATAAGCCCATGGAGACTTGGACAGACGATGAAATGAATGCTTCTGATCTAAATAACAAAGTTTTGAACTCGATTGTGGGATCTCTGCATGAATCTGTTTTTACTCTGGTCACCGGGGTAAAAGAAGCTAAACGGGTATGGGAGATTTTTTGAAACCAGATTTTAAGGAACTAGTGATATCAAGCAGTCAAAGCTGCAAATGGTACTGTCAGAATTCGAAGCCCTTAGAATGAGTGAAGAGGAAACCATTTCGATCTTCCACAGTAGGGTTCAGAATCTGATGAACCGAGCCTCAATTCTTGGTGAACCTTTCACTGATGAAAGAGTAGTCAAAAAGATCCTTCGATCTTTGCCTAAACGCTTCCGGATGAAAGTTACTGCTATTCAGGAACACACAGGTTGGGAAAAGAAGACTGTCGGAGAACTTATGAGAAGCTTACACACATATGAACTGGAAGTACTTGCTGATGATGATCTTGCAAGCAACATAAAAGGAAAGTCAGTGGCTTTTGTGGCTGAGGCTGATCGAGAATATGACACAGACGACATAGATGATGAAACTTTGGCACTTCTAACCAAGAATTTCAAGAAAATCGTGAAAGGCTTCAATAGAAAAGGTTAAGGTCACTCCACCAGGACACAATACAAAGGCAATAACTCCTCATATCAGAAAGCCGAAACAACACCTTTTTCACAGAACAATCAATCTCATACTGGTCGAATAAGACAGAACAGAAACAGTTCCACAGATACAGGGAAGTCTCTCAATCGGTCAGTGTACTGCAGAGAATGTGAAGGATATGGACACATACAGGCTGAATGTGCAACGTATCTCAAGAGGAAAAAAGGCTATGTCGGTAGCTACTTTAAGCGATGATGAGGAAGAAACATCCAATGATCAGTCAGATGATAATGTGGGAAACTTTGTAGCCTTCTTTACAGCTACAGACCTTCAGTCAGATGGAAACCAATCAGATGAAGAATCTTGCATATCAACTGATGACTTTGAAGAGAGACAAACTCAACTTGAAACAGAATTTGCTAAACTTGTTGCAAGCTGGGAACAACTTGTGAAAGTCAATAAAAATCTGAATGACGAGCTGAAGCAAAGGGAGGATCTTCTAAAGAAACTGAATATAGACCTTGTCATAAAGGAAGATCTCATCACTCAGATAAGATCCAGAGAAGGAAAACTGATAAAGGAATTGTAGGGTCTAAAGAAAAATATTCAGATGATGGACCCCACATCAACCTTAGATAAGATTCTAGACTCTTGCAGAAATCCTAATGATAAAAGGGTCTACGATTTGAACGAGGTGAATCTTCAAATGATGCACCTATGTTCGTCAAAGAGGGTATGTTTAAGACCACAGCAGTTCGCGGCTTTGAACAAGGACAGTCATCTCGGTCAGTGTAGACAATTGACAAAGGCAGGAGATATGACCAGACTGCAGATACTGGCCTTGCCAAAGTAATGCATCAATCTCATTATTCAAGGTTCAAAAATAAGCTTGTCTGAGTTAGACAGTACACTCCCATTTGTCACTACTGTCAAACAAAATGTCATACTTGGCCTGAATGTTATTTTTTCTACAGAGATCAAAGGAAGGAAAAATATCAGAACAAGACTATTACACCATTCACTAGACAGGTTTGGGTCAGAAAGTCAGAAGTTATATGCTACCCCACTATAGTTCTGACTGCGTCCACAACTGAAGCTAGATGGTATTTCGACAGTGGCTGTTCCAGACATATGACTGGAAATGTAAAGTGTCTAATGGCTGTTCAACCTAGCAATGGAGCTGTAACATATGGAGATGGACAAAAAGGGAAAATAGTTGGGAAAGGTACCCTGAATGTACCAGGTTTACCTAAATTAGAAGAATTTCTGTTAATCAGTGGGTTGAAAGCTAATCTGATTAGCATTAGTCAGTTGTGTGGTCAAAATTGGAATGTGTGCTTCGACAGTAACTGCTGCAGAGTTAGTGACAAAGCAAATCAACTTTTCATGGAAGGAACCCGGTCCTCAGACAATTGTTATGTTTTGGCTAATAAACTGCATGTCACCTTTCCAAATCTGATGAATCAAAACTCTGGCATAGACGACTGGGTCACGTAAACTTCAGAGATATGGATAAACAGATAAAACTGGAAGCTGTGAAAGGTGTACCTAAGATCCGAATAGATCCGGAAAAAGTTTGTGGTGCTTGTGCTATTGCGAAACAAATTAGGACTCCGCACAAAGCAGTAAGAGGCATCACCACTAAGAAGTGTCTAGATCTTGTTCACATAGACCTCATGGGGCCAACACATACTGAAAGCATTGGGGGAAAGAAATACATATTTGTGTGTGTAGATGATTTTTCTCGGTACAGCTGGGTATACTTCCTAAGGGAAAAATCAGAAGCTTTCAAGGCCTTTAAAACTCTGTGCATAAGAATTCAGAAGGAAAAGAATGAGTTTATAATAAAAGTTCAGAGATTGAGAAGTGATCATGGAAAAGAATTTGAGAATTCACTATATTCAGACTTCTGCTCAGAGCATGGTATATCACATGAGTTCTCAGCTCCTAGAACTGCTCAACAGAATGGTGTGGTGGAAAGAAAGAATCGTACATTACAAGAAATGGCTAGAGTTATGCTACATGCTTCTCATCTGCCCCAGCGTTTCTGGGCTGACGCAGTACACATAGCTTGTCATACTGTAAATAGGGTTTTTCTCAGACCAGGAACAACCAAAACACCATATGAGATCTGGAAAGGAAAGAAGCCAAACCTGAAGTATTTTCATGTGTTTGGGACAAAGTGTTATGTGCTGGCTGATAGAGAACAAAGAGGGAAGTTTGAACCTAAGAGTGATGAGAGTATCTTCCTTGGATACTCTCCAAACAGTCATGCCTACAGAGTCAACAACAAGAGAACTCAATCTATGATGGAATCAGTCAATGTGGTTATAGATGACTGTCCAGAAGAATCAGTAGACATAACAGTGACAAAGCTTCCTCTCGGTGAACCAAATGTTGCAGACAACGACAGTCAGCCCAAATCACAAGAATCCTCAGATGAAGATCAAGAATGTTCGGAACAGGATACAAATCACATACATGATACAGGGAAAGACAAACCCACCAGAACTCAGAAAAATTACCCGTCAGATAACATCATTGGGAGTCCAACAGATGGGATGAAGACCAGGAGCAGAATAAGAAACAATTTGATAGAAATATCTGGGTCTGCTTGCTATACCTCAAAGATAGAACCCAGGAATATAAAAGAAGCTCTACAGGATGATCTGTGGATCAAGGCAATGCAGGAGGAGCTACATCAGTTTGATCGAAATCATGTTTGGGATCTAGTTTCAAGACCTGATGGTGTCAACATAATTGGAACTAAGTGGATCTTCAAAAATAAAACTGATGAAGCTGGGAATATTGCCAGAAACAAAGCTCGGTTAGTGGCACAAGGATACACTCAGATAGAGGGGATTGACTATGATGAGACATTTGCTCCTGTAGCTAGGCTAGAGTCAATCAGAATTCTGCTAGCTGTTGCATGCATTCTGGGATTTACATTGTTTCAGATGGATGGCAAGACATCATTTCTGAATAGATACCTACATGAAGATATCTATGTGGCACAACCTAAGGGATTTGAAGATCCAGAAAATCCATCACATGTCTACAAGCTTAGAAAAACTCTATATGGTCTCAAACAAGCCCCAAGGGCATGGTATGAACGACTGACTCAGTATCTGCTACAGCATAGCTATAAACGAGGGAGTGTTGACAAAACTTTGTTCGTAAAGACTACGGGGAGCCATGTCACCATTGCTCAGATCTGTGTAGATGACATTGTATTTGGATCAACTCTACAGAAATACACAGATGAGTTAGTAAAAGTTATGAAGGAAGAATTTGGAATGTCAATGGTTGGTCAACTGACATACTTCCTAGGACTTCAAGTTAAGCAAAGTCCTGAAGGATATTTTATCTCTCAAGAGAAATATGCTAAGAATTTAGTCAAGAAGTTTGATCTGGAATCAAGCAAACCATCCAGAACACCGATCTCCACCTCCATAAAAGTTTCCAAAGATGACACTGGTATATTGGTGGATAACACAGTCTACAGAAGCCTAATAGGAAGTTTATTGTACTTGACGGCTAGTCAACCAGACATAATGTTTAGTGTTGGAATCTGTGCAAGGTATCAATCTGATCCAAAGGAATCACACCTAATTGCTGCAAAACGTATTCTGAAATATGTAAAAGGAACGATGCAGTATGGCCTATGGTATTCCAAAGACAGTGAACTGAGTCTTGTTGCATACTGTGATGCTGATTGGGCAGGAAATATTGATGATCGAAAGAGTACTTCTGGAGGATACTTCTTTGTTGGTAAAAACTTGGTATCGTGGCTAAGTAAGAAACAGAACTCAATTTTATTAAGCACTGCAGAGGTAGAATACATAGCTGCTGGTGGGTGTTGTACTCAGTTGGTATGGATGAAACAGATGTTGCTGGATTATGGTCTTACTCAAGGGATTATGACACTCTATTGTGACAATGTCAGTGCTATTAATATTTCCAAGAATCCAGTTCAACACTCCAGAACGAAGCATATTGATATCAGGCATCACTACATCAGAGATATGGTTGAATCCAAGGAGATTGAATTGGAATATATTCAAACTGACAAACAACTGGCGGATATTCTGACTAAGCCACTAGACGCAAATCATTTTGAAACTCTCAGGTCTGCTCTGGGAATTTGCAGAATTGAGTAATAAAGCAGTTGGTCAGTCAGAGAGGAGTGAAGGTTGATTTATACGGGTCAGTATTATGGTTTGACTTCCTTTTAATACTCCTCTCTATTTGTTAAGTGGATTCTTTAACCTAATATATCTTAAAGATATCTTAAAGATCCCAATCTTTTTTTGAAATTCAAATTTCCTTGGGTTCCATTTCCTTCCTAAAAAGAAGCCGTACCGTTGTGTCAATCAATCGCGACTGCATGATATTTGACTAGCCACATTGATTAGGGTTCATCACCCTTAAGTCTATTTGTTACCGGGCCAAGAAGAAAAATATCTACTAGCATCTCAGCACTCAGACTTCCTCCCTCTCTGCATCCTTGCCTTCCTTGGTTTGTTCTCCAATACTTACAAAATTTCTTCAATGGCGGACCCTGTAAGAAATATCATCATCAAACTCGGAAGCAAGACACATTCTCTAGAGGTGGCTCTTAAACATATTCAGACGCTATTACAGTTTGCTATGAAGAAGAAACTCAAGCTTGATCCTCTGCTTCGCGATGAGATATTGGTGACAGTTATGACGAACTACCCAGAGTTTTATGCTGAATGGTCTGAAGACGATGCAACTGAACTGCTGATGATGGTTTCTGAAGCCAGTGATGAAGTTTCTCCAGTGTCTATTCCGGAACCCTCGGATGGAAATCAGGCTGGGGCTTTTCTTTGATATTTTGCACAACGAGCCCTAGAATCTGCTGAGGTCTCTCGACGGCGAGCAGAGTCGCAGCCCCTGTATCTTGAAGCTGCTCCAAAAGAGGCAAAATACAGACTGGAGATCCTCCGAAACAGGTCAAAGTATATTACTAATTATTTCTTTACTTTGAACATACCTTGACCAACTATATATCCTATACATTGTTGATTTGCAGCCTATGAGAAGTTTAAATATCTGCAAGTAACAACTCAAATTTTATTAAACTTTCAATCTCATACAATTTATCAAAAAAGTCTTTAAATATTTTTTTCAATTTCATATAATTTGTATTGAAATTCATATATATGAATATAAAAATGATAGGAAAAAATGCAGGGTTTTTCATTAGTTATAGACAAACACTTGTAATGTCTTTTGCCAATACTTAAGAACTGTACATAACACAAATACACTACATAGTAAATTAGTGTTTATGCTAAATAAAAACAATTTATAGTTCATAAGACTGTATTAAACAAAGTGAACATAAAAAATAAAATTCTCACTTCTTCTTAGGTTAACTAATTAACAGAAATTTATTAGTAATACCCAAAAAATATATATATGACTTTAAACTATAAGATTCCAGGTTTCAAAAAATTGATACAAAATGACAGAAACTTAAAGTCATATTGTCCTATATATATATATATATATATATATATATATATATATATATATATATATATATATATATATATATATATATATATATATATATATATATATATATATTAATTTTTTGAGAAATAACATTGCAAAATATGAATACGCAACACAATTAAATATGAATATGCAACACAATTAATAATCATAAAATAATATGTTGGACTTTAAACTATAAGCTACCATGTATTAAAAAATAGATACAAAATGATAGAAACTTAAAACCATAATCTACATGTATTTTTTTTCAACATTTAACACTGCAAAATGTGAATAGGAAACACAATTAATAAGAGAAACATAGATTATAGTTACAAGGTGCACAATGGATTGCAAAAATCTACCACATGTGATGCTATTGAGAAATATAGATCACTCATTAGGACAGTGTAATGGTTACAAGGTTGGTTGATCATGTTTTGGAAGCTCAGATTATGTGTGGAACGAATGCAGGAACAAAGGTTTTAATTCCTCTAATGTCGTTAACACCTTCTGATTCAAGATTGCCTTTCAAGTTCCAAAGAAAACAATTTTCTTTTATGCTATCATATGTCATGATAATAAATAAAAGTCAATGGCAAACACTATCACACGTGGGATTATTTTTTAGAAGGCCAGTCTTTAATCATGGTCAAATTTACGTAGAAGTCAAGAGTAAGTAAATTTAGGAGATTAAAAATTTTGATATGTGGGGATATTGTACCATCTGTAAGTACGATTAAAAATGTCGTATAGAAAGAAGTTTTCAATAATGGATAATCCAATTGCATCAATAATTTCTAATTAGTAATTAGAAAAAAAAATGAAAAAATAAGAACATAGTCTGGGGGCAGATGTAGCCAAGTGGATTAAGGCGGTGGATTGTGAATCCACTATGCGCGGGTTCAATTCCCGTCGTTCACCCATCGCATATATATGAAAAAAAAAACATAGATAGATATGTTATGATATGGTTCTGAATTGTGTTATGTGACATCAATATTATTGGCCGACACGGGTCATTGAATTTTTTTCTACTAGCTTGATTGGGGGAGATTCTACGAGTTTTTGCGATCTTGCCCACATGGGTCATTGAATTTTTGTCTACTACCTTGATTGGGGGAGATTGTGTCTGCCATCTCCAAAAGCTCCAACTCGTTATCCCTTAGAACCCTGCCAAACAAAGAAGAAAAAAAAGTCAGTCACATACTCACATATAGGAGCATCATCTGTCCAAACTCCATTCACTTTAATCCGGTTCCTATTTCTTTTGATAATAGCGGAGTTGTGGTAAAATTGGGTGTTACAATCACCCACTCAAATCCACTTACATAATGATCATTTTTAATATACTAAAAGTTCATTTTTAATACATTGAATGTTAATTTATTGTGTTGAAGGTCGTTCACTATTTGGTATAATATTTAAAAATGAACTTGCATATTAAAAACAAACATTATACTAAAAATGAACGTTTATCTATGGTCCACATAATCCACATTGCAATGTGCATCATGAAGTAAAACTACGTCGTATGATTTCATTTGCATGTACGTTAATTACACTCCAAGATCATTTAAATTTTAATTACATTATCATTTGATAATATATGTTATTACACAACTTTGTTTTTTAGTATCATTTTTCACATGCACTAAGGTGAAAAGGCCGCCGAAAATTAAAGGTTTGAAAGAAGAGAGAAGATAGAGAAAGCAAAGGGCCGGGACTCCATTTGGGAGAACTAGAGTTGGTGACACAAACTCCTTCTCCCAACAACAATAATCATGAGTATACATCTATATTTTCCAGTATTCCACCCACTCATGATTGCATTAATAATCTATCATAGGAGGAAAGAAATCACAATTACCATTTCATAAGAAACAAAATTTAACAATTGTACGTATAATTTTGAGATGTTTCAAACCTGCAAACCTCTACCTTCCTCCCACTCTTCAATTTCTTTAATTTATTAATTTATGTAAGGAATTTAAGAACTGTGCTCATAAGTTCTTATAGAAAATGTTGTACTGTATATATTATTATATGGTACTCTGTACAAGATTACAAAAATAAAAAAAAATTCAATGCCCATCGTCTTCTATTCTATAGGTTGGATTCCCCACTCTAAGGGCCCCCCCCTCACACCGTAGTTCGTCTGCACTATAAAAAGATACAAATCACGATAATTCAATGACTGTCCAAACTCCATCCATTCAAACAATACCGATGCTAGGTCAATCCAAGCTCCCATCCTTGGTATTTCCTAGCTCAAGGAACCCTATGGGGCTTGGTTGGGAAGGAGTTATAGGCAAGATATTTGTGGAAAGGTTTAGGTGAGGCCTAAACAAGTCCTAGTAGTCTAAGTTACGAAAGGACACAAGCCACACTCTAGACTTAGCATTTGAATCCTCGGTTCCTATTTCTTTAGATAATAGCGGAGTTGTAGTAAAATCGGGTGTTACAATCACCCAATCAAATCCACTGACATAATGTTTATTTTGAATATACTAAAAATAATTTTTAATACATTGAATGTTAATTTTTTGTGTTGAAGGTTCACTATATGGTATAATATTTAAAAATGAACTTGCATATTAAAAACAAACATTATACTAAAAATGAACGTTTATCTATGGTCCACATGATCCACATTGCAATGTGGATCAAGAAGTAAAACTACGTCGTATCATTTCATTTGCATATACGTTATTGTATGAGTAAAACTACGTCGTATCATTTCTACGTTATTGTAACTACGTCGTAAATTTTAGTTACATTATCATTTGATAATATATGTTATTGCACTAGCTTTGTTTTTTAGTATCATTTTCACATGCACTAAGGTGAAAAGCCCGTCGGAAATTAAAGGTTTGAAAGAAAAGAGGAAGATAGAGAATCTCCATTTGGGAGAACTAGAGTTGGTAACACAAACTCCTTCTCCCAACAACAATAATCATGAGTATACATATATATTTTCCAGTATTCCACCCACTCATGATTGCATTAATAATCTATCATAGGAGGAAAGAAATCACAATTACCATTTCATAAGAAACAAAATTTAACAATTGTACGTATAATTTTGAGATGTTTCAAACCTGCAAACCTCTAACTTCCTCCCACTCTTCAATTTCTTTAATTTATTAATTTATGTAAAGAATTTAAGAACTGAGCTCATAAGTTCTTATAGAAAATGTTGTACTGTATATATTATTATATGGTACTCTGTACAAGATTACAAAAATAAAAAAATTCAATGCCCATCGTCTTCTATTCTATAGGTTGGATTCCCCACTCTAAGGGACCCCCCCCCCTCACACCGTAGTTCGTCTGTACTATAAAAAAGATACAAATCACGATAATTCAATGACTCAATCAGCATGTAGGGCTAATTAAATGCACCCAAATACAGTCAACACTGAACGAGCGAGGCCGTATCTTCAATTCTGTTTTATTTAATATGCACCCACAATCCCTTGCTGGGTACGCCACGGTGCACAACAAAGATCAAGTAATAGCCTGGTGGTGCAAGCTTGCCAGAGGACGGCGCCACGGCGGAGATGGTCTCCTTGGCCACAGAGGTGAGTCCCAAAATCAGCATCCGTTGGCCCTCAGAGTACCCATGAGTGGTGAAAGGCGGCGGATACATGGTAACCTTAATACTAGACATGTCCGCCGCATCATCTAGCTTGAAATGGATATTGAAATTCTTTCCATAAACCAATTCCGTTTGTGAAAGCTCTCCACGATCTGCGGCCGGAACTTTTGCAGTGCGGGGGCTAAGTACCGGCGGCGAGAATTTCTCGACGCGCATGTCGGTTGGGTATTTGGCTTTCATATCGTAGGAATCGTGGGTGTTACTTCCCGCTACTAAGATCTTAGCGTCGGGCAAAACCGCAGAAGTGGAATGGTACATTCTGGCAATTTTTTGTTGGTGTCAACTCAGTAAACCTTTCCCCTTTCGGTTTATCCGGGCTGGTAAAGCACCGGAGTGAAATTTGGTTCCTCCGCCGCGTCCCAACCAGAGGTCCCGGTTTTCGCGCCATTAATTATGAGGACATTCCCCATCGGGAGAATCAACATATCTCCCATAACCCTCCGACGGCATCTCCTCAATTTCCCACTTGGCCCCTTCCTGATTCGCAACAATCCTGCCGCAATCCTTTAACGCCGGCGGAAATTGCCTCGGCGGATGCTCCGTGACCTTGAAGGCTTCGTGTGTATTGCCGCCGCAAACCAAAACCTCCGCCTTCACAAAATCATTCGCTTTGGTGAGTTTGAGAGGAAGAAGCGCGGATTGCCCCGAGGCCGGGTAGTTCCGGGACCCCCTGGCAGCTTAGGAAGCTCCCGAATCGTCTTTCCGGTTCTAGGGTTGAAAATAATGGAGCGATCGTTGGCGAAGAGGAAGACATTGCCGTCGGGGAGGAGGTACACAAATGGATACAAATTATTCTCCAGAAAGCCGTCGGTGGTTTCCTCGAGCAGCCGAAGCGGAAATTGTTTGTTCGGGAATTTAAGCTGATCTGGCGGACAATTTCATAGTTGTGAGATTTTCTTCCTCCCACCACGATAAAATCACCATTTTCCAAGACTTGTTGAGAAGCATACCTGCCAGTTCAGTTCAACGTAGTAAATTAAATTAAATTAATTATTATAAGATCAGAATTTGAAAATAATAATGCTTACCATCTGTTTGCAGAAAGTCCAACATCTTCTTGAAATCGCATAAATCGCAGGATTCCAGGATTCTAATTCCTCGAAAACCTTTGTCGTAGCCTCCGGTGCTTATCAATTTTCCGGTGTGCGACAGCCCTCCCGACGAGCACCATGTATTCAGGCTCAACTAAACATATATGCATAAAAACAATATAATTAATTAATTAATGAAATAAATTGTACCAGGCCAGGCCAGTATTATATATATACCTTGAGTGTCTTGACAACTTTAGCGGGTCGAGATCATAGGTAACGCCATGAGCCCAGCAGTCTTCACGGCCCTTATCATCTTTTCTGCACCACTTAGGATTCTGCATCAGTGCGGAGCGACCAAGATTAATGGCGTCATACCAGACAACCTGTTGTTTGTCATCAACTGCATGTGCATGGCGGAAACACCCACGTTTTCAGTTACAGTTTGCCAGCTCGAGGCTGAAGGATTCATCTCCAAATCTGGTTTCCCATAGGCGCTGCAAACAAACAATACAAGAACATAATAATAAGCTACTGTTATTGACGCCATTGGAGAAACTCGATCTTTTATTTATCTAGCTTCTCCAATGGACTAATTCTTTTTATTTATTTCTCGATGTTCGATGTTCGATGTTCTTCGTCCTGCCTACCTCTTCACATATATATACTTGCATTATTGCGCTACTCAGATTCAAATGCCTACAATTATGGATATC